>NC_143586.1:62591202-62912867 GCF_048544385.1 Mastigoproctus giganteus
TTACAGTTCTTAGGTTGCGGTCGATTGTTTAAGTGGCTTTTAATTTGATATTTGCAATTTTAGTCTTATACTGTCCTCGCGGGTTAGCACAGTGGTTATAATCACCCTTAGTTCGAATTTTTTAGGCCACTTTAAGAAGAAAGCCCTTATAACTATGGACCTTTTTCGCGAAGTGACACAATTAGGCGATCTCAGAGGAGGACTGCGTGATTTTTTTATTTGGAAAACTCGAGTTTTTCTTCCAGCAAATAGCAAATTGACCGAAAAATACGAGCAATTAGAAACAAATATATGTTGGCGCCTCATAGTCTTAGTTGCTTTGAAATATAACACACACTCACCTAGTCTTATACAGTATTGCAATTTCAACTGGAAATCTGTTTTCTGGTGCTTGTTTCACTTACCAGTGAGAATATTCTTCTCTTATTCATTTTGCTTATCCTCCTAGAATCTTATATAATTCATTAAAATTCGACCCCTATCTGGTTGCTAAGCTCTGCGAACAACATCTTTTAAGAGGTTCCCCATTGAAATAATGCTTGATGATTATCACGAATCTGGCTGCCCTCTTTTGCGCCTTCTCCAGAAGTTCTTTAGATATGGCTCCACATCTGGATACAATAATCCAAGTGTGGTTGCACCATCGTTTTAAAGACACTATAATGGCCTCTATCACTTTACTTTCAAATTCTGATAAATCATGGATAGAACACCATGCGATCTTCTTGCCGCTTGCTTACACTGCATGTTGAACTTCATGTTTTTCTGTGGCCTAATCCCCAAATCTTTCTCATCCAGTACCTCCTTTAAGTCGTGTTACCCTAATCTGTAAACTACTCCTGGATTTCTGTTCCTCAAGTGCAATACTTTGCATTTGGTGGCATTTTCTTAAACTGCAAATTTTCATACTTGTAGTTCAAGCCTTCTGAAGTCTTGTTCTGATCTTAACTACCCTCCCATCCTTAAAGCCAACAGCAAGCTTTGATAGCTTTCCCTATATCCTTCAATAATGTCATTTAGGAAGATTAGCAGCAAGAGAGGTCCAAGCACTAATCCCTGAGAGACTCCACTTACTACTCCAGTCTACTCTTTCAACCAACCTGTAATTACTGATGGGTCTTTCCTGTTATCCGACCTTCTCTAATTTCTACAATACCCGTAAAGATCTGAATCAGAAACCTAACTACAATACAAATATATAATTCCAAAGTTTTTCTCACTTCCAGCGTCTTTATAACCACGTCAAAGTATCATATTAGTAAGGCAATATCTTTCCTTCACCATGCTGACACAGATTTAGGGTATCATTCTCTCGTCGAGATAGTCCTGTATTGTGCCTTTATCCATAGATTCCATAATCTTTGGTTAAAGACGCAATACGGGATTATTCCATTGGACCAAGAAGATGATAGCACTTCAGTCCAGTGGAGTAATCCCTGAATCTTATGATCTCATTGACACTACTAAGAAAATACGGTCATATTAGGACCATCCGAGAACCAACTCTTTTGCCCATGTGTAATATGTCTATAAATTGCGTGTCTTCTCTGGCCAATTTGCCTGTTTTGCTGGACAAAATGCCCAAGTTTCTAGTGGAAGGCAGAAACGAGGAGTACCTTGCTATCTACGCCCAAGACTGACTACCTAGCCAAGAAATAAAGAAGCCCATAAAAGTTCCCAATGTGATTGACGGGATTAGACCCGAGTTTATCAATTTGATGTGGGGAAGACGATAATTATAATCACTGTGCTGCCGCGAAGACGTTGGGGTTTCAATAGCAAAAAGTGGTTGCAAAATACTTGTTAAATTCGGCCGTCATTTCGGTTGGATAATCGATTATGCCACAATTATGATTATGCAAGGGGCCTTATCGAATTTACTTCCTGCTTCTAAGTTCATACATGAGCAGAACTTCTTTTCACCATTCTTAGCACTCTTCACCAACTATTTTTCATATGAGCTTTTGAAAGTGTCACTCCTTCAGTGGTTTTATTACCTATCGGTGTATAGCTATCGTAAAAAGCAGTGTCAAGAGACAGCCTATAACTGTACCATGATTTTCTCTCCTTTCTCTCAGTTACATCTTTCAGCTTTCCTGTTATCCAGCGTCTAATAGAATTTATGGTCTCTGGGATGACGTGGAGGCAGTGACCACAGCTTTGATTGTGGACAATGAGAGCCTTAAGGTACGCGCTAAGGATCTGGGGGAGGTGCTTCTCAGATAAAATAAATGTTAGATTGCCAGATTGAACTTCATAAGAAGTCTTATGCAGAGGTAGTGCGGCAGGATCTCAAGTTGGTTGATCCTGTTGTCAATCAGAATAAATCAAGATCCAAACAAAGGACTGACAGTGAAAGTGGGGATAGATCCTTATCAGTTCCTAGAGGTGTGCCTAATCCTCAGAATCTAATTATTTTTAGGCCTACCGAGTACTCTTCCTTGAGTTCGAGTCAGGATATAAAGCAAAAGGTGACACAAGTCGTTAAGCGTGACCACAAGGAGATGAAAGTAAAAGGTATCTGTCTCCTTAGGAATAGGGAAATCCTTGTGGAGACCACAAATTCGGTGGATGCTAATAGGATCTATTCTGCTTTTGCTTTGAAAGAGATAGGTCTTACAATGGAGAAACCTCGGTTATCTGATCCAACAGTGTTAATATATAGTGTCCCTCATGAATATGCTAAGGAGGAAATACTTGATGATCTTTTCGTTAAAAACTTAAAAGACTATGGTTTCTCGCAGGATGAAGTTAAAGAGGAGGTGACTTTCAGATTTAGTTCTGGATCGGGTGCAAAGGTGGTTAATTGGGTGGTTGGATTCAGTCCTAGCATGATGCGGTATATTTTAGATAGCGATAGAATCTATCTAGGATTGACATCGTACAGATTCCGTAAGTTTACGATTGTAAGCAAGTGTTTCCGTTGTTTGGGGTGTGACCACTCGGCACAATTTTGTTCGTATAAGGTAGTTTCTTGTGGACACTGTGCAGAGGGTGGTCATGTCTACGGAGATTGTCCCCATAAAGAAGACTCTCCAAAATGTATCAACTGCAAGAGACGTGGTAGAGATTACAATCATTCTGTAAGGGATGCCAAGTGTCCAGAATACTTAAAAGCAGTACAACTTACGGACAGCAGAACCAAACATGAGTGATAATGGTTCAAATTCAGCAACAGCGTTGGCCGATAAGAATCCAATTTTAGGTAATATTATATGTGAGGGGATAAAAGTTCTTCAGAAAAATGGTCAGTGCTGCAGAGTGGAAATGGGTGAGATTAGAAAAACAGCATTTCATTTCATTTCATAACTTGTGGGCCCCACCCTCTACCTTTCATTCTTTGCAGGTAGTGGGTGGGGCCCACAAAGTTATGGGTTTTCCCACCTCAGCAAGAATTATTCATTCGCTTGACAAACCTCCAAAAAGTGCCATAGTTGTTATAAATAATGATCTGGTTGTTACCAACATTATAGGTCTGTGCACGGACACTGTGACCTGTTTAATGATTTCTACACCTGTCATAATTTTTTATATTGCATCTGTTTACTGTCCGCCTAGTGAAGACATACAATTGACTCTCCATCGTTTGGACAATATATGTACTAATTTCGCTTCTAAAAATTTTATAATAACAGCGGATCTAAATGCCAAATCCAATTTCTGGCACAGCGGTTTTACCGACCCTAGTGGATTAGCTCTCGAGGATTTAATTTCATCCTACAACTTAAGTGCGCAAAACTTGTCTGACAAGCCGTTCACATTCTCTACTGTGAATGGCGAATCAAACATAGATGTCACTCTTACCACGGTTAAAATAGATGAAATTCTAACTAACTGGGATGTTATTCCAAACCTTGTGAATAGCGACCATGCGCTATTGTATTTGGTTTGAAGCCTCGACAGCAATATAATGATTCACAGCCACACGATCTTAAACGTTTCTCAATGAATACCATTAAATGGAACAAATTCAGAGATCATCTTCTCACCATTTTCTCTGTAGATGTTGTAGATAGTTTAAACGCTATGACGGCAATGGAATTTACAAATTTCGTCCAGACCCACCTGTATTTGGCAATGGAATACTTAGCCAAAAGAAAGCAGACAATAAGAACTTCTGTTCCTTGGTGGTCTTCAGACTTAAGTAACCTGCGAAAGCAAGTTCAACAGGCTAGAAAAGAATTCCAGCTACCTAGGCTGTTCAGAAAAGAATTTCTTTCTGCCTAGGCTGTTCAGACCTTCAGGGAAGCTTACAGTACTCTAAGGAAAAACTATCAAAAGGCAATTTCCAACTCAAAAGAAAGTTGTTGGAAAAATTTTGTAACGGATATAGGAAATAAAGAACCGTGGGGCTTGCTTTACCGGATATCAAGGAACAAAATGGCTTGCGGAGATGTTTATTACACAGTTGAAGGAGATGGTCAAGAGACTCAAGATTGGATGTCTACGGTGGATTCCATAATTAGCAACCTATTCCCCAAAGATATATCAGATCTAGATTCACCTAAACAAATGCAAATACGTCAGGATAATGAAAAGTATGAAGGACCATCAGACATTGAACCCTTTTCACTCCTGGATTTGGGCTCTGCTCAATGCAAAGCTCAATGGTAAGAAATGCACCGGTATTGACCTGATCGAGAACACAGTCATAGTTACATTTTTTGAATTTTTTTCACACATTCTTTTAAATTTGATGAATAAGTGTTTACTAGAAGGAATATTTCCTCGTCAATGGAAAATAGCTCAATTAGCGAATGTTAGCCCCAAGAATCCAAAAAATGCTAGAAGATCATCAGTTATGTTCAGAAGCACAATACGGCTTCAAGAAAGGACGGTCGACTGAAGACGCTATAAATCTTCTGACCAACTATGTGTCCAACTCACATGCTAAATACGTACTCGCTGTGTTTGTGGACTTTCAGGGCACGTTTGACGCTTTATGGAGGGAAAGTGCCCTCACGAGCTTGAGATCCTCAGAGTGTGATGCGTATATCTACAGTGTTATGCGATCGTACTTTAGCGACAGACATATTAAGGTGGTGGCAAAACATCTTACGTACTGGGCTAAGATTTCAAGAGGATGCCTCCAAGGATCAGCGTTGGGACTTCTCCTCTGGAACGCTGTGCTGGATCAATGGTTAACGCGGGAACACAGTGGTATCAGTAAGATAGCCTATGTGGATGACTTGGTGATCGTTGCTGATGGAAACACAAGGAGAATAACTGAAGAGAAAATACAGCTTATCTTAGATGACTTGATGTCAGGGGCTACAGTCAACAAACTGAAAATATCCCCCAGTAAAACCAGTTTTATGACTTTTAAGAACCATTTTAGCCACAACAGACCGCCCAGAATCCGACTAAATAATACCCAAATACCATATGTATTATCCCAAACTAAGTATTTGGGAATCACCTTAGATGATAAACACAGTTTTCTGGCTCATGTGTCAAAACTCAGGGACAAAATCCATTTTTTCACAGCCTCAGTTATCAAGTCTCAAGGAAAGAGTGGGGATTATCAAAGAAAACCTTGAATCTTTACTATAAAACCATATTTTTGCCTATTATATCATACGCAGCAAGTGTTTGGCACCAAAAAGGATCAAAGGTAAAAGTGAAACAGAAACTTGTTTCCACACAAAGATCAGTTCTTTTGACGATCAATAATATTCCAAGGACTGTTTCAAACAACGCACTCCAAATACTTGGCAGTACGATTTCTGTAGATTTATATATTGCTTTTCGGGGTTTGATTTACTGCCTAAAAAAAGGACAGTCTAAGACAATGCTTGGAATTACGACTGACCCAGCCAGCGACTTTAAAAGGGAGAAGAAAAGGCTTTGGAAGAAATTTGCTGTTGTCTGGCAAAAAAGATGATATGAGAATTTGGGCTTGTAACAAGAAAGTATATTGCGCAAGTGGAAATCTCAACAACTCCTGGAGTTATTTCGTGGTTTAGACCTTCTATGACAACTTCTTATCTGCTAACAGGGCATGGATCCCTCTGGGCTAAGTTATTTGAGCATGGCCTGGAGCCTGATTTGTACTGCACATGTGGGGAATATGAAACGTGGATTCATGTACTTCTGAACTGTCCATTGCACTCTCAACTTAGAACGGATTTAATGTCTGCGGTTCCAAACTTATTGGAGAACAATGTAAATATCTTAGTTGAAGACCATAATAACTTTACTGCTCTGCAAACCTTCTCAAGATCAGTTTTCATATTGAGGACTAAGCTAAGAACTTCAGCTTCTTCTGGGAATTGACTTCACAAATGACCAAAAGACAAAAGATTTAAGTGTAAACAGAAGATTAAGTGTAAATATATAGATATATATATATATGTAATAGTTGTGTGTGTACAAATAAATGAGGAAAAAAATGGAATGTCATCCGTTTGTGTCATTCTCAACTGGAATTAATGTCCTGGTGGCCTCCAGGTTAAATTATTAAACACTTCACATAACGCATTAGTATCAAATAGCATATAGTAATAACACCAGCTAACAGAGCTCAATAAATACCTGGGTCCATCGCAGTCACTCTTCCTGCAATTAAAGCCCTGACCTTGACCTTTGACCGCCAATTGGATACGAATTGGCGGTCAATTTTATGACATTATGATTACTCCTCGCTGTCAGTTACTGAACTGTCATATTTTTGATACTGTTCGGATCCTTCATGAGAACTAGGTCAAGGATATTTGACGTGTTGTGCTTTCTCTGATGCGGTGAAAAAAATAGCAGTCATCTAGTTGATACAAGAAACTACTCTCGCAATATGTTGCATGAAGATTTAGGGAAATCTTCATGCCACTTTTGCATGAAGATTTAGGGAAAAGGAAAGTTTCCACAAAATTGTGACTGTGCGGCACAAAATTTGGACATTTTGTGCCGCACAGCCTCACTGACGAGCAGAAGCAACGAAGGGTATCATCATGCCCTTACTTCATTCAGACTTGTCAAGATAGTTCTAATTTCTTCGGCTGTATTCTCACTGGAGATGAGAGTTAGGTGTTTGAGTACGACCCAGAGACGAAGCGTCAGAGCATGCAGTGGACTTCAAAATCATCAACAAGAGCTGAAAAGTTTCGTTTACAGAACCCTAGGATGCTGATCATGTTTTTCGAAAAACAGGGTGTAATTCACAAGGAATTTGTACCTGGAGGGAAGAGAGTCAATGCTGCTTTCTACGTGCAGGTGCTTCAAAGACTATTGAAGTGCATTTCCTGGGTGAGCCCGCAATTTCGAGAGAAAGGCAGCTGGTTCTTTTTGGATGACAATGCCCTGCCCATTTCGAACTTATTGGGAAGGTATTTCTGACGAAACATGGCATTATATAGATCACCTATCCGCCCTACTCTCCCGCCAACTTCGTTTTTCCCAAAGTGAAAACTGCCCTCAAAGGAAAGATATTTCAGGATGCTGAGGACTTAAAGAAAGACGTAAACTGAGAGCATCGTCTCTTTGGATGCCTTTATTGACTCTTTTCAGAAACTTTTGAAACGGTGCAATAAGTGCATTCAATCATGTCGTGATTACTTTAAATTAAAATAAAACCATTTTTGAACACCTTCACTTTGTGTTCCTTTTATGACACCAGTCCGGGAACTTTATTGCCACGCCTCGTATATACGGTGTAAGTTGTAATGCACTTAAAACCCTACAACAAACGTCTTGCACCTAAGAAGTCTCGATGTATTTTGGGAGCGTACAGCAACATTTTGAGGTTACACTGCGTCCTGTAATGTACAATCTCCTTGGTTTGCTAGTACGAGTACTCCTATATGTGCTCGTAATCTCTCTCTCTCTCTCTCTCTCTCTCTCTCTCCTACTTACCTGCAAAATATTGTGACATTCCCACTTATGGTTGTCGGGATCGCGATTTTTGTGTCTGTTTTATCACTTTGAAAAACTGTCTGGCGCCATTTCCTTCCTTCTGTTTTTCTATCTTTCTAATCATTTTCATCGTCTCCTTTCCAATCCCCATCGCTCTGATTCGAGTACCTCGCAAAACGAATTAAACTGTTACAAAACTTCGTGAATATAATTTCTCCTCGGAGGACTGCGCAGCCTTTGAAAAGGTGCTTATGGGTTGATTTAAATAACAAAAGACTCGCATCAGCATCAGGACGAGTATCGATCCCCCCAGAAACGCCCTCTCCTGAGAATACAGACTCTGCAGATTTTATAGCGCTGTTCGTCACAACACCGCACTCAGATTTTAGCCGCTAATGGAAGAAAAGTCTGCCTTTTTTCCCTCATCTTAATTTGGACATTTCAAAGAATAAAAAAAAATTAAGTCTTTCTACCAATCATATTAGTAAGCTTTTGTATGATTGAAGTGCCTGCTTCTGGGGTTTTTATGCGAATAAATACCCGAACAGCGTATTAAACTAATCTACCTGTTTAGCATTGTGCAAATCGATGGACTGGAAGGACTGGGTGTTTGAAAACTAGTGTGGAATTGAACACATAAAAAATGCAAATTTTAGCAAAGTAACTGGTATTTTAATTCCAGTCTTTAACAACCACAATTTAGCAATAATCATTATCTGGGTATGTGATGGCGTTGACCATAAAAAGGAGATCGTTCTCCTTCTATTCTTGTCAGATTAATTTACAATTAATCATTCGTGACAATGAATAAAATCGTTAACCGTATTTAGTAGTCATGTGGGCTTGGATCATGGTAATTGAAACTCTTGTGCTACTATACTACAGCGCTCGACCACTCGGCCTTTAAATCTTTAGTTTACATCCGACCATTTCTAAAATAATGACTTTAAGGGATTCATTTCAAGAGTGTTTTCCTTTTGTACTATTGTCATACGTGTAATTCTTTATATCTACTCTTAATATCCATTTCCTGTTTAATATTTACTAGTTTTGTTTCCTTTATTAATTATTATGTTTTAATAGTTATGTTTCTGTTGTAAGATTTTAGGTGCATCAGCAACTTAGGTCGAAAAGCCGGGGTTTCCGAGAGAAAAAAGCATGCTGCCAACCTCGTCGGAGACCGAATAACTCAGCCACATTATGAAAAGGCCCATAAAAATTCCTCGCACCATTAACTGGATCCGAACTCATGTATTTTCCACCAGGTGCGTGGAGGATGACGACTACACCACTTTGATACCCACGAGGGCAACTATGTAAGACTAGCCCTATTGGCTATGAACATGTTCTGTATGCCTTCGGAAGAAAACACAAGGTCCCAAAAAGAACAATAGTATTCTCAACACAGAGGGTGAATAGTGATGCCATCCTCCGCCATCTCGAAACCATGGAATGGAATTTCAGCAAAGCCTGTAAATGAAACCATAATGGAGGTATCAACATGGTAGATGACACTAGCGAGAGTATCAAAAACGATCAGAATTTCTAATCACACCAACACGTTAACCTGACTGTGTATTTTCATCACGAAAAGACACAGTCAGGTTAACGTCAGTGTTGACCTCGTGACCGAATGGATAAAGAAACACTTGATCAACCAGCTTGCAATGCTCCCACCCTTTGATCAACCAGCTTGCAATGCTCCCACCATTTGATCAACTAGCTTGCAATGCTCAGACCCTTTGATCAACCAGCTTGCAATGCTCCCACAGCTGGACGTCTTGTTTCATGATATGAAATCTCCAATCGACATGCATTCCAGCAATTTTATCCACTCTACACCAGTACTTCAACATCCAAGGATATCCCCTAGAAGTCATCAGAACAAGCTTCCAACTGTGGTGCATTACTGTTTGTTACCCACAACATCCAAATTAGACGAAATATACATGTGGGAGTCCCGCAAGGTGGCGTTTAGAACCGTTCTCAATAATTTCGATTTCTCATCCTACGCCAATGATATTAAACTTTGTGCCACACCAAATAGTGCCAACAGCATTCCTACAATCTAAGAAGAGATAAAATAATTTCGAAAGCTATCTATGCATGATTGGGCTAGAGATCAACATTAATAAATCTGTGATAAGAAGGATAGAAATAGTTAATGGCAGAAACTTATAAGAACACAGAATTTTAAACTTTACAGGTCTTATCCAAGAAGTCCTACAGTTGGTGGAACGTCCACAACCCTACAACCTTCGCGGAAGACGGTGAACTTCTGCTCAGAACTGAATAGATTTGGGAACAGAATTAACTAGTCGTTAAACTAAATTAAAACAGCAATTAAAAAAAAAATAAATAAAAACTTTAGGGGTGGGTGCGCAGCTGTGGCCCTTTCCATCCAAGTTTAAAATGTGGTTTTATGCATACCCGTTTTGCCTTTGTTGTATTCCTCACAGTTTTATTGCGAATCCAATCGCGCATGTCAGATGCTTGTCATTCTCGATACTTGAATTTTTTTTTTGTACTCTTTCATGATTTGGTGTACAGGTTTATTTTATTTTGGTTAATACAACGAGATAGATGGAGAGCACCAACATTCATTTCGTTTATGGAATCAAAGGGAAACGACAGATGCTATTTATATTTCTCCCATGTGTAATAAGGTGGAACTGCGTTGTTGGACTGTCAGCTCGCATGCGCGGGACAGCGAATTATTTATGTACGATCAGTGTGCGTGTGTGTTTAGTAAGAACTGTCATTGTTCGTTTCAGTAGATTTTATTTGCGAAACGTCTTATTGCCGATCTCCATCTCTTTAAGAGAAGTATCTTGACAGCTGAAATGAATAGGGACGATCCTCTTGAACCCAATATGAAGCTTTGCGCAAAAGTAGCATAGATGCAGAATACATTTTCATGGATCTCGATTGAGTATGCTTGGGATGTTTTAAGCGTGATAAATTGGGGCAAGTGAACCTCCACCCACATTGGTAAAATCGTCGTCCTCCCCCACCGCGTGGAAAAGACCTTCGTTCGAATCCCCAATGACGGGAGGAATTTTTTATGGGCTTTTTTCACAAAGTGGCTGAGTTGGCCTATCTCAGAAGAAAGTAGCATGTTTTTTCTTCCCGGAAACTCGAGTTTTTTTATCCAGAAAATCGATCATCCTCCTTGATCAGACATATTCTTGGGGTGGTGGGATTTCTTACAACATGACCTTATAAACAGCTGTATAACAGCACGAGAGATTTGACTATCGGGGTGATCATATTTTCTATTAAACGCCGGCATGAAAAAGGAGAGAACCCTTAATTTGGGGTGCTATTGGTTGATTTTAATTTGGGGTGCTATTGGTTGATTTTAATTTGGGGTGCTATTGGTTGATTTTAATTTGGGGTGCTATTGTTATAGAGTTTTAGGCGCATCAGCAACTTGGTCATATTACGCAGTATATATTATGTCTCTAAATTGCATGTGTTCTGTGGTTGATTTTCTGAATGAAAAACTCGAGTTTCCGGGAATAAAAAAAATTGCTACCTTAGTCTGAGACAGATCAACTCACCCACCTTGTGAAAAAAAGCCCATAAAAAATTCCTCGCGTCATGGGCGATTCAAACGCAGGTCTTTTCCACGCGGTGGGGAAGGACGGCGATTTTACCAACTGTGCTTCTATTCATACCTTCCCCATCGACAAAACGTGCCTATGCAATTTTGCTTTGAACTTTATAAAACTATCAACCTCAATCGCTGTTTTCGAAAATTCATTCCAATGAGTTACAATACATCACCCGAAAGTAAATTTCATGCGCCCTGTTTCTTCTGTTTGTGCGCCCTGGTTCTTCTATGTTTTGCCAATGAAAATGAACCTCCCTCGTTCATATAAGACCGATTCATGGTCTTAGATACCTCTAACAGGTCCTCCTCTAAGACGTTTAGTTACCAAGTTCTGCATCTTCTAAGCTGTTCTTCATATAGACATCGAATAGCACCCTCACCAATCTGGTTGCCCCTTCTTTGAGACATTTCTAGAGGTTCTGTATTTCTCTAAGTGTGGTCTCCAGACTTGAACACAATATTCTAAAAGAAAGACACCATGTGCCTTCCTAGCCGCCTATTTACATTATATCGAAAATTTCATGTCTAGCTGAATTGTAACCCCCTAAATCTTTATCGTCCTCGACTACATTTAACTCTTTTTTGAAGCAAAATGGCCTGGCTCTAATCGTCAACCATCCTTCCTTCCCTTAAATCATCAGCAAACTTTGACAACTTCTCCTGCACTCTCTCATCAATATTATTAATGAGATGTCGGCATAAGATATGAGTGATTGGTTGGCAGTAAGGGAAAAGCACAATGGAAGGGAGGGGGGGTTCCAGAGACCACATCATTAATATTAAAAATTTTTCGGGTATGAACAAGCTACCAGAACCTTTTTTCTTGCAAGGTTTGTTGGTAACAAACTTATTCAGGTCGGCATCAAGTCGCTTAATCAAGCATTTTGTTTGAGAGAGGAAACGGCCAGATAGATGTAGCCTCCGGTGCTGTGTGGAGAGTGATAGAGTTGTCTAGAGTTTTATGGGTACTCGACGGTAACACGAATTTCATATGAGGGGTACTGACGTGGGCTATGACCACTTAGGAAACTCGAGGTTCTCATTCTAAGAACCAAGCAAGCCAACCATATAATAGATCCAATTTAAATACAATATATGCTTGCGTCTCATGACTTTAGTTAGCCTTTGGAGCAATTAAAAACAAACATAACCAAGCTACCATAAACGCGAATATCTACAGACACGTTTTCCCATTTTCAAAGATAGCGCTGCATGAATGATAGTTAAGTAGGCATCGCAGGGGTTAACGAAATTCCGTATTTATTCCTTGTGGTTGGAACTTTCAGTCTGGAAACACGTTTCAGCCATTCATCAGACACAAATTTTACTTTTTTATTTCGCAACACTGTTGTTACAGAATTATTTTTCGACATTTACTTTGTCTGATGTTCCTCAGATTTTCTCAACTGCCAGGTTTATGATCCCTAATTTCGTATTTCTTCGTTAACTGTTCCTTATAATGGTCTAAAATTGCGTTAATGCTCCTGAGGTGAAGCTTTTGGTCATATTGCTGACTGTTATCGCGTTTATTTCGAAATGGTCTTTATCTCCCATTAAATACAGTTCTAACCATCGCTTTTTCTGGCCTCTAGCTTTTCCTACAATTTCAAATATTATGATGCTCTCTGTAAAATCTTTCGATACTTTCATTTAGAGCAGTAGATGGGTTAAGACGCTGAGCAGGACGACCTCCAAAGGGATCATCGTAGGTTGCCATGTTAGCAATGGACCTGGTGGTGCCATTGTAGCTAATCTGCAACACTCTAGATCAACGGTGAAGTAATCACCATATGAAATCAGCGAAAAAGATCGGAGGGCGCTCAGAAGATTGGTACTTAGATTCCCTCAGTCCTCCTCGAGTATTAACCAAGCGTTCAGGGAAGCCGCAGAAACTGATATTAAGACAAGGACGATACGTAGGGAGCTCCATCGCATCGGATTTTAAGGAAAAGCTGCTGCACACTGACAAAGCAAACATCACAGCACGAGATGCATCGACTTTCTCGATGTATAACCCTCGTAATTAGTCCCTAGAATGTTGGAAAGCTGTGTAATGAAGAGCCCAATCATAGTGTAGAGTTTTTCGATGGCAGTGTTTGGATTTTGGATGGCCGAGTTTACAAGAGATCTGTCGGAATGTTCATTTGATACCAAATAATTCAGCCACGGTGGAAAAATACTTTCTAGTTTTGATGGCATTTGACCTTGGGGCTTTTTAAAAACAATGTGGAGGACCAGTTGTCGTATCCGCTGTGCTAGCTATATGTCAGCGAAATGGAAACTAATCTTTGAAACAAAGTAAAGCCCTCGAAGCATGACAACCCAGAAAAATTCAATTAATCTCCTAGTGCACAACCAGCGGACTTCAACGAAGTCACGTTCCCACTAACCATCTCATCTCAGAAAGCGGAAAAAATTCTCGACTTCTGAAGTTACTTTGATAAAGTTTTCTGTTTTAAACGTATCTTTTAGTAGTAACGGCAATGCTTCGAGCACGCTTTTAATTGCGAATACGTCTTAGTGGATGCTAAAGTGGACCCATTTGGCTCCTATCGCTGAACTTTTGATGCGTGTTACGATGCCGTTATGCTTTTCGTTAACTTTTCCCCCGACTTATGTGCAATTTTCATGGAAGGATATGGTTTCGTGCTGGTTTTTTTCATGAATTCAATCAAGGAAAATATTTCCTTACCTGTATTTCGTTTTTACAATAGGGAAAAACAAAAATCTATACACGATGGCTGTCCAATAGTGAAACTTCATATGAATTAAGGTACATAGTTGTGTGTAACATTTCTCTTTATTTATTACAGGACATTGTCCGCCTTTGTTGACACCAGATGGTGGCTAAACCAAAATGGTTGCCCTACCTAAACGCGTGGATGAATGAAGTGCACGCCATTATTCGATTTCTTTATCCCAGAGGAGGTAAGTCCACTGAAATTTATCAGTAACTGTGAGCTGCACATGAACATGTCCTAAAAAACAAGTCTGTTTTCGGAACGATCAGTTCAAACAAGAGAATGGTTCAAGTTCGAACAATTCAAACACAAATAGGCCTTTTATGCCCTTCATCAGTTCGAAACTTTAAAAAAATATCTGTTAGGAAATCCGTGGATAAAATGATTCATCATACAGAGTACAGCAAATAAACATACACCATTATGCACTCAGTTCGGATAACTTCGCTAATACAAGCCATCCACGGGCAGACGAGCAGCCAGTAAACTTCGAAACAGCTTAGGAGGATCTGTGGGGTATTTGTCTTAAAGTTGGACATAAGATCAATCTTTATCACAGAGAATTCTTGGCATTCATCTTTTGTGAAGGCTGAAAGTTCCCTGTGATCATGTATCTAACTCAGTAATGTGCCTCAATTCTGTCAGAATTTTTCTGCATTATAGAATCCCCCCCCCAACAATCCTATATCATTAAAAGGATTAGAAGGGCTATTCTGTTTTTTTGTGGTCAATAGGATTTAAAAAGGAGTAGGATTTGTTCCTGTTTTGTATCAAATCAGGGACAAGATAATGTGTCTCTGATGGTTACGAGGTTTTCATCCCAGAAAGCTGGGTTTCTGTCTTGAAAATTCCATACAGAAACACGCTTAAGGGGGAGTGGAATGATTGTGTAATTAATGTATGTACCAAAAAAGATCTAAACTGCTAAGTTAATCCAATGGTCTTAATGCTCACAGAAACCAACCTTTGACTTAACAAATAGCTGCCTTGGTATTGGACTGCTTAAAAAAAAAGACCTCAACAAAAAGGTTAATCTACTAAATTGCTTTAGCCAAATATCATTAGCTGTTTCATTTTATTGAGCTGGTGTATCCACCCCAATCGTCTGACCTATACGATTATGGTGGATAGACCTGATATCTAGATGATGAACCATAGAGCTGATATCTAGATGATTCCATAGAGCTTTTATTGAATCATCTAGATATCAAGTACGTGAAGTCTACCTATCTTCATAAAATTTATGGGAAACCTTCCAGATTGCTTCGAATAATCTTATTCACTGTTATAAAATTAATCTCCAGAATGCCACGTCTGTGTATGACGCTAATAAAATCTCGTGGAGGATATTTTAATGAAAAATCAATATAGTTATTAATCATTTCAATATTTTTTGCTCTAAATTTTTCAGTGCTTAATAAAAAAATCGCAAAATACTTTGTAGTGCGTTGTTTTTTTATATTGTCATAGCTAATTAAAAAAAAAATAACGAAAACTGTCATACGCTGTGATTCCAAACTTTTAGGCAGGAGTGTATGTACACGTTAGAGACTAAATATTTATATAGAATTAGTGACATATTGAGGCACTATTTGCTACACAGAAATCAGTCTGATAATGAAAAGATATTTCGTATATTTTCTATCTTAAAAAGCGATTATTGTCACGAAAATTTTTCTTTTGTTTCTTTTCTGTCAGCCATGTTTTCGTCTATTGGCTTTCTCCATGAATCCGCAGATTAAATTGCAATTCTAGGGATCCTTTATCTCACTGCATCGAAATTTCCTTGACCTAAAACTGGCAAATGATCCCCGGCCCTCATTATCACAAAGGAGAAAATCGATAGCATCAAAGGGCTTGTTAGTAACATGAATTCGATCCTTAATTACACACTAGCCACTTCGTCTAAGAGTTTGACTACTAATTGTGTCAATGCAGCGGTTATCAAACTAAAAGTGGTCGGCGAGCCACCATTTTACAGAGAAACTTTATATTTTTAATCCTATTTAACAATTACAACTTAAAGACATCATCTCTTTGAAGAAAAGTGACTTATAATTACCGTTCTCCCTTTCCTTTAACTTACGCATATTTCACTTCAAAGAAAACGAAAAAGCTAAAGAAGATTATATTTAAATAAGAATCACACAAAGTTCAAAAGAGTAGACAGAACGAAAATTTGACAGAAATGAGGAAATGACGTCACAGCCTGACGTCATTTCCTCATTTCTGTTTGCTGTATAAAAATTGTTCTTCTAATTAATCGAATCTACAGACAGATTTTGTTTTTCTTGCAGGAGATACAGAAAGATTTTGCGTCCACCACAATCAACGTTTTCTATCGGAAAATCTTTCAACGTTGGGCCCAGCGATCGAAGAAAATCCACAGCGAATAAAAAAAGAAAAAAAAACTTTAAATGGTACCACACAACATATCTCGAAGTAACCTCCTAGTGGTTGGAAGCATTGATGGCTCTAAAGAGGCGTGTATTATCCAATGGGATGGGAAATTAAACAAGAGTGAACTAGAAATCGCCCACAATAGGATGTCTTATTACTTCTCTAATGGATTGTATGTCATTGATCAGTTCCGAACAAGAAATAGAAACCCATTATTGGAACAGAATTGTTTTTCAACTATCAAATGATAAAAGCGTTTAGAGTGTCCAAAGAGTACACTACAAGAATTTAGGGGAAAAAGTTAGATTGGAACTTAAAATATTTGTATTAAATTAACTAATCGATCAACATTTCTCACGGATTATTGGCCTCTCAACTACCTATTATGGCAAACCATCATTTCTGCATATCTAACATTTATGGATACTACCTGACCAAAATATTAAAAAACCGAACTCTATCTGTAGATTTGAGTTTTGGTTGTTTTGTAAAATTCCTCATATTTTGGCCACTCGAATATTCTGAGGTAGTTATATCTAAGACACAAATGCTTCCCAAAGGATCCATACCACCGGATGGTTTCACGTGAGCTCGAATAGATAGATAGATGAGAGGAATCTGAATTGAGTCAAAGTTGCTACTTCTATTACCAGTAAGCAAAGTACCCCACTCGATGGTTATTCTTCTGCACATTTATATCTCATTTCTTCCTCGCAACGTCTGTCATCTTAGAGCCGAACAACCTCTTCTGAGAGTCTCGATCTGCAGAGATTCTTTCAAACACCGAACTACAGTCATTTAGAAAATGATAACTTTCTCTCATCATTATTCATTCCCTACGGCTGTGCAGAAAGTGATTTCGGAGTTCCTTGATGCCCCGTCAAGAGCTGGTAATTCACGAGAATAGGTCAAATCGGAGACGTCGATGTAGGGTCATCAATATCTAAACGAAGTAGCTCCCCGGAGATACATTAAACGACACAGTAGGTTATTGCGTATAGTAATGTCTGCCGGAGGAATCAGCAGCCAATTACAGATGCCCGATGTATCGTAATCAGTGGACTTGATGGCCATTTACACTTTCTGACGATCCTCGTATCACTCGTGTCTTAGCCATTCGTTCGAATTAGTAATTCTCGTATGGAGAATTCACGATGATGGTGTGTTAGGAAATTGAAAGTAAACCAAGTTATGGTTTTTGCTTTGAGATGCATAAATTCCCAGTTGCGTACATATATGAATAATAATTAAAAAACTTCCTCAGGCATTGCTGAAGAACTTCGTACCCATCTTTTGTGTGCATTTCCTGACGAAGATGAAAAACATAAAGCGTAATATTTATGCAAAATGATCTCTCCTTAGACGTTTTCAAGTCCTTCTGTTAATTATCTTGCCTCTGGCTCTGTAAAGACGTAATATGTAAGAAGAAATGTTCCATTTACTTATAAATGTTTCATCAAAATCCAAATAATCATCCATCTCTCTCTCTCTCTCTGTCTTCCATATCTGTAGTCTACCACGTTTATGAGGAATCTATCTGGCCTCTGAAGAGGTGGCAATTGCCGGTGAAAGAGCAGTACGATGAGATTGAATTCAATCTTGTGTTCATAAAAGGCAAATGTTGCTGGGGACAAGTACTGATAGATAATCAGTGAATAAATCGCACTTGACACGACGCACTGCAAATAGTAAAATTAATTATTTCTTCGACGTTTGTTAAGAAATCCTTCACGTTTTCATCAATCTGCCTATCACTTTAAAAATGAAACCTTTCACTGAGAGAGAGAGAGAGAGAGAGGTTACAAAAAACATTTTAAAATGTATTATTCCATCCCGTTTGACTTCGGTTATTGATAGTTTCCGTTGTAATATTTTTAATCTTCGTACGATAAGTACGCTCACATACACTCTAAGGATTGATTAATATCTTACTGTCTCCTGCGAATTGGCATTTAATGGCTTTTTGAAACCCATCTTTTGTTTTCTTATTTCTTTCTTATCCAACCAGTAACAACTTAGTTCATTTAATCAACTTACCACATGCAGAGTGCATTATTGGGCACTCCTTCCTGTACTTTTAGGGCGATCATTCTCCTTCGCACGTGCACTGATTATACTAAACTCCTCCAGCGAGGGTCGATATACAGCGCAGATTAATCTCATTACAGACGTAAACTAACCATCCCTGTTTTAGATGCAGGAAACAGTTCCCTACAAGAATTTTTTAATGATTATTCATAATATACATAAACATGGCTATAATTAAATTGGATTAGTTTGGAGGCTTCCAGAGAGAGAGTGGTCAATTGAAATTAAATAAATCGAATGAATTGAAATGAAAATTTTCCAAGTCACGCAAAAATTTCATAAAAGAAATCAATCAGAATCTTGCACAGATGCCTAGTTTCCAAACTTTAAAGCTTACACGATTCGGGTCCCTTCCTTTAAGATTTCTTTTTGTATCAAATAAATAGTTATCTAAATAAAAACTCAGCAATAAAACAGTCAAAATTTAATCACATAGTTGTATTCCAAATTTTTCATTGATTCAAAATTTTTTGTATTTTTGTGTAGTATACCTTTTTTTTTTTTTTTGCTTTCTGCAACCACCAACGAGTTGCCCTGATATTGAACTCCTTTCAAAAAACAAAAAACAAAACAAAAAAAAAAGTATTGCAATACCAGGGCAGCTCGTGGTGAAAGCAGAGTTTGTTCCGATTTGAACATTAAGACCTTTGCATTGAAACAAGTATAAATCCTGATGACAGCAAAAATAGAAAGAAGAAAAAAAAATATGAGAGGATAGTTAATAGTTTAATCTAAGACACACATAAATTTTAAATTATTAACTTTTACATAAATTATAATGAAATTTAAAAATCTGATGAGAAACAATATACTGATAGAGCTTTAAATGTTTCATTACCAAATTACGCGGAAGGATACATTCGGCTTGTTTTTGTGTCATTTCCTGTAATGACGTCAGTCTCGTCTGTCTGAGTCATACTACAGATTGTAATGGATCATTTCACTGAAAAAAGTAGTGCTCAACTGGAAACAGTCAGTTTTTCTTCTAAATAATCGTAATTTAACTACAGGAACAATTAATTGCCAGATACCATCATTAAATTACCTTCAGGTTATTATTTTACCAGTATAGAATGCATCTATACGTTCGAATTATATTTTATTCCAGAGCATGGAAAAAAAATTCGGTATAATCTCCTTTGTGTATAACCACACGCTGCAGGCTGTGGTGTAATCTCCCACTACCGCCTGCAGGATATCTTGGAAAATGGAGTAGATTTTGCTCTCTCTATGGCTGCCTTCAGATCTCTCAACATGCATGGATTTGACAGAACGCTTTAAATATCTCCACAGGGAATATTTCATGAAAATCCACAAGAAAGGAAAGGGGGGAATGAATTCATTTCGACGCTAAAGGAGGTACGCTACAGTTTCAAAGAACATTCGGGCCAAAAATTTCAGTGGTTGACGGGATGCGCAACACCAAGACACGCTGAGAAAAAACAGAAAATAAAAAAGATTCTGAATAGCAGTATTTAAATTTTTTTACACACCAAAATCTCACATTATATTTATTTATGTAGCAGAAAATGTACTTCATAGTAATACGCTGTTAACAAATACATATATATTTAGAAATATATAGTATTTGTATTACATGTTGGTACTTTAATAGAACAAACTACTCTCAAAGATGCTTGTCCACTTCGAGAAATATTCACCTTTGGCTCTGACAGCGATGATCATCGTAGCTGAGCATCCTTTCCTTTTCAGACCATTTTGTTTTGCTTCTCCTTTTCAAACTCATTCTTTCTTTGATCTTCCAGCTTTGCCCAGCAGCTCTAATCAGCAACGCTGGTGTCCAACTATCGATAATTTCTAGAAGACATTAAAAGGTGCTTCAGATAAAAACTCTATTGATCTTGAGCAGCTGACGAGTACTGTTAGCCTCTGTTGCCGAAGAAGAATTTTTATTTTAGATTTTTTTTCCTTTTTGCAATTTAAGAGAAAATGGAAACATCTTTGGAATTGATGCACCTATTAAGAGTGCATCTTAATTATCAGCGATTTTCTTTCTTTCACATCACCTTTCGTTTTGGCTCTTTTTTTTTTTTAAGTATTATCTTTTCGTGATTTTTTTAATGTACGAGGTGTAGCAATAAAGTTCCTAGACTGGCGCAGTGAAAAGAACACAAAGTGGAGGAGCTCAAAAAGAGTTTTATTTTTATTCAAAGTAATCACCACCCGCTGACTGAGTGCACTTATTACACCGTTCTAAATGTTTCTGCAAAGAGTCAGCAAAGATGTCCAAAGAGATCAGTTCTGGAGTTTTCTTTATGTTCTCAACATCCTGAAATCTCTTTCCTTTGAGATCAGTTTTCACTTTGGGAAAATAGGAAGAACTCCGCTGGTGCTAGATCGGGAAGGCAGGATGGGTAGTTGATCTATACAATGCCATGTTTCATCAAAAATGTCTTCACAACAAGTGCAGAACGGGCAGGGACATCATCGTACAAAAATCACACCCTCTTTGTCGAAAAACATGATCAGCATCATCCTGATCCTGGACTTCTGTAAACGAACCTTTTTTGGGTCTTGGTGATGATTTTTGAGAACACTACATGCTCTGACGCTTCGTCATGGGTGCTGCGTACTGAAACACCCAACTGCAGCGACAATACTGTCAAGGAAATTAGGATTGTCTTGGCAAGTCTGGATGAAGTCTTCGAATGATGGCACTCTTCGTTGCTTCTGCTCATCCATGAGGCTGTGCGGCACAAATTTTGGCACAGACCTTCCTTTTCCCTAAATCTTCATGCAGAATTTGACGAATCGTCTCCTTATTTATATCCAACTCATCGACCATCATTCTGAAGGTAAAACAACGATCTCCTGCCACAATTTCCGAAACTTTTGCAACTCTGTCCTCATTCGGAGAGGTTGACGGACGCTCACTTTTTTAGGTCATCTCGAGCATCCTCTCTTCTGTCTTTGAACCGCTTATACCATTCAAACACGCTGATTGAACTTAATTTCATCACCATAAACAGCTTTTAACATTTCATACGTTTCTGATGCAGATTTTCCCACTTTAAAGCAAAATTTGATATTCGTTCGTTGCTCCATTACAAAATCGTCACACGAAATATTAACACTACTATCGAAACTGGTTGTTACCTGCAACCTGTCAGGTTACTGGACAATCTCTGTATCAACATCCGTTGGAGGAAGTTTGATCTACAACATACCACTTCCATTTATTTTCAAACTCAGCACCCAGTGGTAAAAGATAAGTCCTGAAATTTCAGCAAGGTAAAAATTCTTTCCTCAACAGGACTAAGAATAGCTTCGCTACAGAGGTACAGACTGTACAATTGCACACGAGGCTTTTGCTCTTTTACCTTAATCGTCTAAGGCCTTACAAATACTGAGAAGAAAGCTGAACTTTCCAGGTAGAAAGATCCTGAAAATTTCAATGAAGAACATTGAAGAGTTCATCGTTGAACATAAGTCAGAATTCGGTCCTGAATTCGATTTTAAATTACTAATATTAATTTGTTATTAAGAAGTTTTATTAATCGATGCTTTTGTTATGTTCAGTTCGTATTAATTATGATTTAAATTACCTTAAATGAATCTTTGGAAATCGATACACACGTACATCATGCCTTTCTGATTACTGCACAATTTTTTTCAGTCCATGTTGAAAATATATACTTTTTTTTGGCTGAATAAATATTTTATAAAAATTTTGAAAAGAAATTTAAGAATAAATCAATGAAAATTGAGGGGAAAAGGCCTCGCTATCAATATGTGATTTATAAATCACCATGTATTATTCAAATAACAAAAATAGGAGCAAAAGTAGGTTTCGAACCCCGAAAGTATAAATTTATAATTGATAACCTTTGCACTCTTATTTGAACTGTTTATATAACTTCAGTAAATTCTTACTTTCATTAAAATTTCTTTATCCTTCTTTAATAAAGCTATTTTTCCTTGTAGACGAATTTTTTTATGATTTTCATAGTTTCAATCAGAAGATTGATATAACCGAAACCATAATTTAAAAATATTAAAAAAAAAACCTCGGAGGAAGGTTTCCCAGTGTTGGGATCGGTTTGTCTGCTCCCATATTGGTGATACCACCTTTTATGCGAGTATAATATTAGAAGTGGTAAATGACGCAAAAAAACAAGTTTATAAAACATCAGCAAAATATTTTAAAAAAAAATCCTTCCCCACATCACCTGTCCATCCCCTCTAATAGCTTTTCCAGTTCTTCCTTGAATTTATTCAAATACGCACTCCCACAACAACAGATTGAGTTTGTTCAAACAATCAACCACCCACTGGCTGAAGGCAAATCTCTGCACATCTATCTAGCAACCATCATTCCTCAATTTGAATTTATGCCCCTCATTATGTAGTCTGAGCAAGAGGAAGAAAGTAATCAGAAGTGAGCATGGTCAATCCATTCAAAGCCTTTTAGCATTAACATTAGCATTAGCATTAGTAGAGGCATATCATTCAAGAAAGCAAGCTTATGCAGCATCAGCCAAAAAAAAAAAAAAAAAACACGCTCCCATTTCACCCCTCCGTTCGTTCCAAGTACCTGTCCAGCTGAGCCTTAAATTTATTTAGGCTATCAACTTCCACGACAAGGGATGGAAGTCTATTCCAACAACCAACTACCCGCTGGCTAAAGGCAAACTTCCGCACATCTATTCTACATCTGCCTTTTCTCAATTTGAATTTATGCCCTCTCAAATGATTATTCTGAGCAAGAGGAAGAATCCCATCAGCATTGAGCATGCTCAAACCATTCAAAGCCTTATATACCTCTATCAGATCACCTCGCAGGTGTCTAGTCTCCAGACACTGTAATTTGCAAAACTTAAGCCTTTCTTCGTAAGAGCAACCCTTTGTTCCATTCACTAATCTTGTTGCCCTTCTCTGTACTCGTTCCAACAGCTCTACATCCTTCTTGAAATGAGGCCTCCAGACCTGTATACAGTACTCTAGGTGTGGCCTAACCATTGCCTTATACAAGGGAATAATCACCTCCTTATCCCTGCTAGAAAAATTCCTATATATCATTGACAAGACACTATTACTCTTGAAGTCCGTCTGCATTGCTCAGAAAACTTCATATCTGCCTGCACAATTACCCCCAGGTACTTTTCGTTCTCTACCGTAGTACCACAGAGTTGATACGTCACTCTGGGGTTGCTACTTCCCATACGTAGTACTTTACATTTATCAATGTTAAACTTCATTTGCCACCTCTCAGCCCATTTGCTCAACTTTTCTAGATCCTGTTGCAGCAGTGTACTCTCACTAGTGTAACAACCCTCCAAACCTTCGTATCGTCTACAAACTTGGACATTAAGCTTGACATACCATCATCAATATTATTTATAAATACAGAAAACAATAATGGACCCAATACTGAACCCTGAGGGACTCCACTAATAACATTAGTCCACGATGAGCAGTGTCCATTGATTACCACTCTCTGTCTTCTCCCCCTCAACCACCCCTTTATCCATAGCAGCAATTTGCCTCCAATACCATACTGCACTGCTTCAATTTGTGCAGCAGTCTTACATGTGCAATAGTATCAAAAGCCTTTCTAAGATCCAAGTATATAACATCAAAGTTATTCCCTGCATCTAGTTCCTTTGTGACTGCATCATAGTATCCAATCAAATTGGTCAGGCAAGACTTTCCCTTAACAAACCCATGCTGTGTCCGAGCTATAACTGAAGTCTTGTCTAAATGATCCTGCAGTGCTTCCTTAACCAGTGCCTCCATTAATTTTCCTGGAACAGAAGTTAAACTCACAGGTCTATAATTACTTGTGTCAGCCTTTGATCGTCCTTTGTGAATTGGGGTCACATTTGCACATTTCCAGTCTATGGGTACCTCCCCTGAGTCCAAGGAAGCTCTCATAATTATGGCTAAGGGTGTGCTTACTTCCTTTACTGCCTCCTTTAATATAACTGGATAGATCCCATCCACCCCGGGTGCCTTTCTTGTGTTTATCTTCAAAACTTTCTCCTCCACTTTCCTCTCAGTTATTACAAAATCATATAGCTCACTGCCAGAGTTTAACTCACCTCTGGCATTCCCCTCCCTGAATAACTCCTCATGGGTGAATGTAGATGCAAAATACTCATTTAGTTTGTTAGCCACCTGAGCAGGATCCTCAACTGTTGAACCATCGATATCAAGTGGACCAATCTGATTCATCCCCTTCCTTCTAGAGTTTACATAAGTAAAGAACTCTTTGTTGTTTTTCTTTGCATCCTTTGCCAAGGATTTCTCATAATCTGCCTTTGCCTGCCTAACCTCCTTTGTGACTTGGTTACAGATCAGCTTATAACTACCATAGGCTTCTATGTCTCCTGTTAATTTATATGTATCCCATGCGTTTTTCTTCTCTGCCACATGTCTCATTAGTTCATCTGACATCCATTTAGGCCTAAACCCTGAACAATATTTCTTAGTTGGTATGTAAAGCCTAGTAGCTTCCAAGGCAAGGTCTTTGAATGCTTCCCATTATGAGTTTGCTGTTGGTAACATCATCAGTTGGTCCCACTGTATAGAATTTAAATACTGTCTCAGTCCATCGTAGTCGCCTTTACTAAAGCAATAACCCTTCCCTTTACCCGTAATAGTTACCTCTTTGAGTAAATCTCACTTCAGCACACTGTGATCATTGCCACCTAGTGGTTCATTTATCTGCAGATTCTTAATGCATGAAGAATCACTACTGATAATCAAATCAAGAGTATTACTCCCTCTAGTTGCCTCCCGAACATGCTGATGTAGAAAACAATCATCCGATAAATCCACAAAAGTCTGACTAGTGTGTGAGTGACCAGCCCCCAAATTCCAGTCAATATCTGGGAAATTAAAATCTCCCATTATAAGACACTCTGATTTACTGGCCCACTCTATTTCTCCGAACAGTTTCTTATTATACTCATCAGAGTCATTAGGCCTATAACACACTCCTACTCTCAATTTTGATTTCCCTATGCTTATGTCACACCAAACTGACTCGACACTGCCCTGTCCAGCGATGTCGACTGGCTTCACTTCCTTGGATTTTATGTGTTTCTTAACTAATAGCAAAACCCCTCCTCCCTTCCTATCCAGTCTATCTTTTCTGTAGACGTTGTACTCCCCAAATTCCAGATCTGCATTCCTTATATCTGTGTGACACCACGTCTCTGATATCCCAACAATATCTGCCTTTTGATGTTTTGAGCAATACCTCAAATTCATAAAATTTATTTACCAAACTCCTAGCATTGGTGCACACGCAAGTATACATGCACCTGTTCTTTTTCTTAGCCACCCTAACACAACCTATGTGTTTACTTGTACCGCAATGGCTCCCCGCAGTCTCTGAAATATCCTGCATCTTGTTTTTCAGGCTTCTGCTCATTCTAATAGAAGCAGCGCAAGAATCACTTTCATCTCTTCCAGTGGTTACTGTTAATCTGCTAGTCGTTGTATCCCCCCAAGCTAGCAGTTTTCCGAACCACCTACCACTGCCTCGATAGCATCAGCAAATATTCTTGCACCCTTTCTATTTAAGTGTATCCCATCCCTGTAGAAGCAGTCTCTCCTGTTAACAAGCACAGACCACGCTGAGAAAAATTCTATCCCTTGAGCCCTGCACAATCTTTCCAGGGCCGAATTAATCGACAAGGCTCTCATCATATACTCCCTCCTATCGTGTCTGGGCAGAATTGCAGACACTTTCAAATTCAACCCTAACTCACGACTTTTTTTTCAACAGTGACCTGTACTTGTTAAGTAATTCTGCCGGTCTCGTACTCTTAATATCATTAAAGAACCTACTCTTAATACCCTTAAACACCTCAACCAGATCACCTCGCAGTTGCCTATCCTCCAGAGATACAATTTGTACAACTGAAGCCTTTCTTGGTAAGACCACCCTTTCGATCCATTCACCAATTTCGTTGCTCTTTTCTGCACTCCTTCCAGCAGATGTACATCCTTCCTAAAATGAGCGACAAATGTATGCAGTACTCAAGATGGCCTAACCATTGCCATGTATAATAAGATAATATCTTCTTGTCCATGCTAGTAAAGTTTCTGTATATTATTTATAAAACTCCATGAGCTGTCCTGGCAGTCTGACTGCATTTCTCAGAGAACTTCATATTTGACTGTACAATTAGCCAAGGTCTTTTCCATTTTACACTACCCTGACTGTAGTACCACACTGTTGGTAAGTTAATTTGGGAAAACAACAATGGGCCCAACAGCGAACCCAGCGGGACTCCACTAATAGCATTCCACAAAAGCAGTGTCTATTAGTAACCCACCCTGTCTTCTTCTACCACTCAACCATCCTTTTATCCATGGCAGTGACTTGCCCTTCATACCACATTGCTCCAACTTGTTCAGCAGTCTTTTACGTGCAACAGTATCAAAAGGCTTCCTAAAATCGAAGTATATGATTATCAAAATTATTCTTTGCATCAAGTTCCTTTGGGTCTGCAGTATCTTGCTTTAAGGAACACCAAAAATTCTCAGAAACAATTACTGCGTCTTTATTCATGTAAGATTACACAACTGGGAAAGGCGCAATTTCGTCCTCCTTACCCTTCTTTTAAATATACAACAAAAATATTATAAAATGTACACAACGATAGGCATCTCGAATTATAAAATACCTTACTATAAACAGTCTCTAATGCACGAGGCATTCTCAAATAATACGAGTTTATTTTGTAATTGCAGAATGCATCAGCACGGATTAAAAAGAATAAACACACCCCATAAGGATACTCCATAGAATAAATGAATACGTTAACAATTTCATAGCAAGCTGCTCATATATATAACATTAACTTATGACGCGCAATGCTCATCTGTGCTTCTTACAATTATCCTTCTCTCTCACTCATTATACAAACATTCTAATGATGCGCTTTAACTCCTAATATAACAGAACAGCCAACCAAATTGGAATTTTATTCTTGGAAATAGTTGGAGCTGTTTTAATCACAACACCAGAATGGCTGATTATTCGTCTGCTTTCGTTGGAAATTAAGGCTTTCTGACATTCCTTTTCCTCCATTACACCCCAGTCATTGTAAAGAGATTCCTTTCTAGTAATTAACTCTAATTACCTAATTGGACCATTCACTGTGGCATCTGCCAATATTGGTCCCAATGAATTTCTGAGGATTTTGTCAATATCTTCTGTCAACTATGGGCGTAGTCCTTTTGGAGGAGGAAAAAAAATCAAACGTACGATTAGCTGGAATATAGTGGATTCAGAATAAAGTGGAAGTTGGGAAGCCTACAATAATCATAAAGGACACGGTGTATGTAATTCATACGAGCTCCTCTGTTACACCGAACGACAATTAGGCCTAAACAAATTACCTCACTTGCAGTCAGCTACCCCGGATGTTTTGAGAGGCCAACTGTAGTGTCAAGAGACGAACAAGCAATAATTATAGTTGTAATATCCGGGAAATTAGTGGTTGCCTACGGTAATGAAATCACACGAGAGAAAACAGAAGGACGCGTCACGTGACTCGGATGACATGTAATGGTCTTGTGTGGCTTGCCGAACATACGCGAATGTACAGATGTAGTGGGATTATTGAGTGTGGCTAAAACAGTGACGCATTCTCGTGTTGCGCAGTTGCAGTTAGAATCATTAAGAATCATTCCATCTGGATAGGCACCGGAAGGTAATATGGGAATGAAGGATTCGTGTTGTCATTCTATATTTGCGCAGAATGAGGAGTTTAGAGAAACCTACTGAGAGACATAATTCGCTGAATGGAGTTTTTTGAATGTATTTTAAGTCAGTGGATCACTTAGAAATCCATGAAAAAATTACTGCAGTATTTGGGGGAGAACATCATCATTTTAACAATAATCACGAACACTTGGGAATGTCCAAAGTTTGCGCAAGATGGGTTCCCAGAAATCTTTCTGTTGATGGCAAATATCAGAAGGTGATGGCGTCAAAAGAGAATTTAAAATTAATTCTTGATAATCCGGATAAATTTTTATCCCGTTTAGGGTCTGGTGATGAAATTTGGCTAAATTTTTATGATACTGAATGCAAATTAGAAAGCATTCAGTGGAAGCACAAAGAATCTCCAACCCCGAAAAAGCTTCAATCTCAACCATTAGCTAGAAAAGTGTTCACCTCAATTTTCTAGGACACAAGAGGATTGTTGTTAATTGGTTACCTTGTACATAACAGGGGAATATCATGACAGCTTTATGTAAAAGTTAAAAAGCTGCAATTCGTGAAAACAGACCAGGAAAGTTGGGTCATTGAGTTTTACTTCTCCATGAATAGTAATGCACTTGTGCAAAAAGCCCAGGTTGCACAAGCTAAAATCCATGAATGTGGAATGCCCTCTTATAGTCCGATCTGTCCCCAGAGACCATTATTTATTCATAAACCTCAAGTTAAAGAGCTAAAAACAGCTGTAGAATCCTGGTTTGGTGCCCACTGTGAAGAAGAATTTGACTCTGCAGATTAAATGCAATAAGTGTATTGAACATCGGCGGGAATGCATTGAAAAATAAAAACTAATATAGAATTTTGTGCCTATGTCTTTTATATTCCATTTTGAACGTTTAGATCAAAATGGAATATAAATTCCTCTAAGAATCCAATTTTTTAGTACAATTGGATTCTTAGAGGAATTAGAATAAGTACACGGAAGAAGAATTTTTAAAATTCTTCTTCCGTGTAATATATAGTCTAGTATAATATATGTATACAGACCGGGCAAAAAATTAGTCACCTATGTAATTATTCGATTAATGATGTAATGTGTAATCCTCCTTTAGCATGAATCATGACTTATTATTGGTAGGGATTCATTTAGACACCTTAAATAGTTTACATTAATATCAGGCCATTCTGATAGCGGTTTGAACCCTTAATTCATTCAGGTGTCGTGGATGCTGTTGTTGTGTGTTCACTTTCCATTAAAAACAATCTCATATGTTTTTTATAGGATTTAAATCTAGTGATTTGGCTGGCTAATTTAAATGTCCTACTATTTCTTCGTGTTCTTCGTGCCAATTCAAAACGGTATAGACCCTTGAACCGGGCAGTTGTCATCTTGGAACAGAGGAATATCCAAGCCGTAAGTGTCTCTTAAATGATCAGCACAACCTGATAATCCAGAACATTTGAATAGTCACCCTCATTCATCTTAGTTGGTATCTCAAACAAGTGACCCTACTTGATAATAATTAAAACATCCTCATACCTTGCTGATCCACCACTAGCTTGTACTATAATTTGCCTACAATCTGGATGAAATGCTTTATTGCTTCTCCCTTGAACTCGATGCCTGGTATTATTACAGTACAGGCAAAATTTGGATTCGTTAGACCACATCGCAACTATGCGATGTGGTTTAACGAATTTTGGTGAAGACACCAATCTTTTCCTTTCTGTTTAAAATAAACAGAATTTTTTGGCATTAAATAAACGTCAGATAATACCATGCAACTCTTCTTCATGGATTGGCAAGAGCACCTTCCAACAAAGAGAAAAAATCAGCCTTTGAAAATTTTATTAACCATAAATTCATCTAAAGAAAACTCTCATTGATTTCGTTGAAAATCTGGACCAAGTCAATCAGTAAACCCAATAAATAGAAGAATCTACAAATCCCTTTCAAATCGGTATCTTTCAACGAACATTTCTCTTTCGGTGTAGATGAGTGTAAAGTTAATGGAATTAATGGCAAAAGAAATCTAGAAACCAATTATTAATAAGCAACATGGCAACTTAGCATCTTCTACTTAGCTCCCAGACCTTTTACCACTTCGATGAAAGACTTTCAGTATGGAAAGCGTGTAACCAAGTACTCGAAACTAATACGTTCCCTTTTATTGATTGAACTTTGGTTGAATTGAATAATGCATGTTTCCCAATTTCCGTAAAATAATAACCAGGATGTCTGGTACCATTGACAAGTTTGGTAACGTTACTTCATCATCATAGATCTTTCGGAAGTGTTACCAAACTTAAGTTGTCACGGAAAGACAAACAATGCATTTAAAAGAACTGTGGAGTTGTTTCAAATACACTCACGGCTATGGCAGAGATGAATGCGATTATATTCCTCATTGAAGGGAGTTTGTAAACATCAGTGTTGCTAACACCCTCTTGGCAATACGATGCATGTTTTATAACGCCATACGACCAATCTGCGTTGTGCATTGTGCTCAGATGAGAAAGGGAATAAGAAAATAAAATAGCAACGCCTTTCGGAGAGTAGCTTTTTAACTGAAATATAGTTGGATGCAGGGTTGATTGAGCTTGAAAGGAAGGAGATCGATGAGTTTTCTGATAACTTTCTGCTGCAGTTGGGAACCGGGGCAGCTACGAGTGATGGATTTTAAAATCCGCTCGAGTGGAATCCTGGCTAAGAAAACGAAATATTACGAAGAAAAATGCTTGAATAAAGGCCTTCAAATATAAAGAAGATTCCTAGTATATTTCTAAGGAAGAATCAGCCAGAAGAAGGGGACCTTCACGCTCTTGACTGATTTTCTATTGAAAAATGATCACAGTTGGAAATTTCTGTTGTTTCATCCTTTTCAAAATACGCAGGTCCCATTTCCATTTCCGTTTAATTAGAATGTCGTAGTAATTAACCATCAAAAGGATTTTGTTGGCTTTATCAGGAATTCCATTAAAACGATTAGCCGAACCTCTCATCCAATCCAGTTGTACTTTTATCTTCGCGGAGAAACTACATCTCCATAATTACTTTGTACGATCTTATACTTCGTAGTTTCATCCAGGTCTAGTCTTCCTTGCATATTTACTTAACCACCTTACAGGTGCTTACTCTAGAATTAATTCGCTTCTCTAACTCTTATGGGTGTATCGAAATCAAATCTCGTTCCCTCACTATGTAGTTCGTGTTCTGAATTCATTTAGCTTTGTTTCTTTGAGATTCACTGGATTTCGAACTTAAGTGAATTAATTAAGTGGCTTTGAACAGATGCAAATCACCGATGCTCTTCCTGAGTTTCTAATGACTTACTTTAACAAACCACTTGGAGTTATTTCACGTAACCATAAAATGATAACCACTAAATAACTTTAATGAAGTATCCATCTGACTTTGCTTATATCCACAGGAGAGTTAGAACGCCTTTTCATACTAATTTTTAGACCTTTGTGGGTAGCATAGTTGGTAGGATCGCCAACCTCCTCACACTGGGTGGGAAAGACCTGAGTTCAAGCCCCCCGTCGATAATGGGAGGAATTTTCATGGGCCTTTTTCACAACGTGGGTGAGTTAGTTGGCCTCAGGCGAGGGTAGCATGGATTTTTCATCCAGCAAAATAGAAATTCGACCTTAGAACACAAAGAAGACAATAAACGAGAAGCAATATGGCCTTAGTCGTTGATACTCCTAAAACCCTACTACTATAACAAATAATTTTTAGAAAATATACTTTTTTTTAATCGAGATGCTTTTAAAATATTCTTACCTGCATTTCGAATAACCTAAGACAACGTTTAAAAGGTGATTGATTGTTTATATAGATGGGATATATCAAAAAAACTAATCATTAAGTTGATGTCGACTTTCAAATGATGATGAAGTCAAAGAGGTGCACAACTGGGTTTGGTTTCTCGAACAACCATGACTGACTTTACTTTAAAATTTTCCTTCCGGTTTCAATTACTCAACGTTCCATTCTTCTTAATTTATCTGCGTCTTGATTGTGTTAATACTTTTATATACCTTGTAGGTTATCTAACGATAAGCTGCTCTATATGGAGTTGGGGTATTAAAGTTGGGGTATTCTAGACCTTAACTGGAAAAGTTTTCCTTAAAAAAATACTTCCCCGGAGGAAAAAAGTTTTCTGTTCAGTGAGATGGTCGCTAGGATTTTCTCCTATTTCAGTTTATCTCTCTTTTCTCCCCATCCCCGGATTCGTTTTCAGACTTCCAGATGAACTATTTTAGAAACTAGCTTGGCACATCTCTAAAAGAACAGAACGTGTAAAGAAAATAATGGAATCTCCACTGTACACGAAAAGGAGAACATAAGATCGTAACTTAGGACTAGGTTCATCCAGATTAACTTTCTGTAGACCAGCTGGGAGAAAGCTGACATGGATAAATCAAAATCTCATTGGCAAACGTTGCAGAAAGGCTATAGTAACGATAGATAAGCAGTGGTGATATTTTCTCCCCTCTAGTTCCTTTAGCCTACAAGTGAACGTGAGGACCTCTTTTCTTAGAAGGCGCTAACGAGCATCTCTCAGGCCCCATTTTCACGCGAACAATTGTTGAAGCTTCTTGCGGCTACATTAGCCAATTAGTTCGACCCTTTCAGATTCTGTATTACTGACTGTCTGGAGGAAATGACGAACAGCACAGACTTTCTCTGCACCTTTGTCTTTCTTTTAGCTGAGGATCTTCATTAGAGCTAAAGAACACTACAGGAAGTTAACTCCCAGTTCATTGAAGCTGTTGGCTAAAACTGAAAGAAAATAATTAGTTTAGATTTTGAGGATGGACATTCTGCTTGGAAATCCGTCTTATTCTACCACCTACTCAAGTCAGATCCAAGAAATTGGTAAAAATCAAACTTTAAAGTCTCATCTAACAGTGCGAGAGCTGTCGGACACTCTTTCTACATTTACAGCGATTAGATCAATCTATTAAAAATAGCTGAAAGTTGAAAACATTGCTAAATAACTCAGAAGGTACGGGGGAAAAGGATAATTGCTAAAAATATATTTTATTCAAGTAAAAGATTGCTAGAAACATGAAATTTATAAATAACAATTTTTTACCACCACATTATAGAAAATGAGGCTATTTCTGCGAATGGGTTACTGGAAAAAGTGGATGAACCCCCTTAGATGGACTTTCTCCTTCGATAAAATCTGATTTCACCTGACTGGGTATGTAAACTCTGATATGGGTACGTAAAATCCCCATACAGCACATGAAACTCCTCTACACCTTGGTCCGATGAGTCTCTTTACAGCTTTTATTTTTTGGCAGAAATGGTAGGATGAAAGTGTAGCATGAACCTCACGAAGACGTTCATGCATTCAGACTGTCTCGTGATCACCACTCAAGCAGCTGGAAGTGGTACCTTGGTATAGGATATGATATGTTCAGTTGGTACAGACTGGACGTTCTCTTATCTTTAGAAGGTCGTGTTTCCTCCAACGAATGTCATTCTATCGTATCGGACCAACCTCACTATGCAATGCTTCAGTTTTAGCCGGAATGTGATGGATTCTTTCAAGACAACAGTGCAACTGTCTACAGTGCGAAAATCGTTTCTCAATGGTTCCAGGAACATTCCCAAGATTTTTAACGTCTACTCTGGGCGCTTAATCCTCCAGATCTGAATTCGATCTGGAGGATTTCCAACATCTAGGATATGTTGGAAAGGGCAGTTCGGTTTCCCAGTTCTCTACCCATCATAGTACAGCATCCTGATGGAAGGATGGTCAAATCTGGGGCCAGACTCCTTCACATAGTTAATGGAATCCATGCCACGATGTGTACGTGTTGCAATTCGGCCAAAATATATCCCTACTAGTGAATTTATAAAATAATGGTGGAGAGGTGGAGATTTAATGTCTATAAGGATTAGTGAAATTTTTATCTTTTTGTTATTTTCCTAAATTAATCACTATTCACGCCTTCTCAAATTTCGAAATAATTTTATTGTCTAAACTAAACCAAAAATTATAAACGTATTCCCTTAATTAAGCAAAAAGAGTTGAATGGAGGTGAACTAAAATTTCAATATATCGAAAACGTCACAAAGGGTTTTTAGAATATAGTTTTTAATAATAGACGGTATGTGCATGTGTTTGTAAAGATATTATTGGTCTTCAATGACCTGGACATTGAACACAATTCTAATGAATGTATATTTAATGTGTATTGAGTTGGCTTTGCATTAACAACGCTCCCTTATGAAGAAATAGACTGCATCGTGATGCTGGTGAAGTATAGTGAAGATGTCTGCGAAGAAGAATGGGTCGGCGTCGAGATCTTTCCAATTTCGAACGTGGAATGATTATCAGAGCAAGACGTGCAGGTGCAAGTATCTCGACAACATCCAACATGGTTAAGTACTCCTGTTTCGTGGCCGGATCAACAGCGGTCGTACAACTAGCCAAAGGTCACGTGTGGTCGATGCTCATGGTGAACATCGTGCGTCTCGCCTCGTAACATAGCAGTGACGGAGCACAGTGGCGCAATTTACCACACAGAAAAACGCAGGAACAGCGAGACCAATATTCACATGAATTATGCGCCGGACATTAGTTCCATTTGGGCTATGGCAGTCGACAGCCGTCACGGGTACCCATGCTCACTCTGAGACACAAGAAACTGTTCCTTGCATGGACATTTTGGCACCAAGACTGGACAACAGACATGTGTAAATCTGACGAATCCCTTTTCAAACTCTGTCGCACTGGAAGTATCCGCATTCGGAGAAAGCAACAAAAGACCATGGCACCCATGGAAAAGTAAGCGTTCCCATCAAGCCGTTAATCAATGGCTCGATGGGAACGCTTACTTTTCCATCGTTTCCGACAAAGTATACTCCTTCATAGTGACAGTGTATCCAGATAACTCCGAAGTCTATCAACAAGACCAGGCAGGTTGCTAACTTAACTGGTTTCAGAAACATGACAATACATCCTCTCTCTTCCCATGGCCGCCCAAGTCCACCGATCTCAACCCAATTGAGCATGTTTGAGACCTACTGGAAAAGGACATCGGTGCTACGACCCTTCATCTGACAACGTGTGGGCATTACTGGACATATCGTTCTGGGTAGTACCACCACAGGGCACCCTACAACACATTGTGGAGTCTATGCCAAGACATGCACGAGCTGTATTACGAGGAAAAGGAGAGAGTTCACAATTTGTTTGTGGGACAGTCGTGAAACAGAAAAACATTATACTGTGCAGAAGTGGGAAAAGAGAGAGGAATTTTTACCAGGGGGAAGTACCATAAAATATATTACACTGCTTGAATCAAAAAAGATTCTTCTTCCACCTTTGCGTATAAAGCTTAGATTAGTGAAGAATTTTATTAAGGATAAAGAAAGAAATGGATCCTGCTACCTAAGAGATGTGTTTACCAATTTAAAGGAGATTCAAAATCGAAAGAAGGAATTTTCATTGAGCATCAAATAAACTCCTCAAACATATTTGAAACAAAACTACAGGATACTGAAGTAGCGGCTTAGAGATCGTTTAAAGCAGTTAGATTTCTTGGAAGAAGAAAATAAGATAATCTAGATATGCGTAGAAAACCTTCGACAGTTGCATCACATGCCATGAACCTGGTTTATCTGCATGAATTACTACCCTAATATAGAAATAATATACTAATAAAGTACTATATACGAAAAAAAGATGTAAAATCACTATTTCATCACATTATCGACTAGTTATTTCTGGATAACTGATAAGAAGTCCTACGCAAATAGAAAAGGCGTCTTATAGATATTCGCCAAGGGGGGAGGTGTTGCATCGCAAGCCAGACTAAACCTACACCATAACGACCCCGGTTTAACAGCTTTCAACCCCCCATCCCTGCTCCACATTTCCCACGTCAATATTAACAAGACCGCGTCCATCCCTCCACAGTGTAAACTGCACGGAGATTGGAAGCTCAAAGTGACACCCATCGAGGATGTTGCTGTGGCAACGGTGTTGACACTTCACAAGCGCTGCGACACAGACCCAAGAGGTATTTGTAGTGCTTTCTCAAGGTACCAGACTTGTAGGGTGATATTTCGTTCAAGTACAGAAGACACCGCACGCGGGCCAGAAGATATTGAATTGTGTGCAGTTTGTAGTGAGTGGGCCGCACACACCGAGTATCGACATTTCGAAACCGTGCCCGGATTTTCCTTCCGATAACTAAATGTAGCACTTCAGAAAAATATTCTTTCCAGCGTTGATGGGATGATCAAACATAAGAAGATATTAGCTGAACGTTACCATCGAGATATTTTGAAAATACCAACTTAATGTCACCCCCTTACGATACGTAAAAATCAACGAATCGTTTTGAAGCAAAATTAATATTCAGAAATTGATATGAAAAGATATAAAATTTGCAGAGTATGTTTTGTGAAGGATAATTGACGTTTTTATATGAAGCATGCGATCATCAGAGGGACTGGGAGGTATCTGTAATGTCTTTATGCAAATTTCGACTTCTTTTTGGGGGCCTCGTTAGTAGGATCGCCGTCTTCCCAACACCGGGTGAAAAAGACCCGAGTTCGAATCCCATTGATGATAAGAGGCATTTTTCAAAACGTGGCCGAGTTAGTCGGTCTCAGGCGAGGGTGGCGTACTTTTTTCTTCCAGGAAATTCGGGTTTTTCATCCATTAAACATCAAATAGACCTCAGAATACACGCAATTTACAGACAATATACATTGAGCAACATAGCCTTAATAGCCAATGCTCCTAAAATCCAGCAACAACTTCTTTCTTCTTCTTCTTCTTCTTCTTCTTCTTCGAGAACCCAAGAGTTTCTTTCAACTTTTTGCTTTACTCAGAAATCATCTGATTAACTGCGGCCTTTTATTGCTTGATGATTTAACACATTTTGGCCTTAGAGAATCTTCCTCGATGTCTTTTATTGGGTTATTCCTTCCTTGGCAGTTGTCCAAAACGTAATCAAATCATCCATAGCGGCTTTTGCTTTCCGATACTTAAAACATTAAGGGCATCCTTTTAAACTTTCATGTTTAATATTTCATTAATATAATTCTTGATTTTATATCACGTATTATATCACTTCTAACACATTTTTCTTCTTGTGATGTGGAAGTCGCAATTCTCCATTAATGTTATCTAAAATTACATTTTAATCAATTCACGGAATGGCTGGAGGTAAGACGATCAGCGAATGCACTGATTAATATTCATGTAACGCAAAGAAGAATTCATCTTTTCGAAAACTTTTAGATAAAATATATTCCTAATAAATACATCAGAAGAATATCAGCCGGATATTAATATATAATTCATAAATCGTTGATAAAGAGCAACGTTGCCACATACAAACAAACGAGGATAAGAAATGGATAGTTAGTATAAACAAAAGAAATATAAAAATGGACTAATTTTTCTGGTAAGAGACTCTAGAAGCGAGAAAATTTAACCGAAATAGGATAAGAAAATTTTGATAACGTAAAACGGACTCCCAAAATTTCAGACTTGACCATTCTTGAAACTGGGGATAAAGATAGTTGTGTTTGGTTTTAGGAGCATCCGTGACTAAGGCCATATCGCTCCATGTATATTGTCTGTAAATTGCGTGTGTTTTGAGGTCCATTTTCTGCTTGCTGGACTAAAAATCCACATTTCTGAGAGAAAAATCATGCTAACCTCGCCTGAGACCGACTAACTCGGCCATGTTGTGAAAAATGGCCTATAAAAATTCCTTCCGTCATCGACTGGACTCGAACTAAGGTCTTTTCCACCGGTGTGGGGGAGGACGGCAATCCTACCAACTGTGCTACACACGAGGACTCGATGGAGATAGAATTTCAATTGGTTAATTCAAATAAGGCGTCTGCACTGTAGCATAGTGGTTATAAATCACTATCCTCCTTACACCGGATGGAAAATGCTAAGATTCTAATCCCGTACGATGAACGTTTTATAGGCTTTTCACTTCGTGGCCAAGTTAGTCGTTCTCAGGTGTGGATGGCAAGGTGTCTATCCCTGGAAATTTGTTTTATTTAGAGGAATGTTTTGAGGACTAAAAACCTTGGATTTAGTGATATTGCTTTGATTGACATCCTATTATTAGTGACCCTGCTATGAATAAGATATGAATCGTGTTGATCGAAGAATCAGCAATGAGAAACCGCTTTTTTAAAATTATTAGCTGGCGCAGCTAATACCTTTGTCATCAGAGAAAGGTCATTAATAAGACCAGACGCAATAAATTAAGCTTTCGATTTTTTCCTCCAGAAATAAAGTACGTCTTATAGATTTTGATGCTCTAAATTGAAATTTGAAGTTAGATATCGCCTAACACTAACATATTTAAAGATGACCACAATTATGGTAATCTCTACGTGATCATGAGGCTCTATGTTCAATGTCTTGCAACTGGCTGCGAGCATACTGGGACTTCACCTTCTTCGGTAACGTTTGTCTATGATACCAATATCTTGATGGAACCATTCACGGGGTTCCCTATCTTGTCCAAGGTTATCTGGGAAAAAATCCTCCATTCTTAATTAAAAACAATTATTAAGAATGGAAGAAGTGCAGTTTTAGATACATGTTGTAAGCGAGATTTTTGTAGGTATGCGATAAATTCTTAATCAAGATTTTATAGTTGTCTGCTCTGTTGTTTCTTGGACGATTTCCAAGATGCCATTTCCAAAGGGTTCAACAATCTTTCAAAATGTTCATCTTTCAGTAATTCTCTTATCTCCGGAGTTAAAGTTGGGAGATTTGCGTAATTACCTTTCACATAAAAAGAGTTGTCTGGTGAATTAAAAATTCACTGACATGACATTTTAAAAACACGTTAAAATAAACAAAAACTATAAAAAGAACATGAGCTTAGTTATTTACAATAATATTAACTCGCACGTTGATAACTCCTATGGTAATTAGCCTAAAATCGGCTAACTTCAGCCTCTATTGAAGAGGACATTAGAAATTCCTTCGGTCATCGACAGGAATGGAATTTAAAAACACATATTTCTTTTCCACTGAGAAATTCATCTCACAATCTTGGTTTTTAAAGAAAGCTCACAGTTTTTTTAATTAATTATCAATAATATATTTTTATAAGTTTTAAATTATTTTATAATTTATTTATTTTTATAATTTATTTCTAAAATAAATAAGAATTATTTATTTGATTTTTTTAAATAATTTTAAACTTTTAACTCTCTTTCGGCGTGCTTCTTCCATGTTATCTTGTTGAATTGAATTTACCTTCAGCGTAATTATAAAGAGAGAATCTCGGAGGTGCTACACCTCCTTGTGTCCTCTCTTTATAATTCCCTTTTTAAGTAGTTCAGGACTCGAACCTAATTATAAATTAATATCCATCTTCTTTATTTTTCCCTTATTAACTCTTGTTTCATCTCCACTTTATAAGTATTAGAAATTTTAATACTCGCAAAGGATTTTCACCCTGCTTTCTACAATTCCTCCTCAGAATCAATACCAGACTACATCTCCAACCGTCGTCACTAATTCCGTATTTGTTGAAACGCTCGATGCTATTTTGACGCTGGAATTTTTCCCTTCTATGGAAGAATGCGCTGCCATTTCTTTTGATGTGTTTTACACCTGCACGTGGACTCTGTTTCTCCGAACGCTCACAGTGTAAATTATCCATACATCCTTGACACGATATGAATTCTCCGACAGCAGGGTACATGTTCACAACACGACATTCCAGTCGAAAGTGTCAAGTGCAATTTACGGACTTGGTGCTACACAATTCATCAAACTTTCCTGTGCGCAGCAAAGCTTTATTTCTCTTTGCAAATATAATATTTAACTGCAAACTTCTCTATTAAATAATAAAAATCAAAAATAGAATTCTCGTAGTAAAACTTTATTGAAAACATTAAAATCTTGAGGATCATTCGAAGAAGAGAATGATCTGAGCATCCTGACTCTTCATCCTTTTTCACAATGTGGACCTTTTTTCAAAATGTGGCTGAGTTAGTCGGTCTCAGGCGAGGATAGCATTGTTTTTTTCTCCTGGAAACTGGGTTTTTCGTCCAGCAAACACAAAATCGACCCCAGAATTTATATATACGGACCAAATTGGCCTTAGTCGCCGATACTCCTAAAATCCTCCTCCTCTTACTACTACGTTCTTGGCATTTCAAAGACTTTTGATTGTGTTTGGCATAAAGGTCTTCTATATAAGCTTCCATCTTTTGGATTGCCAACTGGTTTTTTTTTTGTAAATAGATATCAAGTTTTCTTACTGGCCGCTCACTGTGGTTATGGTAGACGGCTCTCTGTCTTCTTGCTCCTCCACTAATGTTGGTGTACCCCAAATTTCGGTTCTTTCTCTCACTCTTTTCCACTTGTATATTAATAACCTTCTTCCATTGAATGGAAATCCTATGCTTAGTTTTGCTGATGATAGCACATTACAATCGACCTTCTACTCTGAGCAACCTTGCTCTGCAGAAATATTTTGAACTCCTCGAATATCCACTATCCATTCCTTAAACTATGATCTCCAGTGGGGATAAAGATAATTTAGTTGATTTCAATCCTTCTAAAACTCAGTCCCGTTATATTTCGCAAAAAGGATTCTTCTGCTTCTATGCTTATCTTCGATGATACTCCAAGTTCTAGGCAACATCATATCTATTAGGGATTTCCTGACTTCTAATCTCTTGGCATAAGCACATTACAAATATTGCTTCCTCTTCATCTAAAAAAACTGGGTTTTGTCTTTCGTTCTCTGCGTTTTCTTCCAAACAGCTGTTCACTCTGTAGAAATCATAAATCCGCCCTACCATGGAATATCGTTCCCACGGCTGGGTTGGTGTCCCCAAAACCTCTCTCAGGCTCCTGGATTCCATTCAAAAGAGTTAGGCTAATTAATGACTTTTATCTTTAACAGTCTCTCCACTCTGCCTCACGGACGTTCTGTTTCTATAGATACTTTCTCGCGCACTGTTCTTCTGAAATGGCTTCTATAATTTCTCCTCTCTTTCTCTCTTTTAAACCAGTCTGATCACTAGCCTCAACCAGTTAGCATCCCTTTACTGTCCAACTTCAAATTCATAGAACCAACTTTTCTTCTTCCTCATTTATCCCTTCAACTACCAGCTTTTTCGGAACAACCTCCCATCACACCTATTTTCTGAAAATTAATCTACAGAAATTGAAGTCTAATATTAACAAGTATCTTCTTTCATCTTTTCAATCTTCTAGCCACTGACGGTGCTAAGTTCTATGGGTTTTAATACCATTCGTGTTTATGGTTTCATAAAAAAAATGAAGCGTATCGATTGGGAGAAATTAAAAATTTATGCAAAGACAAAGATAAGCCTGTATTTGCATACATAACTTATATGAAGCCATATATGATATGGCATCGTTTTATTTTATAACAGAAAGCGAAATAAGTAATAAACTTGTACACTTAAATAAATTCCAACGTCAGCTCTTCCTCATTTCTTCTTCAAATCTCATTCTTTTCAAAAGCGCGTCTATGTTTTGGAAAAATGATTAAACTTAAGCCCTAAGAGAAAAGGGGAATTTGCACATCTCTAATATGTCCTGTCATTTTCACTCGGGTGTCACATTAGCTTTAAGGAGGAAGGGATTTCGATTTGTCATAACTTGAGCATCAGTAAGTTAGCAAACCCGCAGAACTTCCACGCTATGCAGAGAACCAACATTCGCAGGGGAAATCCGTGATTTCATTTCCATATTCATTTACAGAATCCCAAAAACAATTTTCAATTTCCTACTTATATAAAATAAAATGAGAATATTCTTCCCGCGGTAACATTTATTAAACATTTAAAGAAACAACGACTTAAATTGCACTACCCTAAGATTCTCAGGGAATTTCTAGCTTAACCAAAACGAAATTGGTGATATTAATGCAGATGAGATGGTTTCACTAGCAAGATGCATCTTACTAGTGATGCAATTTCATGTCCACAGAAAGTTATCTTTTGGGAAAAATTGATAATGACGTTATCTTTGAATGCAATTAGGTTGCTTTCCTTGACGATAGCAGTCGTTATGAAGTGTTAAAGACGGAAAAAAGGCCAAACTGAAAACACTTGGCTACACGTGCGCTCTATCGCTAGTGATCGTGATGCGGTAAAATAATCAGATAAGGCAGCTACCGTGAAATTTCAGTTGTTAGAAAGGCAGACCTTAAATACATCACTAGGAGAATCAACGCTACCAACGCATTAAATGATTATGTTTATCGAACGAATTACTTTTCGTCAAGAAAAGGATAAGAATATTATCTAAGTGATAATAGTAATTTATTGATAAACGCTAAAAACATTAAAAATAATAAATTACATTAATATACCAATCGTGATGACCTCAACAGGTTCTTGAATTATAGTACCATTCCCATCATGCATTGAATTATTTAGGAAAAATCTAATTAGATAAAAAAATTAGACCAAAAAACGTCACCTTGATAGGGATGCTGTCGGTTCCCATGAATTGACAAAGACTGAATCTCTTCAGTATGTTTAATTCTTTATTTTTAAGTTGGTTAATGATGTTGATGATGAATTCTCAGATCATTTCAATGTAATGGACGTATGTTTCCTTCTTTATCATGCGCTGCAAAATATCTTGATAAAAACCTCTCTTATGACTGCAATATCAGTAGTTCATCCCACATCTTCGAGAGCGGATTAAATATTATCAGTTTACCTTACTTTCATCTCTTATTAGAATAACGTATCGTCTGTGAGTTCTCTACTAAACCCCTTCTACACTTTTCAATCGCAGTTAGCAAAGCACCTCATGTACGAATCCAAACTGTCCATTGAAATTGTTGAACCATATTGTTTATGTACATTTGCTCACTTCTATACACAAACGCCAAATAAAGCACACTTCTATAGGTAAAAAGCCAAAATCAATGCTTCTTTTGAAGCGAACCAGAACCTCTTTCACTCTGCAAGAAGACTTTCGCTCCAACAGAACTTTCCAGAATAAGTAAGACGGATTACTAGAGATTTTAGGCTGAGACTTCACACAATTCGCATATTGTGTGAAAGGGAATTGGACCTCACAGTTTTCGAATAAACAGCAACGCTTTGTCATAGCGTTGCATGAGATTCCGACTTCGAGGGATTACTATACACTATAAGGAAATATTTTGTATGGAGGATGCAGGGAGGACTAGCTCCAGATTGGGCTGAAAGGTAAGGATGTGCATAACAACAGGTGAGATCTCTGTAGTGAAGCGCACACATCTGCAGCAGCTTGGAATAGAATATTTTTTGTTTGTTTTCGAGAAAAGTCTAAAATTATTAACAACCCTGTTAATAAGGTATCCCTTATTGACAGGGTTAATGATGTTGGTGACTTGAGTTACTTATTTAAAACCTATAAGTCTCCTCATCAGTACAGTTATGATTTTCTCATTCAAAATAAATAAGTCATACTACCACCATATTTGCACCATTTTCATCCTGAGGGATCGGGGATGACCAACCTGATTTCCTTCTGGCAGTACACGTCTTCTGAGCTAGATGGGGAAGCTGGGTTGACATTTACACCAACCATTCCAGGACCTTCAAGATTATACATTATTAATGTACAACAACGTGGCATTACACATCCATTAATAGCCTGGTAGGACATTTCCCAAGGGTCCTCCTTAGCTTGGACTGCTGTTATTTAATATATATGTTAATGACCTTACCAAAATTAAATTTCCCCAGGGCGTTACAATCCTAATTCCGACGACATAAAGATCCTTCTTGTTAAAACAAGGAACAATGTTCTTCAAAACTCCCTACAGACTTTTTTGTGCATTTGGAAGGATAAAAATAATTTTTAAATAAACACTGCGAAATTCCATAAAGAATCACTATAAATAAGTAATCGCTAGCATAAATTAAATATACCAAATCGATTTGTGCAAATTAAAGATATGGGAATAATCTTTTCTTATAACTAATCTTTTCAAAAACACATAAATAATATATTACAGAAAGATAGGTTTCAAGAGGCTGGTATCCTCTGTAAATAACTCTGCTCTCCATAATGTTTTGTTTAAACAGGTTGATCATCTAATGCTGGAATGAATTCCCACCTTAATTTTAAATTTCATCGCTGAAGTCTGCCAGAAGAGATGTTCTCTTATGATCAGCTTGGGCATTTAAATTTTCTGCCATCACTAGAATTCGCATGTCCAGTTTGGAATCTGTAGTAATCTTAAGTACATGTTAAGACAGTATAGAATTAAGACAGGGAATGGTTAAACAATTCTCTTATACCTTAACTGACACTTAAAGTGCCTGTGAAAATTCATAACAGATTATTGGAGGTTCTTTCCAATGAATTACCTTCTGGAATTAATTGATCAATGCAATTTGGACCTCTTTATTGGATTTTCAAACCATTAAAAGAGCCTAAGACTGGGATTGACACAATCCCATTACCTGTAATGTGTTTAAATTAATAAATAATATATGTTGCCATTGAAGGAACATGGACACGGAACTTTGAACCTGAACCAAAGTCACAGTGAGTTCAATGAAAGCATTCATCTTCCACGCCCCACTAAATGTCACCGGAAAAAAGGTGAAACAACATCAATAACTGGAGATCACTAAGCAACGTTTATCCCTCAGAAATTACGCTCGAAAATTCATCAGAAGTGTCCACAGATGTGCTCTCTATGACAACGCAAGGATCACCACACATTCTGTATAGCTTGTTTCCACTGATTACAAGTGGGAAGAAGCATTATCTCAACCCCTTTATAGTCCTGATTTGGGTCCTTGGGATTACAATCTACTCTCCAGTTCAATTGAAGCCATTTCATGGACAAAGATTTCTGTCTTTAGAAGCTCTGAGTGCAGTCGGAATTTACAATACCATTATTAAAAGAAGAAAAACTTTATTGACATATATTTAATAGAATCAATATATGAAGCCTTTAAGATATTTATGTTTCTTATTTGAAAAGATAATTTGTGTTTACTCTGTAGATACCTCTTTACGTTGTGCTATCCACATTCCTTACTGGACATCTTCCAAGAGAGCATCATTTCCAACTACATAATTAAATATTGTTTTTATCTGAACAATTAAGAAGCTACTGAAAGGGGAGACGATGAAATCTGCGCATAAAATATGAAGTTTCATTAAGATTATAAGACTTACAAGAAATTAAACTGGATTTCTTGTGAAGGCTCATTAGCAAATAACAGTTTGGTGCTTCATCTCAAAGACTGTACTGACTGTAATTAGTGGAGCGCCTCTGGATTAAACCCAGCTATTGATTTGAATTATAGAGCTCGAGCTGTAGTGTAGCACGAAAAGCCAGTAATCGACTCATCCTGGAAATGGAGAGTGGGTCAACTGTCAGCAATCATTGTCACAGATTCTATGCGGCAGTGTGATTACTGTAGGACCTCTTAATCCACGAAGCTTTTCGCTTCCATTTCGACTATCGAAAAATTAAATTAGTAAATTGGCTTCTTTAAATACGCATTAAAATAATGTCTCAGTTGATTACTGCATATTTGGAACTTCTGGAGCTCGATTGATTGTTTTTTTGAAATTAGAATCACGATTTCGGAATTAAATTGGATTATTTTCCAGTTTGTACTTTAATTTTGCTCACCAAAAGCCATGATCAGAATGGATGTATACAGAATATGATTTTCTTTTTGGCTATTGGAGGAAGAACCGATCGAATTATTTCCAAGCTTCCTGGACTTACAGCAGAAGCATTGCCAGCTGAATTTCTCTTGCATTGTTTCCACTGAATAATCCATTGAGGAGGATGCGGAAGAAAGGTCGTATTTAAAAACTTCTTTCGGGTAGTTATCCAAATATGGATTTCTGTGGTATTCACTAAAGGATAAAACAGAGACAGAGAACCCACCAGTTAAACGATTCCATTTCAGCAAAGCATGTACAGTGCCTCACTTATAAATCAACCATCTCAAATATTTCCATTAATATTTTCGCGTGCTCTTTCCTCTTCGAATAAATTTAATCCAAGCACGAAATCACTGAGTTTTACAGTGGAACGATCAGATTTGATTTTGCTTTACGTGTCATTTGAGATATGCAATGTATAAATCTCCAGGAATCTGTTTGAAACACAATTTATGGTCATTATTAAATTCATTGAACTTCATCGTAAGGTTTCGTTCGCGAACAGTGATGGCTGACTATTATTTGAGACCTCTGCATCCCCTTAATTGGCATTCAGCCATGGCTGTGATCATCTGTCTCTCCTGTTTCAAAATACTTCCATCTCTTCTGTTCACGTATGATGGATATTGCAATTAAATTAATAATCAAGATAATCGATTGCCATTACGCATTGTAATCACGCACACAAGTATTATATTTGCAAGGATGGTTTGGAGATGGCAAAAATAGTTGATGCTGGTGGTATAATCACCGTCTTCCCCACACCGAAAAGACCTGATTTTTAATTACATGGACGTGATCGAAATGAATTTTTCTGGGTATTTCTCGCAATATGGCTGAGTTAGTCAGTCAATCAAGGATACCAGGGTTTTTCCTCCCGAAAACTTGGGTTTTTCGTCCAACAAATAGCAAATAGACCATGGGACACGCCCAATTTAGAGACATATTATTTAAGGCGCAATAGCTGAAGTTTCTGATGCCCTTAAAACCCTACAAGCCAACCAAAACAATACGAATGGTTCGAAAGATTTATCGATTTTTATAATTAGTTATTATCAATATAGTTAATAAAATTACTTCTTTACATATGCTGATAATAAAAGAAGGCATAAATTATTTAAAAATTAGCCTGACTGCTGACTACATCCAGGAAACCAGAAACGTTTTGATTTACCAAAAGAGAACACCACACTCTCTCATAGAATCTCTTGCAGTTCTGTACTACCCACTGCAACATAATAAACAGAATTACGAAGAAAAATAAGTTGGTGCCATTTCACCATTCTCTATCCGAAGCGTGTGCACATGTTGCGCGTGCAGTAATTGAAGCAACCCAGAGAAGGTTTAGCTGTGCACTCCTAAACGCGCTAACAAATTATCGTCAGACGCTACCGGTGACTCGGAAAAGTTTCAAATGAGCAGGAAATTATTTAGTCCAAGGAGCAACCGAACCGCGAGGGTACGCTTCATAATGGATATTAATATAAGGGGGGTGGGGGAATTACAGCGAACACTTGAAGCGGTGGCATTTCCAGATCCCTGTTTTAGTGCACAAATGACACAAAATATACTTCACCGCATTGTTCTCCATCTTACAGAATGTGCCATCTTCACAGGGGCACCTAATTAGAGGCTTCAGATCGTAATGATTCCTTGGCGTTCCGCTAGTGTGCGCTGTTATCGTTCTGGGTAAAAGCTATTAACTGTTTGAAATGCAATCTTCATTATGGTCGCCTTCATTATCTTCCATACAATGGTGGTTGCTCTATTTCCTCCCTCCATCCCTCATTTAAGTCCTCGATTTCTGTGGGGGCAAATTTCTCACGCAGTAATGAGCGAGTTCGATTGATATGAAAGCACCGCGGATAATTAAAGACGCCATTCTAAATATATTATATAATTGCATAATTATATCATTTATTATTGTTCGTTTTCCAATTTTAAATGGTTTATTGAGTCCAAAAAGCATAAATTCTTAAACATATATTCCTGCTAACAGACATTATCAGTATACTAAATAACATTGTACCACTATGGTTCAATTGTGGTTCAACGTCTGGTGGTTCAATGTCTGGTGGCTCAATTGTGGTTAATGGATATTTTTCAGATTGGTGTAACGTCGGAGTGGAGTCCCTCAAGGATCGGTTCTTGGACCACAGTTGTTTCTCATTTTCATAAATGACAATGACGAAGGGATAGAAGACAAGATATCAAAATTTGCAGATGACCTAAAGATTGGCAGAGTTGTTAATGATCAGCGCCAAGCAGCGCTCCTTCAGAATGACTTGAACAGACTTCAAAGATGGTCAGAGAAGTGGCTTTAATGCTACTAAATGCAAGGTCTTGCACTTTGGGAATAGCAACCTACAAAGAAATTATACATTTGGTGGAGATGTCTATGTTGAAGGCTATGTTTAAGACAGCGAATGAGTTGAAGAGTATGTTTAAGACAGCTAAAAGTTAAATACACGGTTAACAATTCCCGAGAGATTTCTTGAACAATTTCACGTCAAATTTCATTTTGTGCTCTGTTTTCCATTAAAATACTTCTTTGGTTTCTTAGGAGAAATATTTCTTTCCACTAGCGTGTAAAAAAATAAGAAATATTCTCCTAGAGCATTTCGAAATCCACAGGAAATTAAATGACAAATTTTCATTAGCATCGAAGAGACAAGATAACTTTTTTAAGAACAGCCTTCAAGGTTAAACGAATTTGATTGCAAATTAGATAAATCTGCATTAATGTGATGAACATTTTACCACTAAAAGTTGATACGTCAGAGATATCCTCAAAGAGATAAGACTCGACTCATTGTACACTAAAATTAGTTATAAACTTCTAACCAAAGTCCCAGTTAATAAATCCACCGCCTTTTTTTGTATAACTTCGTCTAAAAAGAGCGCTCACTGTACTTGAACATGCATTCTTTGAATATGTGCAGGGAGGTGGCAGAGGGATAGCATTTATTGATTGGTTTATATTGATTAGCACACAGGAGGAACAGGATTTGAAGATGTTGCTGCTTCATTTGATCGCTGTTGGCTTATTATATCGGGAAAACCTTCGAACTTTTACACACCAGTTATTAAATCCGTGTGTGAAATCAATGAAACATTCTCCTGGTCTCACCGCACCAACTGAGATGCTTCCAACAGCGTAAATTTGATGCACGCGTGTCAAATAAAGATTGTTAAGTCGCGCTTTATGTGAAATTTTGCCAGTTTCTCAATGAATATTTGGTTAAATTACTTTACCACTAGCTTGAAGTGGTGGTTTATGCAAAATGTGGAGCTAAAAATTATTTGTAATCGTAAAGAAGGATTTGTATGTCTAAGTTTGCACTGCTCCAGTAAATATTAAACAACTGGACCTTGCTGTTCATTGAGTATCATAATACGATCCATGAATTTTTGTGCTCAATTTGTAATTCTTAGAATTTCGTGCAATTATCGGTGGAAATTTCAGCCATAAAAAACAAACATGTTCATCGGAAGCTATTTCATTGGAGACCATGTGATGAGGATTAGCAATTTCATATTATTGTGGAGTTGCTAATCCTCATCACAAATGTCAACAAAAATGTTTATATTCACCGGATTTTCTATTATCCACTCTTATCAAAAGACCACTTACTTGGTAATGATCAGAAATCTTCTTGAATCATTGCTAAATCTGTACGCATGTATGGAGATTAGCCCCTCTATTGGAAGACATCGCAAAACCGCAAATCTCTAACATTTACTGAATACGATAGAAAAACTATTGATCATTTCTTTTATTTCTACAACATTTTTTCTCTTATTACGCGCTGTGGTGGTGTTAAATAATTTTCAACGTAGAAGAGGGTCAAAACAGTTGATCAACCATTAACAACTCTGGAGTGGCGACCCAATTTTCAACTGGTAACTACATCAACCAAACAATTCATTACGTATCATTCATCTGCACGTTACTTCAAAGATTTACTGTCCATAAACAAAAACAAAACAAGACTCCATACCTTTCGGTAGACGATGTGATTGGGATTGTCTTCAACTCCTCCCTGATGTCCCTCAATCGTGTCTCCTTTGCGACGATAAGCCATGATGCTGACAAGGTAACACACGCACGCACAATCACACAAATAAATATAAATATCACCGGATGAACTCAGAGTTCCTGTGACGTATCCGTTCTTCCTGCAAAATATCTAAGAGGATGGTCTTGTGGTAACAACATTTTGGCAAATCCAACGGCGGAGATGTGGCATTACCAATTCACGGCACACGACGGGAAGTAACAACCGACCGACATCGGTTCGATATTCTCAAAGTTTCCGAAGCCGCAAAGCGAATAGCGGTTCAGTTCGCACTGGCGGACGATGTTTATTGTGAAGCGAACGGCACAATCGACGCGATCGCTCCAGTCAGGCGACGGAGAACAATAACCGGAAGTTCAGAGCCGACAACTTCCTAACATCCCAAGTTTCTCCGACACACACACACGCACGGCACAACAACAACAACAACGGGCGCGGGAGGGGGGGGAGATTACGAGAGCGGGAGGGAAAGGACCTGCCTGGCGCGTGCTTAAGTTCGACTCTGACGTCTGCGGCGGTAATTCTGGAAGACAGAAGTTTAATGAAGACGGCTCCGGCCCCGCTGCATTGCTGTCAAAATGAAAATCGGAAGACGCAATAGCCTGCCGTCACTCCCGTAATGTGCGGCGCCCTGTTCTTCGTCTCAAGCCGCTCGTGTGTCCATTAAGCCAATGAGGAAAGGATCGCCAGTCACATGACGCTTTGGGAGAGCGCGTGTGAAGTCAGTGACACCTACTGAGCGTTAACAGAAATAGCGGGGATATTTGTGTCACTAGGAAACGTTGTGGATGTGCGTTGGTGCTAAGGGGAAGGCCGCGAAGCGGGCGAGTGGAGTTCTACAAGTATCTGTGACGATCAAAACAGTGTTGGAAGAAATGTTTGGAGATCAACGTGGATTTTCATTCTTCTGAGATTTAAAAAAAGATCCTTCAGAGCCTATAAAACAAGGACAATGGATGAGTAGCTTAGATTAGGTCCCAGATCTTGGTCCAATTCCAGATCAGTTGATCACATTGAGTAAACTGGAATTTCTGGAGCTTCAAAGTGTGATGTGGTTAGCTACAACGTCTGGAAACACCGTGCATGCGCACAATGGTTCGGTGACCAGCAGCAAATAAATAAACTATTGAAATTATAATTATGTCTCTTGTAATCTCTAATGGCAGAGTTAATTAACAGATTTCAATGCTGACTGGAACAAGACGAGATGGTTGTTGTAATCTAATACAAGATTCCGTATAATGCAATTAATCAGCGTTCTGCTATACATGAATAATTATAAGGGCCCCTAGAATGGGATGCGGAAATACATTCTGTGAAATAATTGCTGTAATAACGCGCTCCACATGACGTAGAAATATTAACAGATTCCTCCACGTGATCGAGAGCAATCCTGGATGGGGAATCGCTGACAGAGAGTAGACAAATTAGTGCCAAGGTTTGCATATATTTCAAATGGATGCCTCTTCATATTAAGATCAATTAAAATAAACTTTATCTATTAGTTGATTCTTTCGGAAGGAGCTAATATGAATCAGCTGGTGACACTGCAATAAATCTTCAATGACTAACCTCTGACATTTCATCAGACCGATCGGATGTGGTGCTGAAGTTCTTGACAAAATCCAGGGAGAAGTATTTTTTTGATAAATACATTTCTTATACGTTTACAGATTCCTTTATCCAGGACCATAGTAACACTCGATTTTTTTGGCGTCTTTAACAACCTTGAATATAAACTTGGTCCGCAACACAAGGTCATCCTTAAACTTCCAGCTTGGCACGTTTCCAAAATCGAAGCACTTTGAACAAATGAAGAAACTGACTCACATTCTTACAAGTCAAGGACTTGGAGGTAATTTTGATCAATTGACTGTTGACTGTCCTCCATTTCTTTCGCACTTAGCGAAGGTTTGTTCTCTCAAAGAGCAAATGTGGAACAAAAATAATTTAGTGTTTTTTGAAAAAGATAAAGAGCATGGGAAAAATCTTAAACATTCATGTAGTAAAATAGAAGCTTCTCAAGACTAGAAATAAATAAATAGGGCCAATAGTTAATTATTTAAGATGTTACCGTTATCTTTCCATATCTGTTCTTGTTTGCTAAATGAATAGAAAACAGTAACTTTCAAAATTTCAGTCTCAAGTAGTTGAATGTTGTTTCCAGATAGTTTTGCAGCCACTTTCTAGTTAAACATTCAATTTATCACAAACACAAAGCCAGACTACTCAAACCGAGTTCGAAACCACTATAATGTCACGGAGGACCCAAATTGATTAATTAGTCTATCTGAATTTAGTCCCCTCCTTCCTTTAACTCTTTTAGCCTCCCTTAAAAGATTCTGGGACCACTTCTGTGTACATATATATATTTAAGTTACTTTTATAACCTCAAAAATATGTAGTTGTATTTAATTGATACAAGGTAATCATTTAAAATGAAATAATAAAGAATATTACTTACAACAAACATGATGTTGGTAGCATTCTTTAACTCAACGTCTTCCAACAGTAGATGGACTATTCTTCCTTACATTTGAACACAATATTTTTGGTCCCAAAGTTTTCAGTTACCACACTGGATCCATAAAAGATTTCTGACGTAATTGAGACATCGCAAGTACCACCGGCGAAAGTTAGCACGCTTTTTTTTAAGCACTGAACAGGTTTTTCATCCCGATATACAGAAAAACAACCACAGAATACGCACAATTTACACACACGGTATACCGATACCTCATAGCTTTAGATACCTCGGCCCTTTCATCTGTTATTGAACGATCTGTTGTAATTCTTCCTGGAATCAAAGACAAACCCTTAAATTTCACTTTGGAAACTTTTGAATCTATAGCGGGTTTTGGTCAGATGTTCCTAATGAATTGTACTATCGTTCTATTACTCAGTGCTTTAAGATATTTACTCTCATATGCTATTTGGATGATGGATGTACAAGAAGCAATAAACGTCTTGTATTTATCAATATTATGTATTTTCTAAAGTCATTCTGTTATTTTACAGCGTACTCCAAGTCATAACTCACTCAAAGTTGTTATGATGTTATAGAAAATATGAAAAAAAAGCTTTTTTTTTGTTATCTCGAGGGCATATTCTCCAGCTATTACGCCTGACAGAATATGATCTCCTCTATTTATAGCTTTATCCAAAATGTGTCTGGGTTCAGGACTTATTGCTCTACCTCACTTTATTACATCTTTCCTCATTCAACGCAGCACCCTCTCAAACCTGCGTGAAGCGATAAAATTCTGGGAGTTGGAGCCACGTGGCTGGAAGATATTTATTTTCACAAGTACTTTATTTCGTTAAAAAGAAAAATGAGCATTCAGAACAACCAGCAGATGTCGTTCAAGACACTGAGTAATGAAGCCATAAGATTTACGAAGTTTCCATGGTATTATCTTTTGCCATTTCCTGCATTTAGTACTTGGACTGCTAAGTCCAAATATTTTAGAAGGAATTTAGAGTTTTTTATTTAGAATTCTTAAGACTGAATACGGCGAGAAAATGGAATCAAAAGAATCTAAATTGTAATAGTTTTTCAGCAATAATAAAATGTCAGCCGAAGTACGTGTATAAATTCCTGAAATATCTGATAGGTTACTGAGAACTGCACGATGATCGAAGTGTAGTTCCTAGAGACAAAAGAAAGATTTTAGTCTTATAAGAAACTCAAACAAAAGTTCTGTGAAACCAAGTACAAAATCGATTTTCTCTCTGCGAAGAAAACTATTCCTTCCTTGGTAATTTCATCCAGGAAGGAGGCTAATAGACACATTTATACTCAGAAACTCATACCATTCTTAAAGTGCCTTTTTCCAGAACGATCTATACAGCAGTGGCAGAGGCCCGTCCCCCTCTAGAATTATTAAAGGTGATTACGATTATGATTGTGGAAATATGTGGTTGTTTTGTGTTTGTGATTGCTTAAAGAATTTTCTTACACAAACAAGACATTGCTTGACGTTCTTTGGCCTCATTTGTATGCAGAACATAACATAACATAACAAAACGGGACATTAATAAAACAATGTTTAAAAACAATTAATTAAATAGAGAAACTTCGATTGATATCTCCTATGAACTCTTTGAAACAGGGGACTGAGTACTAGGAGGACAACAGCACTTTTCTGGAGGTCGTGTCAAAGGTTTTCATGTCTCCAAGTGTCAGTTGCCATAGATGAGTGAAATATTCCACGTTATTCACAATTCGCGTGCACGATTACCTAGAATAATTTCTTAATCACTTTTCCTTCGCATTTAATCGTGTGGTTCTTCAAGAAACTTAATCTAATTCTCAGAATCGTAGGGTTGAATAAAGAGAGAGCAATTTAAAGATTGTAATCGGCAATTGCGTGCTGTCTCGCTGCTTTCTCTAATTACATGACTGTGTTAGACAGAATTAAGCCATTTAGCGAGAATGCGCATTCAGACAACACTCGTGTGTACAGCGATGGAAACATCGGCTACGAGAAATGTCCTTTTGGTGACATCACCACTCGCCACTTTGGCATTTACGTAGAAATCATTGAAATCAGCGCATTATGAAAATTCCTACCACCTCTCTGGGTGGGTATATTTCGCAATAGAACTGTGTTCATAAACTTTGCATGAATAGAATAACATAATCTGGTATAGTCTCTTCAGTATTTATCCATCTCTGATTGATGATGGCGTCACTGTAATCCTATTTAACAATATATAAATGCATGTTTCATTTGGAGGAACAAACGCCCATTTATTCTACAGTTTTTGTAATATCTTTCTCGATTATTCCAACTTGTCAAACATTGTCTGGGTGCTTTATTAAAGCGTCAGGAAGGCAAAAAAAAAAAGATGGAAGCAGGAAGACTGGAAGCAAGTCATCTGGTCAAATGAGTCACGATTTACTCTTTTTGATGCCACTGGAAGAGTGCCACATATTGAGTTGTGTATTGACATAACAGGATGGTTGCTGAACAGGTATAATAGTGTAGGAGATGTTTCACTGAATACCCTGAGCCTTCTGATCCCACTGAAGGGCGTCATGAACGTCAGAGCATATCTGAATAGTGTTGTTGTTGATCAGGTACAGCTGACAATGTTCCATGTTTACTCCTATGAGCAAACTGTCATACTTGGGTTACCCGAGAACAACCTCACCAGCCATGTGTATGATGTACACGAATTGCGTATGTTCTCTGGTCGGTTTGCCTGTTTTGCTGGACAAAAAACCCGGGCTTCGAGAAAAAAACCTTTCTGTCCTCTCCTGAGACAAATTCAGCCACAGAGTGAAAAAAGCCCATAAAATTTTCTCGTATCATTGATGGGATTCGGACTCGGCCCTTTACCACTCGGTGTGTAGAGTACGATGATTATATCCACTGCAATATCCACGAAGGCAACCCCTATGGATTGGGTTGGTTTCAAAATGACAATGCAACCATCCATCGAGCTAAACATGATGGAATGGATTGAAGAACCCGAAGCATCTGCCAGAAATTGAAGACAGTTTGCAACACCTTGAATTCATGCCACGTCGTCCAGAGCAGTTATTCGCTCCACCAGTGGTCCAATATGCTATTAGGTCAAGAGATCATGGCAGTCCGAGGTCAACAACCATGAAAGAATGCCATTCCGAGAAATCAGAATCTCTAACAAAACTAGGTTCAAACTTGAGGGCAATACAAATAAAATTCATTTCACCGATAGCCAGCCACTAATTTTTAATCTTTAAAAAAAATCCCTTTTGTCCCTTTCTCATACCTTATAAATGCCCAGTGATGAATCAGCAAGCAAATAATACGAGAATGGAGCTTTAAGCCTAACTTAAATTCATTTTACTGCTGACTGAAGCAATTTTATTCAGCAAATACATTACAGCTAGAATAATTACTGTTGATAATACGTGCGCATCACCATTTTATTTCAACGAAGCGCACGAAGGAATTGTCGTGGTTGATAGCTTCCTTGTTATCTCAGATGATGTCCAAGAAAACCATCCATCACACTAACAAGTCACAATGTAACGCTTGTAACAAATCGATGCAGTTTCTCGCTTTCCCAGAAATGACTCCGCTGTCTTCTCCTCTCTCTCTCTCTCTCTTCGTACCTTCGTTGAATTGCTAATATTCTAACATGGAAAGTGGCTGCTGTTCACGAAGAAGTATTTACGACACTCTAATTATATTCCCCATTGCTAGAATCTCCTTAATGATGTTTAAGAAGTTTGGTGAGTTTCTGAGGTAACTAAGCCAACCTTAATTGTTTAAATCTCATGGGGATTAATTATGTACAAGGTCTTCTCTTCAGTGGTCTAACTGCTCTCCAAGTCTCTTCCAGCAAATCATAAGAGCACTTGTTTCTACTTGGCCAGCAACCGTAAATTGTACCAAGATTAAAAGAACTTAAAAAACACAACGTACATTAACTGAGTTCGCTACAAAGTTTTTAATACCAGATTTACTGTAGCTATTATTAGATTATCTGGCTGAGGCAGTGACTAATGATTTTGTTTGAATCGTGCATGATTCTCTTGTGACCAGATTTTCAGAAAACACCTTTTTATAGGACTTACCAATCAAAATATGGGATGGTACAGTTCCTATTATGTTTTCAAATAATACTGATATGCACAAAACCAATATGTGCTCATAAGTGTTTGTTTTTGGTACCGCATGATGATAGAAATATTTTCTTGATGGAAATGATCCTTTCCCGCATCCATACTCCTAAAAATCGAAGAGTTTTATGCGCTTAAATGTCCTTTTACATCAGAAGATAAATATCCACCTTTTATTAAAATGCTTATGGAAATAAATTCACAGAAGCGTGAACTTTTCTCAAGGTAGTTCTCCAGATAGTGGAACGAAATGTCATTGAGGTTGATGTTTCTAAAATAATGAAATCTCTAGAAATAAAACCTGGGGGCAAAAATCAAATATTTCTTTCAGTAGATATTTCTCTTCATCAAATATTGTGCAATATGGAAAAAAAAGGAACAGTTAAGAGTCATTGAAAAGTAAAACTTTTTTATGAAACTTGTTTAGCAAAATGTAGAATTTCAAGAAGTGAATAACACGACTGGATTTCTCTAGAGTGAACATCGAGATGAAAAGATGTCGATAAAGCACTTAAGTATTGTTAATAGTCATAAAACCTAGTTTAATATTTGCATGAATGGCACACAGTTATTCGACTCGATAGGGCCCAGGGGTAAAAAAAGATTCAACAGAAAGAAAATAGATGAATGGTCAAGAAAATAACCTTGTTAATCTGAAGTGGGTTGAACCGTAATATCTCCTTTAAAATATCTCATTAGAGTGGAATATATTTCATCATCTGTTACCAAAACAAGCGGATGAAAGGGCTCTCAAGGTGTGCAACATTTGGATCAGTGAAAAAACTCAACGAGTAAAAACATCAGTAGAAACGTTACTTGTAAATGGTAAATATTTCAGAATTTTGGCACATGGTGAAAAGAAACAAGAAGTACTACACATTGCACTGGAAACTATTTATAAATCCTAAATTCAAATGTCATCAGTTATCCAAGCTCTGTAATGTAAATTCTTGTATACCATTCCTTCTGATTACCAAAATCAATAAAGATAATTTATTTATTTATTTAAATACAATGAAGTATCTTATCATCCTAGACATACCTTGAGATGAATGCATTTGAAGGATTTCGTAAACATATGGATCACAGCACTTGATATCCCCAATCGCGGAATCCTAGTGGAGCACGGCCATACTTTATCGCAAGGGCTGCCTTTGCTATCCCCACAGGGTGGAAGGACATCGATCATAACCAATATGTCAGCCGCGAGGGCTGCCCTTACCTTCATTGTGGCAATCCTTTGAAGAGAAGGCGTATTTTTATCAACATGACAGCACTCCTTGTCTCAAAGCGCAGTCAATACATCAATGATTTGAGAAGAATAATGTGAACCTGCGATTTTCTGCCCATGGCGCCGATGTGAATCGAATTGTGAATATTTTTGGGATTCTTTGCAATAATAATTGAGAACAACAACAAGATGTTCTTGGTTCTAACAAAAAATAACGAGGTACAGCTTTATTCTGCTTTATGGAAACTAATCCTGGTTTAATAGTACAGCAGGATTAGTTTCCATATAGCATCCATAATCGATATCAAAATTTTCCTTTTTTTTAACCAGACGTTTTTTCGTTTAGTGCCCTTATATATGTTGGAGGATAGTGTACGTATTTCTTTTTAAAGGTCAATGGATGTTATTTCTGTACGATTTTTCATAAATAATACTAGACCAGGACCGTAGAAGAGAATAGCTCTGGAGGAGCGAACCCTGGAGTAGCCTAGGGTAGTTTTAGTGACAAGGAGAACCCAGAAAAAAAATAATAAAATTTTATTGGAAAGGAAATAGGGGCGATAGACAGAAGTGGGATGAAATGGAAAAGAAGAAAAGAGTGAGGCTGTAGCAAAGGAGCCCGCCTGGTTGGAAAGGAATGACAGTAAAGGGTTCCCCAGAACAGCAAGGCCATCTTGATCCAGGGGGAGAAGTTAAAGAGGGTGTGGGGTCAGCCAGCAGGCTAAAATGGGGTAGGGGCCACCCAGGGTGGGAGAAGGGGATGGGGAGGAGATACAACCACCCCAGAAGACTACAAGGACTATGAAAGGTTTATGGAGGAAGTTTTTCTCAGTCTACCCTAGTTAATAATTTCAAGCAAACATGAAAAGCTGGCCGAAGAACGCCTGTTACAGAAAACTAGTCGAAGAAAACTACAGACACATTATATGTACACCTGATAACCTTAGCTGCCTTGGTACTTAACACGCACAAGAACATTTTGCCCTATCCCACGGTATATTTACAGATTTGTAGAGGAACTTGTTTGCAGAATTTTAACAGATTTAGTTTATCCTTGAAATTGCCATTAATAATTGTTTTGGTATTCTGGGTATTCAATAATCACCGAATATTAGATAACAAATATACTAATTGACGTGTATTGTTTTCATAGAAATGTGTTCTCACAATGATCTCGAAAACAGGCCCTCCAGGCGTATTATTTTCTGTTACGTAATAATGGAACTTAAAATGCAGAAAAACACAGCCTGATCACATCTAAACTCCAAATATCTCAAATCGCTCTATAATTTTCGAATAACTTTTCTCATTTTAGGACACTTACGAACATGAAACCTTCCAATCTTATAGAATAATGAATAATCAACAAGTTGTAGTACCTTTTCAACTCGATGAAAATGCATTAACTCTTTCTCTGAAAGATTGGTTAACAACGCAGGCAAAATACCTCGAGCAGCAGCAGCAAAATCAAGATGCAGTAGAGCGTATCCTCAGAGAAATGCTAGACGCTTTCGAACAGTGGGCAAATACAGTGAAAATAAAGTCCATCGCTTTTGTCGACTTCGTTTTTGAGCTTATGACAAAACTCTACCATCAGCTGAAGATTGAAAATAAAATTTTAGTGACTAAACTGGCGAACAGTATATACAGCAATAAGGATAATTTCATGACCATTTTCGATGAGCCCGTTTGCAGTCTGGAGACAAACGAAAACTACAAAAATGCAATCTCTTTGATGGAATACTTCCTTCGACAATTTCGGGATTTTAAGCTGACTTACAATGGTGTTCGAGTTATTGATCTGGGACTGTATTCCCACTACAAAGCATCCCCTGCTGTTTTTGCGGTATTGTACCGCAATTACGATATTCTGTTGATTCTTTTACGCTATGGGGCAACGGTAGAGTTATTGGACAGTGCTTTGATTGACGATCCGGAAAGATCTGATGTTTTTCGTGAGCTGCTTATGAGCGCGTGGAATGATTACAAAAGCGACATTGAAAACAACGGGGCAGATCGGGAATGCAATCAGTTAATGGTAACACCGGAAGAAGCGAACAGACGATATGCCAAAATAGCAACTGCCAATGTGCTTCTAAGGACAGTTCCTCAAGTAAAATGGGGCACGCTGGAATTTTCCATGATTCAGGTGTTTCGTTTGACCAACAAGATGACCATAAGCTGCAGCAGTGTCTTCATTAATTATCTCATTCAGGAGAACCTTCTGCCTAAGCTACAACATCGCTATTTCGATGCTTCAGAACTCAAACATTTGTGCCGTTGCACTATTAGACGGCGGTTAAATGAAAATTGGCAACTTCCAGATGGAATTGGGACACTTTGTATACCAGAAGAGCTTCGAGATTATCTTGATCTCCTTGAAGATTAACGGTCCATGTTGGAAAAAAACAAAACAACAATTTTTAACTTTTAAAAGCTAGCTTTTCGCCGTGTGCTTTTACAACTGTATTTTTCTTTCCTATATTATATGTGAGTAAAACATATCAGCTGTAAGTTTTAATATCGGTGATACCATAATCTTTTTTTACTTTGTATTGAAAATGGAATAAACTGGTTAAAAGTAGCAGTTTTTAACAGCGTTTATTTATTTTTAATGCAGGCAAATAAACATTTACCTCTTAGGGATTAATTATTTTCGGGTTATATTGAACAATTAAACTTTACACCAGCCGGTATTCAAATAAACAAATTCCAATCCTGCAACTAAAACACTTTATTTACAATAAAATAAAATAAAATACGAGCGTATAAAATGAAATTAAGTGAAATAAAATAAAATATATAGTAGTCTAAAACTGATGTGATTTAATTTACAATAAAATACAAAAATATAAAATATGATGATAAAAACAGTTAATAAAATACTGTAGGAACTGTAGCTTTCGGAGATAGCGATCTCCTTTCTCAACAGCATATTTCTGCTATGTGGCACATCCTTAAATAGCAGATCCACGGCACTTCGTCACATGGTTCCTCGGGAGTAAGGCCGGAATTTCCTATTTATGCACCGGAACCGGAAATGGCTCGGGAGCGCGCTAGCTGAAACCGTTCATCTCGCCCAAGAAGTGAACAAGTGAATAGCCTTGTACAGCGTTGGCACAAGTCAGGATGGATATCCAAGGAGGTATATTGGTCATTACATGCTGCTGGATGCCGTTTACCCAGATTCTACGGGCTCCCCAAGATACATAAAGTGGGTGTACCACTCAGGCCAACTGTATCGCTTGTAAATAGTCCCACGTATGCTCTATCAAGGTACCTAGCCAAGTTGATCGCACCCATAGTAGGACTTTCCAACTTGATTATCAAGAAGAGTTTGTGGATTTTATAAAAGGACAGACTATACGAGAAGACGAGATTATGATTTCTTTTGATGTTACATCATTGTTCACTTGTATCCCTATTAAATTCGGAGTCCAGTGTGTTAGAAAGGCATTAGAAAAGGATGTTTTGTTAACTACTAAGTCTTCTCTTAGTGTTAATGATATTTGTGAGGGTGTGGAGTTCTGTTTATCCAATACCACTATGGTTTTCCAAGATGTCATGTATAAGCAGGTCCATGGCACAGCCATGGGTCCCCCATTAGTGCCATAGTGGCTAACTTAGCTATGGAAGAGTTGGAAGTTAGAATTTTTGAGAGTTTGGAATTTCCCATGCATAAATGGAAAAGATTTGTTGATGACACATTCACCATTATACAAAAGGGGAGGGAGGATCAGATACTTGATGTACTTAACAGCTTCTCCCCTTTTATTAAATTTACTTCGGAGGTATATTAAATTTACCCTACCATTCCTTGGCGTGTTGGTTATTAGGGATGGTTATAGGCTCAAGACCAAGGTGTTTAGAAAGCCCATGTGCCGAGGTCAATATACTCATTATACCTCGGCACAAGCCAGCCAACACAAGGGCAGTGTTGTCAAGGTTTTAGTAGATAGGGTGTGGTCCCACTGTAGCACCTCCGAGGACAGAGACAACGAAATTATTCGTGTCACGGCAGACCTCAAGAAATGCGGTTACCCCAGAGGGTGTTGGACAGAATTATTAGAGGATCGGAGTCCACCCGTACTGAGCCGTTTGCCCCCGAATAATTCGGGGGTGCCAAATACGCTGTGTGCAACTCCCGGGACGAAGGTTGTACACAGTGATATCTTGTATCAAAGACCCCATAACGAAAGAAGCCAACAGTACAGTGGTATACGAAATTAAATGCCCGGATTGTGGGGTGTGTTATGTAGGTGAGACGGGGCGACGACTGAAAGACAGTCTGGGGGAGCATATGGATGCAATAAAGTCGGCAAACTATGGGAAGTCTGCCGTGGCAGAACATTTCTGGGAGAAGCAACATCAAATCTCCCCGGAGGATGCTGTCATCACGGATCATGCACAGAGGTTCTGGGACCGTAAATGGCTTGAGAGTTTACATATTGGGGCAGCTAGCAATTCCATTAATAGAGACAAGGGTGTACGCTTACATCCCCTCTTTGAAACCGTGGTTCTTGGGCGAGATGAACGGTTTCAGCTAGCGCGCTCCCGAGCCATTTCCGGTTCCGGTGCATAATGGGAAATTCCGGCCTTACTCCCGAGGAACCACCATGTGACGAGTGCCGTGGATCTGCTATTTAAGGATGTGCCACACAGCAGAAATATGCTGTTGAGAAAGGAGATCGCTATCTCCGAAAGCTACAGTTGTTACGGTATTTTATTAATTGTTTTTATCGCTTTTATCATCATATTTTATATTTTTATATTTTTGTATTTTATTGTAATTTAAATCACATCAGTTTTAGACTACTATATATTTTATTTTATTTCACTTAATTTCATTTTATACGCTCGTATTTTATTTTATTTTATTGTAAATAAAGTGTTTTAGTTGCAGGATTGGAATTTGTTTATTTGAATACCGGCTGGTGTAAAGTTTAATTGTTCAATATGAATTGTCCCAGCCTTGTAGGCCTATTTAGAGATATTTTCGGGTTGTACAACTGAGAATTTCTGTATCCGAATCCTGTCTTAAGGTGTAGGGATGGCCCTCTTCTGCTCCAGTGGCAGCATCGATCAGATATGGGATGCTTTCATCCAGCTTTTTTTTTTTTTATCAAGAGCATGTGTGTGTGTGTTTGTTATGAATAACATCACCAGGAACACCTGTGCACATCTAGCAAACGCAAGCAGGGTTGCAGATCTCATCGCTAATATAGGTGGAGCTACATACTAATAGGCACCTTAATGTGTTATTTAAGGTTTGAAAAACCTTGAACAATACTTTCTGTTTCAATGGTGGATAACTCGTTAACAATCGGAGTTTGGCTACTTATGAGAGAACTCAAACCATGGTAGAAATGTTTGTCTCTTTTGTAGACTAAAGATAGTTGAAAAAGGAATTGGAGATGAATTTGCTAATATTATATGGAAAATGTCTTCAAGAAGAAATGTTTACTCTACATGGATTTAAGCATATAATTACGTTTCTCATCGCTGGAATCTTCTTAATGATATTTAAGAAGTTTAATAAGTTTCGGACCCGACTAAGCCAACCTTAATTGTTTAAATCTTATGTGGATTACTTTGGAGTACAAATTCACTTCAGTGTCCTAACGGCTCTCGATGTTCCTGCTAAAAATTCATAATAGCACTTTGTTTTAGCTAGTCAGTAATTAATGGTAAATTAAACCAGGATGAAAAGGATTTAAAAACACAGAATACATATTAAGTTAGCTTTCTTTTCAATAATTTGTCCACAAATTTTTTTTTAATCTAGATTTGAAACAGTCTTACACCTTCTGTCTTCGAGGATGTGGTTGACATATATGATCATTCAGCAGTCAGATTTTCGAAGCGAATAACTTTTAGCAATATTCTACTTAAATAATCGTGTTGAAACAAAAAATCGAATTTAACAATCATTCTTATGTCATCATGTCAAAAAGATTGCCTCTGAACTCGTGCAGATTCGCTATTATGCTTATAAAAACTCGCTGGCCAAAAAATTATAAAAAAAATTGTCATATGGGACTAACTTCGTCCCGCAATGCTTCATTTTTAAACGGTAGATAATTGCACTGTCGCTTTAATAGATCACATCGCAATGCTTATAAAAATGAAACATTGCAGGGTAAAGTTATCCGATATGTTAATTGGAAGTTACACCACTTTCTAACAGTTCGAGCGGACCCAGTCCGTACCAAAAGAACGTACTCCATACCATGACATCACCTCCAGCGCTTGAGTAGTAGACACATGACAGTCTGGATGCATGGATTCATGAGGTTCACCATTCTTTCATTCCACCATTGCTTCAAAAAGGTGTAAACCGAGATTTGTCAGACAACGTGATCTTTTTCCATTGTTCCACAGTCCAGTCTTGGCATTGCTGGCACCAGCACCATTCCAGTCGAATGTTTTGATTTTTTACAAGTGCTTTTCATACAAGCACGCGACTACCAAATCCCATCTTCTTCAACTCCGGCCTCACAAAGAATTAATATATATTTTATTATTTAATATATATTTAATACAACCACGAAAAATCTCTGATGGAAACATGCATACCATTCTGAAGCTATGGAAAGATATCTAATATTCGATATTAAATATCAAATATTGGAGAATAAATACAACAAGTGGCGCTTAATATTTTAACAATATCAGAAATGTGTTTATTGTTACGTAGGTATTACGCAACACTGGTACTATGAAAGCCAATGTGAAACAATTTTATTTCTGTACAACAAAACAAGACCAGTGTGGAATTCAATAGATCCAGTCAAATACTTCAAATCGCTGTGAAATTCTTGACGCAGATTTTCTGATTTTAGGACACACACGAAGATGAAAACTTTCCAGTGTTAGAATTATGAACGATCAGTATCAACCACGCTTTCCAGTACCCCTACAATTCGACGAATATGCTTTCACCATTTCTATGAAAAATTGGTTATTAAGGCAAGCGGAACTCGTCAGGCAGCAACATCCCGATGCAGTAGAAGACATTATCAGAGGAATGGTAGACGCATTCCAACAGTGGAGATGTGCATTGAGATCAAAATTCGTCGCATTTGAAGATTTCGTTTTCGACCTTTTGACAAAAATCTACCATCAGTTGAAGATTCGAAATGAAAGTTTAGTGACCGAACTGGCGAACTGCATCTACCAGAGTAAGGGTAATTTTATGACTATTTTCGTTCAGCCTATCGTCTGTTGCCTGGAGAACAACAGAAATTGCAAGGACGCAATCGCGTTGATGGAATATTTTCTTCAACAGTTCAGCAAGATCAAGCTCACTTACAATGGACTTCGGGTTATTGACATGGGGATGGATTCCCCCCACGGAGCAGCTCCGGCTACGGTTGCAGCTCTGTACCGTAATTACTATATTCTGTTGATTCTTCTACGTTATGGGGCGAGAGTAGAGTTTGAAGACAGGCCACTGAGCGAAGAAGTCGAGGACTTGGACAGATCCGATATTTTTCGGAAGCTGCTTATGCTTACGTGGTTTGATTTCAGCAACGACATTGAAAACATCGTAGCAGATCAAAACATTGATCAGTCGACGCTAACATCGGAAGAAGAAAGCAGACGAGATGCCACGATAGCGACTATCGAGTTACTGTTAAGGACAGTCCCTCAGTTAAAGTTGGGCACGCTGGAATTTTCGATCGTTCATTTTTCTCGAGGATCCAATAAGATGGTCAGAATCAGCAGCAGGGTCCTTACCACCTTCCTCGTCAGGAAAGAACTGCTGCCTGCGCTACAACGTCGCTACTTTGACCCATCTGAGTTAAAACATTTGTGCCGTTGCGCTATCAGAGAGCGTTTAAATGAAAACTGGCAACTTCCAGATGGAATTCGAACGCTTTGTATACCAGAAGAGCTTCGAAATTATCTTGACCTCCTCGAAGATTAAATATTGAGAAAAAATATCTACTACAGCTCGAAATTGGGTTAAAAATTAAGTATTTATCAATTTTTTAATGAGTGTATTTTTCTCCGGGTTTTTTAACCATCTCAGAGTAAGGCAGTGTATTTTTTTAAACAATTATAATATCCAGCAGTTTAGAATTTATGATTTTGTAATGTAAAATGGAATAAAGTTAAAATCAGCAAGTTTTAAATTTATATGCAACGCATATAGCAGTACAATATATGTATGTCCCTTATTGTGTACAATGCATTCAAATACCGACAATGTATAAATCTTAGCAAAAAAAAAATTCACAAAAATATGACTGTGTAAAACGGGCTTTAAACAGCACAAAGCAGATCCCAGCACCGATGTGAAATAGCGTTATTCTGCGACATGAATCATACCAATTATTTAGTTGTGAGTAACCCGTGTGGTAGAGTACATACTAGTAGCGTCAACATGTCTGTTGATGGTCTCCATTGACTTGCGCAAAGACTTAAGAAAATCTGAAAAGTCTTAAACAAAACTAAGATGCAAAAGTTTGAACTTCGATGCCGTTCTAATTGTGTTATTACAGTCCACTGTCAATATCGTATTTTATTTATAAAACACTTACAGTCCCAAGGATAAATAGGTTGTAACATCTAAGGTTAAAATTTATTGGTTAGAATTCAGATTAAGCTTGAATAAAAATAATAATAAGGTCTGAACGCGAGTGACTTTATCCTGCGTCACACTCGATGCAATATGATTATTATTTCTCTTCGACATCATCATCCATCTATGGAGGTGGATCTGTTTACTTCGGCTTACGTCCAGTGGTAGTATATATTAGTTCTTGAGGGTGACACCAGATGTCGCCACTGATCGACACTTCAGCCTTGGGTAGGTCCGCTGAAGCGACCTACCCAACTTTCGCGAGTATTTTTTTTATTTTATTATTATTGTAATTTATTACTATTAATATTATGCTGGTTTTCCAGCGAGATGGAGACGTGTTCGCTTCCGCCAAAGTGGGACTCGAACCAGGGTCCTTCAGGCTGGTAGTGCAGTGTCGTGATCGCTGGTTCTTCATGCTGCTATATAACGTTTTACAATGATACCATTAATATAAAAAGTAATTAATTAATATAAAATTAATATATAAAAAATTATATAAAAATGCAAAAAGTAATAATACAAATATGTGTTTATAATCTCAAAGTAGTTTAATATCATGATGAGTTTCCAAGAGATTAAAAGTTAGTTTTTAAAAGATTTGGAATCTCCACGATGATATCAAAGATTGGTTATCAAAGGAGTACCTACATTTAAGCATTCATTTAATTTGGAACATTAGTGTATATTCATATATAAAAATGATAGTTTCACGCACGTGTTTCTTGTTCCAGATGATCATGTACCATTGATGAACATTCATCCCTTTAGGGACCAGTAAAATTATCTCTCTAAATGAACTTCATCATCTTAATGGACCAGTTTCTGTTACTTTTCCCCTCTTATTCTCAAGTTAATAAAATACAACACCTTTCTCACAAGATGTGATGTAATTTTCTCAAAGGCCATGTTCCTTTGCTAATGCTTTGAACCTAACATTCTCCATATCATCTAAAGGCATTATTAATCTTCTCACTACAGATATAACGGTAACTCGTTTATTTAATAACAGACACGCGAATATCTCCTCTGCTTGATATTTTCCTCTTCGTATGATGGAATTACACACGGTTCATCCGGGATAACTAATTCCTTTGTTTCTATATAAAGCAAAAAAGAGGAGTCGGATGAAAGCCAACATATCTATTTACCAGTTACTTCTCTCTCTAAGTGAGTACATTTGCTTGATGTTCCTACTTACTCCACATCTGCTACTCGCATTAGGTTCGTGTGTTATTGGTTTTGCAGGTGGTTGGCTTTCACTAATATACTCTGCGTTCTCAGAATTCTCCCATTTTCAGCTCTAAAAATGCATTCAGTAAGAGTTTCTTCAATTTTTGTCAAGTTATCTATTGTAAAATCTCTCTGGTGTGCAGATTTGGCACTAAATACCAAAAAATATGGTTTCGCATTGGCTTACCTTTCTACGGAAATACGGTAACTCGACTAATTTGTTTTTCCTAATCTTCACTACAGATAGTAAGTTGTCCGTAAGTCATCATGATCATCACCATCATCAGCCATTTTCAATCCGCTGCAGGATGAAGGTCTCTCTACCAACTTTCCAGTTTCTTCTGTTTTATGCAATGGCCATCCATTATTGCCCACGAACTCTTGAATTTCATCAGTCCATCTTATAGATACATAACTCGAAGACATGCTACCATGTCTTCGAGCTATGTATCCTGCTCAAGTCCATTTGAGTTCTTTAGTTTCGATAAGAATGTCCTTTACTTGAGTTTTCTGCCTATTTCTCTCCTTATCCAACAGTCTGATTCCTAATATACTTCGTTCCATTCTTCGCTGAGGAGTTTTCAGCTTCCCTTCCATTCTTGGTGAGTGCCCAAGTTTCACTTCCATAAGTCATGGTGGGGAGTAGCAGTGGTTCATTATTTTACGTTTCAGACAAATTGGGATATTGCTCTTCAGTATGTGACTATATTTCCTGAATGCTATCCATCCTAGGTTTATTCTTCTCTTGACTTCCAGCCATTTATCATTATTATAGCTGATGACTTGTCCAAGATTGATTACCTTTTCAATTTCTGCTCCTTCAATGATTGTATCCCTTCCTGTGACATACTTGTTCATCATTACTTTTGCTTTAACCATATTCATCTTTAGTCCGAAATCTGTAGGTAGCCACCAATAGCCAAAGACGCCATAATCAGTGCGTTGTAGGTATTATAAGCTTTCCGTTACAACGAGTTGCTTAGTATTGCACTACTTGTGAACAAATATCAAAGACGAAATATGAGACACTATTATCTGATGAGAGAGCGGAAAATCCCGAGACTGTTATAGTAGTGTCCCATCTTTTAAACAAAGGGCACATGAAACTTTTGGCTATGACGTTTGTTTGAAAGTAATGCAATACCAAGAAACTCGTGGTTAAGGCAAAGTTTGTTCTGTGGTCGGATACATTAAGACCATACGTGAACACTAAATAAGATATTGTTCTTGTATTCTCTATCTTGTAAATTCCTCTAATCCTATGTGGCCATCCCGGGATATAAAGAGAAAAATTATTTAAATTTTCACTTTTATATTTCTTCTTCTTTTCATCCACGCAAAAATATCATAGCTATAGTTTGAGAAAATAACGCTACTCTACGTTCTGTTTTTCTGTTGTGACTGTGGATACTGTTTGTATACTGAGGAATCAATTGAAATAAAGAATCAATTGGAACTTGGATTTCTCTAGGTTGCAATTTTCAAAGAATACATAGAAAGGAAACAGATACACATTCGAGGGTACAGCTATTATTTAAAATAGCACACTTTACAATTCGTGGTATGTACAACATTAGGAGGACTTCTATTAATAAAGAAAAAGAATCGTCCACTTTCGTTGGACTAAAGACTATCCACGTGTTTATGTTCCACTCCACGAATCTGTAGACAAACAGAAATCCAACCACTTTTTCCCCATCCCTTCCCATCATCATCACCTTCGGGTACTCTATCTCCCTGCAAACATAAGTACGGGAAACACAGCCTCCCGTTTCTCCAGCCACTACATCAACACATGACGTGGAATCTCGGGAGCACGGCAGTTACTTATTCTAATAGAAGGGGTGGTCACATATCAAAACCATTCCGCGTACATCTAGTATGACATTCGTCCAAAGACGGTAACCTGACACTGTCGTCGGATGGTCTTGTCTGAATTTTCTTTTAGTTCCCATCGGAAAAGCGCAGAAGCGAAAGGTCAAAATGTGTTGCGAAGCGGACGTTGAATCGATCGAACAGCATATATGTAGAAGGACATGATGCGAGTGAAGGTTGAAAGGAAGTATTGTAGAGTGCTGTTTCATATAATCCTACAAAAGACTGCTCTTTTGTAGGATTGTAGAGTGCTGTTTCGTATAATCCTACAAAAGAGCAGTCTTCATGTCAGATAATCCCAGTAGAATGGACTTATAACTTGCCTCCTTATCCGGATTACTACGTCCATTGTACAACTTGGCTTACTCTGAAAATCATATAGAAAACAAATTGGATATTGCTGCCTACCTGCTGTCGTGTATCGGGAAAATGTGACAGCAATATACATTTTTATTTTGCGAAAAATAGCAAATAATTTTAAGTTTATTGGATACCATCATATTATAGTTTTTTTTTTGCCAGATCAGATTAATGCCTTCAATAGTAGATTGAACATTACATTAGTCTGTAATCTAGTTATTATAGTGCTGTAAAAGTATAATATGTACTATATAGATGCTGAATATGTATATAAACATAACAGTATACAGCGGGCCATAAGGCTAAGATAACTTATAAAGACTAAGATAGCCTATGTAGGTCTACAAAGCCATACAAAGAATTGGACTTAGTTAAACAGGCAATCAGAAACAGATAACTCTATTAATTATTGGTGGGATATATTGAAAGGGTTAGCCCTTGAAAAAGTCCAGTTTCAATATATCTATATATCAATAATTAACTACATAATCATTATTGTATTATATTATAATTAAATTATAAAATATTATAAATAGTTGTGTATAATAATTTCAATAGTTCTATAATAAATATACTCAATTTTATCAATGTTTGCTACGACCCACAGTTTAAGAACCCCTGATATACACCATTAGTATTATTATTATTATGATATGCACCATTAGTATATATAAATGTTTCTTCCAATAATCTTTAAAAATATTTAAAAATTAATAAAAGTAATTAATTGTAAGGTAATTTCTAAAAATAAATAAAATAAAATAAATAATTAAAATTTTTTGTAGATATTATTAGAAACTTTTTTGTGTACGAATTAAGAAGATACCAAACATAAAAGAACTAAAATAAGCATAATTATGTACAAATTTTTAAAGCATTTTAAAATACGCTCTTGCATTTGAAAAGCTTATATGTTCCTAGTTGTCTGTTATAAAACTAAAAAAGAAACTATTTCTTATAAGTTTCAAATAAGAAACTATTTCTTATTTGTACTACTATATTTTCGCCTTTATGGAGTTCAGGTTCTATTATTCCTACTCTATTAGTTTTTATTCTTTGATTTGATTGAGTTAGTACAAGTTAATAATCCATAAACTGATCTACGTAATTTCCGTTCTTAATCACAATATCTCAAACTGACTAACAGTACTTTTAATTCTAATTGTAGAATATTTATTTGTCTCATGTGGTGTGGTGCTGTTTTTAAGGTCCTAATATTTCCACGGAACACATTGCCCTTTAGGCAACCCATAGAACAAAGTCACATGAAGTGAAGAAAGTTTCATATTAGGTCTATCCGAAAACTAACTCATCTGCAATATGTCAAGAAATTGCGTGTGTTCTGTAGTCGATATTTGCCTTGCTGTTTTGCTGGGCGAAAAATCCGAGTTTCCGCGGGAGGGGGGAGGACTTTTCAATCCCATAAAAAATCCATTAAAAGTTCCTCGCGTCATTGACGGGATTCAAACCCGGTCCGTTTCCAAGCGGTGTGGGGAGAATGGTCATTATTGAGCTATCTTCCCCTTCTATAGACTTTAACTTCTATCCATTGATCATATGGATAGAAGTTACAAGCTCTGATATCGCTAAAATAATAATTTTAATTATTATTTTAAAGTACCAGAGCCAGAAAGCGAACAGATATAATGGCCGGTAAGTCCATTAGAAGAAGAATGGTGCAATAATTAAGGGAGGTTTGAAGCCATGCCATACAGTGGGCATTGAAAAATTTAGGTTGACTTCGTCTACAGAGTTTTGTTTTGGGTTAATTTGATTACAACCATCCATGGATCTGTTTTTCACGCAGAAAATCATTTTCTATTACTTTTAGCTATAACGGATGAAAGAAATGTGTGATTCGATGGAATAAATCAGTAGCACAATTAAAAATAATATTCTGGCCAGTTATAAATTTTAAATTATACATTTAAATTCAATATTTTTGCAGTTTCGTGAACTCAAATGAATGGTTAATATTAAAGAACTCCTTGAAGACGAATGACTTCAATCAGTCGATTAGGAGAAAATAAAAGACCAAGAATAAAACTGCTGCAGAAAACCACCAAGAACTTGCGCAAGAGATTAATGATAAATGGACAGAGAAATATGGTACTAGAGAATTACATCTTCGTTTGAAACTCCCTCTGGGAAACATCAAGTTCTGGGCCTGGTAATAGTGCATTTACTCCAGAGGATTTTCACGAACAATAAATCCGAATCGGTCGTTATCAAGCACAAATTTTAATATATTAAATGGAGTATGTTAAGCTCGCAAAAATCTTGAAATCAATACTGAAAACACTTTCTTCTATCATTCTTAAAACGAACTGAACGTGAAGCTAATAAAACTAACTGTTTCGCAATTTCAACAAATCTTTCATTTAATGTGAGGCGATCAAAAATAGTATTCTCGTATTATTAAAGAAATTTTAGTTTCAATATTCTAAATGCAACCGCTAGAGGTCCTTGCTTCTTGTACAAAAATCTACGCAGTTTAGAATTTTTTAAAATGTTTAGTCTGCTTTAAAGTAACCGCCAGAGGGCGCCGACTATCAGTGTGATCCAGAATCAACAAGCGAATAACACAGCTAAGTAAATCAATTTATTCTAAACAGCATTTTAAATATATCCACTAAAATGCTAAAGTTTCATCACCTAACAGAAAAGTATTATTTATAAGTATTTGCCTAAAGTTTAATGTCGTTTTACAGCGCATTTTGGCACTTAAAAATAAAAATTAAGGAGTGTAAAAATCGCTGTTTACTTAAAGTGAAATAGAAGTTCTTTTTGATTCTGCTACTCCATAAATCTCATATCCGGGTAATTTGTGTCTCGAATGCAAAAGAGGAATATACAGTATTTTTAAAGTGGAACGAAGAGCCAAAAGCATTTTGATGTACTCTTAAGCTGCATGTGTTTTACGATCTCTGCTTGCACGTGTAGACTATTTTAAGAAAATACCGGCGATCGACAAAAAGGATTTTTACATTTTCCATGGTATCATGCTTTGCATGCATTGGTTTAATAAATGCAATTCTCTCAATGTTTAGCGAAAGAAATACTCTAAGAAAGAATGCTTTTCTTAAAAAAAAATGGTTATGGTAAATTTCATATGCAATAACGTGATAAAAAAATAATTAAAAATAAGCGTGCCTAGGAAAAATAAAATTGAAACATAAATTAAATCAAATAAAAATGCTAAATCTCACTTGAAGTGTTTTCTTTGGTTTTACGCTCTTTTCAACTGTTTTGCAGGTTTAATACCCTTCTTTATTGATTCAGAAAGAAGAATTTTTGTTAAATTTCTTTCAATGGTGTTATCATCGGGATAGTTTAAAGGAATGGGAAGGAAAGTTCAGAGATGAACTGAGAGCTAAAATCACTGTACAGGACAACAAAAAGAAAGAATGCACCCAGCGACAATGAAAGCTAAGTGATAAAGAGCAGAATGGAACCTTGATCAATATACCTGACACAACTAATCGGTAATCGATGGACAATGGGTATAGGTCACACTCTGGAAGCCAGCATTTGAAAATTAGAAATTTCAGACGGGAAAAATTCTGAGACAAGAGAAGACACGGGTTTTTATTTCATTAGAAGAGAAGAGTAAGATTATAGTTAGTTAGTCTTTAATTTGTATTGGTCCTTAATAAAATATCTATATCTTCGTAATCCTCTCATGCCTTTTTCCAAAACTTAAGAATCCATGGTAAAGCATTCTTTTAAGATATTACCACTCAGTAAAACCTTACGTTTGGTCACTGAGACGAAAGCGGAAGGAATGCGTTTTATTAAAAATAAACTTTACATTGCCATAACAGTGTGTCTACAAAAAAAAAAAAAAAAAAAAAATGCAGACTACAACATATGAGCAAGCTCATATATAGATTTTTTTAAAAATAAAGTAGATTTTTGTACGTTTTTTTGGAAAGAAAGTCTAGCTGTTGTTTTACATTACGATTTGTTCTACCCAGTTCGAGATGCTGGGACTGGTACACAGCGTCAGACAGTCCCAATGTTAAGCATATTAAAAAAAAAACGCGTTACCCAAAGACAACCTCATCCACCCATGTGACTTATACCCATAAATTGTGAGTTCTCTGGTCAGTTTGCCTATTTTTCTGTACGAAAGAGCAGAATTTGGAGAAAATATTTTGCTGTCCTCGCGTGAAACCGACCAACTCAGCCACAAGTGAAAAAATCCCATAAAAATTCCTAGCGTAACTGACGGTTTCTAACCTAGGCTACCATGACAACACAACATTGAATCTATCTTTTTTACAGAAACTAATCCCCAAGCGCTGCATTTACTTCTTCAAACAGCACCATGAATAGTATTAACCCGTTAGAAGCTAAAGACTACTTCCAGTAGGACAGTGCTATCACCAAAGATATTCTCAACGTATTGCGCATGCAACTGAGTCTATCTGAGGATGGAGTAAAACCTCAACGTTTTGTCAATGTTTATTCAGATAAATGAATAAATTAATGTTTTTTCTCGTCTATATTTCTTGTTTACAGCAAGAAATGTGGATGATCCAACTAAAGAAAGAATAAATGCTACCTGAAACCGACTAACTCAGCCACTTTGTAAAAAGGTGACGATAAAAATTCCTCGCGTCCTTCACTAGATTCGAAGGACGTCCTTCACTAGATTCGAAGCTCCATAACCAGTCTATGTCTGGTTATGGAGCTTAAAGAATGTCCATTGAACCATTGTCTACGATCTTTAGTCAGAGTGTTGAAATCCTCAGTTCTGCATCGTCAATACGCATTGTCATTGACAATGTGAATACTTCCATGATACACTCTTCAGATTTTAATGAACTGGGCCTTTCCTTTTCCAGCGCAGATACTAGTGTCCAAATATTTTTGAAGAAATAGTGTATTTTTCTGGTGATGTAATATGCACTTTATGATGGGCTGGTTTACTGATATTAAACTACCAGGGAATTGTAGAGAAAATTAAAAGTGCTTCCGTAACAATAGATTTCACATTGGCCCCCTGGCAATAGGTGATAGAAATTCCGGAAGTAGATAAAGGAAGATGGGGGTAAGACAGGTGAAAAATGGATGCACTTTAACAGCGTCACTGGACAAGATAAGAAAGCTGTTTAAGAACACCCTAGAACTAGTGTCTAATTTATGACAGTAAAAATAGAATGTTCTAGTGGAAGTTACTAACTGTTCAGCACAATGTTTTTTTATCTTCCTCAATAGCTTTTGCCTTCACGAGGAATCGTATAGAGGCCTTTTTAAGAGGTGAACGATTAGTCTTCGGTGAAAAGCAGGCTTAAGGAGTGACTGTTTATCTTTGCTAATGTAGCTGCAGTTTGTAATGGCGAGATTTTCCTTTAAGTACTTTATGGTGAAGAGCGAAAGTGGGTCTCCTATTATTATGCGTGTTAGTTTATAAAGTAGAAATTATCTCATTGCTTAACTATCGATGTTGAAATGCTTTCTCTAAATGCTCGAACAGAGGAAACACTCGAGTGGTGTTCCATTATGACAGTTTCTGATGGGTTTAATCTTTTTATGACTGTAGAGAAAGTTGCGCTGCCTAAAAGGTTTTCAGATTGGGATGATACAAGGCCATAAAATGTACTTTAAGTGATGTTTGCGAATGCGGAAATTGTTAATGAACTTGTAGTTTCCTTGACAACAAAATCCTTGTTTGCCACCAGATTGAAGTAACGGGAGAAAGCAGAACTTTCATTCGAACTTCTTTTATAACTTTCTCTTAATACCATTTTTCAAGTTTTAATGTAATTCTTGAGGAACTCGATACGCGAATGACGTAATGGTTAAGTAAACATAGTAAAATGGAATTCTTCCGCGTCATATCTGGTTACAGTAAAAGGTTTGTTTCTACTGCTCTGATAAACCTCCATTAACCTTTTAAGTTTAAAGAAATATTCCTAAACGAAACCTTTACGAATTATTTAACTAAATATTATAGCATCATGATAATATATTTGTTAAATAACTGGTCGTAATCTCCTTCTTTGACCTTGATAAAGCAGAACTTTTTTTTTTTAATCAAAAAACTTAATTTACATATTTTTGTTTCTATTTCTATACGGATCCATTAAATTATTACATAAGTTCAACTTCGATAATATGAAGTTAGAGGAATTTTTTGTTCTCTCTTTATTTTCTGGCCAGCATAGATTTAATGAGAGACCATAATGTTAGCGGTCACAGCAGAACAAGCTTCTCCTTTATCACCAGTTACCTTGGTATTGTACTACTTTTAAAAAATTCGCAAGTTTCAGTTTTCATACTCTGTATGGCCGAAGCAAGAAGTGTTTATCATTTCATTTTAACCAACGATACTTTTTGGGGGGAACTGCCCCAATAACCACCTCGGTTTTGTTCTTATTGCAATTTACTAGCCTAAGCAGTTTCTGTGACTGAAGACATGCCATTCCAATCCCATAACGAAAAATGTTATGTTATATAATAATAATAATAACAAAGAGAGAAATAGGGGTCCTCTTAATTCGAAGGAAATTTGATCAAATATTTAAATTTCTAAAAGTTAATTTAAAAATAAAGTAATTAATTAATTTATAAATTTTCCGTTTTTATTCCGGGACAGACACATAGGGTCAGAGGAGTTCACAAATAACAGCAGTAGGCTAGAACAACGGTTAACTCAAACGCGTGTGCTACTATACCCTCGATTTTCACTTTTTAACATCTTTTTTGCAAAACACTTTCTGTATGTGTTATGTGTAGTAGTAGAAAATAGATCGAAAAATTTCCCCTATATGTCTTTTTTATAATTTTCCCAGTTTTCTGCTTGCAAATTGGCCTCACTGCTGCAACATTGCTCTCTGTAAGTTACTTTGCACACATTTGCATTGGTACTTTTTGTTATTTTTATCTGTTTGCTTTTTCTCCCCCTTGGTAGGCTACTACTTTGCGAATTTCTTGACAACTGAGTTAATTTTGGGCATTTGAATAATTAACGAATCACTGTCATTATAATTATTCTGTTGCCTTTTTCTGTGCGATTCTTCTCTACAGCTCTCTCTCTCTCTCTCTCTCTCTCTCTCTCTCTCTCTCTCTCTCTCTCTCTCTCTCTCTCACTGACTCAGCTAAACACGCAACGTAGTGCATGCTTTCCTGTATTTCTCCCACTTGTGATCCACCCGGCTCTGTAGCTCTGTTTTAGCTCGAAGGTAACGACCACTGGAAACCTAGAAGCATACTGAAGACTTGGGAATTCGATGTCCTTGATGATCTCCGGCCTTCTTCAAGTGATGATAGGATGTTCTGTTTTTCATTACTGCACCTTCTTAATTCGGGGTGTACTTAGAAAGTGTATACGTAAAATGGCAAATAAAAAATAGAAGCATTATTTCTACAGATGCAAGCATACTGGTGCTGGTTGCTTGGTAATCACCGACAACTGTATAGAGACTACTGAAATTAGCGCACATGAAGCAAGGCTGGGTGTAAGACTCTTCTTCACTAAATTAAGATAAAGATGGTATCGACATACTAGAAACATCAATATTACTCTTACGATATATCGAGACAAATATCGATATTTTGAATCCAATATATCCGAATTTTGCCACCTCATTGGTCGATTTTTCCATACTGAAATTAGGTATGGTTACAGCGCTCTCGCTTAGTACACATATGGTGGTTAAAAAGTGCTCAAGGGACATTTTTCGAGTACAGGCACTTCATTCTGTGTGCAGAAGCATCTGCGATATATTTACTCTTTTTACCATCTCTAATCAGGCCTGACTAGGGGCGGGGTTAAGAGGGCTACACAACCGGACTCGCAATTCTTCAAGGAGCCTAGCCAGATCTATTATAGTAATTAAATAAATATTTAATAATGGGAATACAAACTAATTAAAATAACAAAAATATTTTTATTTTTTTAATTTATTTTTTATCTTATAGTTTTCGGGAATATTTTATTTTTTTAATTTTAAAACTTAAAATTAAATTTTTTAATTATTTTTTTTAATTTTTAAAATTTTATTTATTGTTTTTAATTTTTTTAAATTTTTAATTTTTTAATTTTTATTTTAAAATTTTATTTATTAATTTTTAAGTTTTTAATTATTTTATTTATTAATTTTTCATTCATTTTTTAATTTTTTTAATTTTAATTTTAAGCCTATTTTTAATTTTTTAAATTTTAATTTTAAGCCTATTTTTAATTTTTTAAATTTTAATTTTAAGCCTATTTTTAATTTTTTAAAATTTTTATAATCTTTACATTTTTTTTTTATTTTTTAAGTCTGAATTTATATAAAGAACACCTATTGAAGTTACAAATAAAATTTATTATAGATTTATCGATATGCAATGATCTCTTAAAGCACGACGACCTCCACTTTTGCCACGAGTTCCCTTGGTATGGCACTACTTTAAACAAACGGTATCGCCGAATGATTAATATGCCAATTATTTAAAAGCTTTGACACTTCCATGGCAGCCTGCTTCGGGACTTATTGGTCCTTAATGAGATAAAAGGGAGTTTCCAAAGGTCCCTGCTATTTGTTAGTAGTTCAATACCTAGGCAACTCGTGGTACCGTGAAATTTATTCTGCTATAAGCATTATGACTATTGCCATGCTTATAGCATTTACCATGCAATTTAATTTTTCCATGCTCCCAGTCGATATATAGAGTTGGTATAAAAGTATAACATCTGAATATTAAAGTATTAATATTATGATATTATCCTTGCTAGGCTAATAAAGTGTACTTTATATCTTTTGAACAATAACAGTTCGCTGTTTCGGGCACCTAGACTAAAGATGAGATTATTTTGATTTTTGTCACACTTTTGAAAACTTGCTTACTTCAAAACAACCTGTGTGTGTGTGTGTGTGTAGTTGTCCGGGTGACAAGTCGCCTTCTTGGATAGACAAAGCTGGCACATCAGTTGACAGCAGTTATCTCAAGGATTTCTAAGTGCTGAAAGAATTACACCAGGAGGCCGTTCTTGTCTCCAAGTAGAAGGGCTTGTGACACTTACGGTGTCCTGTTATTTCTTGCTGACATAAGAGGCAGAAGGAGAAATGTAAGCGATGAGCTATTGTGCTTGTAAGAAGACCAAATATGTCTTAATTAACCCAGGAAGCTAGTGACAATCAAGAGATGGCCGATATAAGTACCCAGAGCGTCGCTTTGGGTAGTTAGAACCACTTTCGATTAATATTTTTTTTTTTTTTTTTTGTTATAACGGAAGCAAATAAACGAAACTGCAACTAGCGACATCTATCGGATTTTTTGTGATATTGAAATAAAAATATATTTTAATTAAACTAGGAAATAAAATAAATATCACCACTCACCTTCTTAATGATGCTAAATACAAAATTTGTTCTAGTTAGAATATATTTTTATTTCAGTTGCAGAAAAAACCTCACAGATGTCGTTAATTGTACTGTTTTTCTCTGTTAGGTTAATCTGAAAGATCTCCTGACATTCGATTATTGAAACTGCAAGCACAATGGTAACGATCCTTGGATTAAAAAAAACAAAAAAAAACATCTTTTCTCGAATGCAGACAGTAATTCTTAATCAGTTACGGTTCTTCATTATTCCCTACCGAACAAGGAAGTGCTGTTTGAAATAGTGCAGGAGCAAGATAGCTCGTTGTGTTTTACATGGAGCTAAGTATTTAAATAAATATCTCTTCATCATTTGTGATGAAGAGATATTTATTTTTCAACAGTTTTCAAGTAGTTGCCACGAAGAATGATTAGTACCCTTATACCCATAGGGATGCTAACTTTTAGTTAATTTTATTGTCTTCGGCAACAGCATTAACTTTCGTGCCCATTTCGGATAGGAATATTACCATAGACATTACAATAACAATGCTTAACACAAATCAAATAAAAACCTTTCAACACCAACCATTTGGTGAAACACTGGCCGTATGGATCTTGCCGGCGATTGGCTTTCATCAAAAACTTGCGGTATTAATCAATCTTCTATTTGTCAGTAAACAGAACATACGTTCTGTTTACGATTACAAAAGCATCATAAGCACAGTCATTAGAAATATGTATGATGAAATATGTGCGTAGGACAATCGATGACTAACTTTAGCTTACATTTAGATCGATGACACTAACCATGAGCTAAAGAAACATTCAGTCCTATAGTTCCGTTCTCCTTAGCGGTTTTAATTTAGGGGTTTTCCTCGGAGGTTTCAATGTACAGAAAAGCGCTCTTCTGTAATGGATTCCCCTGTTAAAGTTTATTAACCAATGATATCAGTTACTCCTACGCATCTTTCTTTGCGCTTCTTATAATTTTATGCAGTCCTTTAAGAAGCTGCTATCTGGCATGTATCTGGCTTAAACTTGCCAGTAAAATAAAAGAAAAACTTGCTTCTTTCAAGTATGTGGATTCTTTTCCCTATTAATAGAAAACTTTTTTATTTGTGCACCTTTCTTTTATTACAAGGCATGATCGATAACTATGTGGCGAGCAGAATGCTAACATGGTGTTGAGAATCGCATTCCAAGTTTCAATTCAGACATGGAAAACGTGGTGACTATTAGTGATGTCAAAGGAGTTTATTGAAGTTTACAAAATATTAGAAACTGAACATATTCTGTTAGAGCCAACGCTGGCTGTAGAGTGTGCTAACAGCTTCTGGCCAATCACGATGAACTGTTTTCATTTATCCTTCATTGCACTTCCTCCTCTCTCCAGTGCATATATATGCGCTGTTAAAAAATAAACGAAAGTATAACATAAGACAATGGAAAAAAGATGGTATGATTAATAAAGAGGCCTTATTGTGCGGGATCTATTTTGCCTGTAATATCTGTGGGACGTGTATCCGTTAGATTTTTGGGACATTTATGTCACCTATTAGCATTTTTATCACCATCATAGTACGCCTCGTAGTAATGAGGTATGGCACCCTCCAGACGTTCAACCGTTGTGCAGTATCTGTGGTCCTAGTCTAAAGTTGGTGGGGTGGCTCTTGGCAGTCGTCTATTTCAAGGGCCAGATTTGGAACTGAACTATGACTTCTGCATGGAGATGCAGAAGTCAATGTTCAGTTCCAAATCTGGAACTGAACATTGACTGAACATTGACTGAACATTGACGTTCAACTACCTTCGATGGAGAACGAAGCAGCATGCTGCTTCGTTCTCCATCGAAGTTAGTTGAACCGTTTTAGCAGGCGGTCAATGTGGATGGTGAATCTGAGCTTCGGATTAAAGTATACTCGGAGGTACTGTATTTATGACTGGTAGCTAGGGGTATTTGCGACTCCAATTCTAGGTTGGATTACAGTAGATTTGGAATCGGGTGAACTAAACTGTGAACTCAGCTTAACAAAATCAAGATAGACCAGCTGCACGCAGGGTCGGCTTTAGGGTTTGTGAGACCCAGTGCAAAATAACTGTGCGATGACAAGTTCAACATATCTATGTCGGGGGGGAGGGGATAGCAATTAGTATTCGAATAATCTTTTAATATAAAGAATAAAAATAATTGAATTTTGATATCATTTGAAGAACAAGAACGTGAAGTGCAACTACAAACAAAGATCAGCTTTTCAAAACAAAAAAATATATATATATATGCAAGTATTATCGAGAGACAAGAACGTCATGTACAGTTGTAACTGTAGAAAAAATGTTTCAATGGATATGATTTATGCTCAAGTCTAAAAACTTAAAAGCTCCACGCTTTTATTACGATTTCTGGGATGGTCCAATGTCCGCCCTGGTTTCCCGCTGTATACTATCGTTCTGAATATTGTTGGTAAGGACAAGACTCTTTAATGATTGTCGCATAAACATTCGATAATATTTTTCATAAACATATAAAAAATTTAAAAAGTTTTTAAAATAAATTTTGAAGCAATGTATGTATGTATGGGTATGGTTCATGTATGTATGTATGGTTCATGTATGGGTCTAGTTTTAAGCAAGGGAAGAAAATATTTTCTTTCTTTCTTAATTCGAAGAAACCTATCTCCATTCGTTTATAATTACTGCTAATTCCTTCATTCAATGCTTATAATTTGGCATCTCTTTGGAAGTGTGGCTGATACAACAGTCTGGAAAGAGTAGTTATAAGGGAATTCAGTTAATAAGAAAGTCATCATTAACGCATGGTTATGTTGGCCTTTGGTCTTCTATCCAAAGGATTCCAGTGCTTTCAACATCTGTGACATTTAATCGCGCGAGATCCTACCAACAGATGTATTCCTGGAGGCAAAGTTAATTTTCATGCAATTCGCTTCTAATGTTCGTGTAATTCCAAATAAATATTGCACATCACCCGAAAATTAAAGCGATTTTCTGCATATTATATCTCGGTAGTTGGAACAATTAATTGTGTCTCATGAGACAAGTGACTTGTTACTATGGCTACGTTCATTCGTGCGAAGAATTTATGTAAATTCACATAACGGACTGCTAATCACAGTGATAAGGTATCTGCCAGATAGGGGTCTTTCTAATGTCTTTTGGTGTGCGTGTCCAATTCTGGGCTATGTTAGAAGGATCAAGTTTGATTAATATATATGCTAATATCGCTAAAGGTTATCTATTAATAGGACTAAATGCAAGCTGTTTTTACTATTACAATGTGGGATTCATGGGTTTAAGTAAAAATAATTAATATCCATCAAATGTCACTCTTTTCTCTTCCAGTGAGCATTGAAGATTTCGTCACAGTACTGATAGCTGTCAGTACTGTGACGAAATGGAAAAAAGAAATGAAATCGATAAGGATTTTTTGTTAAGGCTACACTATATGATAACCAGTGACCTACTGCCCTAAACTGCTCTGATCTCATGAGTCTCACATCCTGTGTTTTATCCGTGATAATCATTATACCGCAGCATGGAACATTTGCCCAATTTCTCAGAACAGAGCGTCATGAGAACCAGTTATTACTGTCCAAGTGGTCCAGATTTTTATGCCTTCGTGGCTAGAGTTGGTAGGATCGCCGTCCTCCTCACACCGGGTGGAACAGATCTGAATTCGAGTCACATCGATGTTGGGAGAAATTTTTATGGGCCTTTTTCACAACATGACTGAGTTTAGTGGATCTCAGGAGAGGGTAGTATGGGTGTTCTTCCGGAAACTTGGGTTTTTCGTCCAGAAAACAGAAAATCGACCGAACACATGCAATTTAAAAACAATATACCCGGAGCAATATGGCCTTAGTTGCCCCTAAAACCCTGCTACAACAACCAAATTTTTACTGCAAATTCCATTCACGGCAGAAGGATCTCTGATTTAAGTGGCTGCCCAAGGTAAGTGGCAACTGTGGCTGTACGTTTTACACATACAGCCACAGTTGCAGTATCTCAAGGGATACCTTCCTTTAGTGATGAAACTGAAAAAGATTAAACCAAGAGTTTTTAGTAACTTCTACAATTTCAAACATCATTAATGGACGGAAAATTGAACAATTATTAGCAGTGATTCTTCTTTGGCAGTAATAGAGAACGATTCTCTTCGCGGCTGTAGTTTTAAAAAATCTGAATACAAATACAAGCATTGACAGTACCGTATATTCCACTATTTTTCACAAACGACGCGTGCCAAAAAATCGAAAGCGTTTTTACATGGTTTAACCTCACTCGTGTAAATCTAACTTTTGATTATCGACAGGTTGTCACTAACTGGGAGACTTCAAGATAAACAGCTATCGGCCAAACGAGGAAAATATTGCTATTCACATAAAAAGTGTCACCGCTCTGACAGCTGTTTCAGCAGAATTAAAATTGCTGATATAACCGAACGCCTTTAGATCTATGGAGAGGTCAGAATGTCAGAAGCTAATTAATCATGTTTCTCGGATATTGTCCTTTAGCTAATATGTCTGATTGGCTACAAGACAAGCATGACTGATCATCGAATCGTTTTATATTATATTTTGAAGGATATTTAAGATATTAAAAATATAAAAACACGTTTAAAATTGGCATAAATTGGATAACTATCGAAAGTGATAAAAAAAGAACTCACTAAAAACTCAAATAAGAACCTTAAGTTTCTTCAAGATTATAATAATGTAAATGAAATAAGTAAAAAAAAAAAAAAACAACAGAATGCGCAAAATTAAACTAATAATAATTTAATAATACATCTAAAAATTACATGAAAATTGGCAAGTTGCCAACAATTACAAAACTGCTGAAAAGTCATTTTGTATCAAATTATTCTTATTTAAACGTACATTTAAAATAAAATCAAACCTGCTTGACATGTTAGCTATTTGACAAACTCTCTCTCTCTCTCATACCAAAATCTTTCGTTTTGTGAGAAGAAAAGTGTATAATAAATTAATAAATTCCACTGCTAATACCTGAATTCAGATTGAAGCATTAGTAAAGCGCCACCTAGTTTTTGCCTGCTACTGACATGAAATTAAATCGAAAATTCGCTATAATTATTTTATTGTATTCAGTAAAGTTGTAGTATAAATAAAGCTTATCTTGTTGTTACAAACAGCAAAAGTAATTTAAAAAATAGACAGCGTATTTCTTTAAAAATTTGGCTAAGAGAACGAATCTATTTCACTCGTTTCTCCATAATGCAAATACTATGACTTTTATAGGCCTCAAATAGCCCAAATTCACTCATACGTTGGTTTGCGGTAGATAGAATATCAAGAACGTCGACTGAAATGGCATCCATGAATGATTTAATATGTAAGCGACCTGATTCGAGTGAGCAGTTAGCGAGGAATCATATCACTATCCAGAAACAGAGCGAAATTGTAGACCACCCAAACGACGTAATGCAATATGCGTGGCGACTTGACGTCACACGCAGAGAACGCGACTGAAGTAAATTAATCCATTCCAACTAGTCAAGGTTGACAAGCCATCGGCCGTGGATGGTAACCTTTTGCGTGTGCTTTTCACGTCACTGTCTATCCGCTGGTTACACGACACTAGATGTTAGACGCACATTCATAGAATTCTTGCGGGACAGTCTTTGTCCGTCGTTAAAATTCTACAAAATATAATAACACCCCACTTATCGGAAACTATTGGAACCGAGGGTATTTCGAATAGTGGATTATTTCGGATAATCGACTCCAAATGCTCTGTATATAAAGGGAAAGCAAGATAAAAAGTCAATGAGGTTATACTGCAGTAATTTGCATTTATTATTGATGCGTCAAATGTTATACGTTCTTAATTAAATGATTAAATAATCCTTAAGTAATTGTCATTGTTCTGTATGCTTCTTGAAAATAGCAGAACTCGTTTTGAATTTTCACCAAAAGCATAGATTATTCTCATTGACTTCTTCAACGAAAAGAAAAAGTCAAGCAGGCCGGGTAGATTATCCATGCTCCATCACTTTCATACAACACCAATCACATTGATGCGATGCGCAAAAGTTTTGATGGGACAAAACCTACAAATTTTGATTACATAAATTTTAATTTGCAGTTATTTATATAATGGTGTATTTGTAACTTTTTTACAATGAAGTTTCTATGCACATTACATATTACTGTGGTTGATATTATACAGAAGTGACGCGTATAATTTTTTTTTTTGCAATTAAATATTAAATGGGAATAAATAAAAGCGAAAGAAACTTAAAATCTTATTCGGCTAACACTGTCTAACAAAGAAGGATACTTGTTTATTATCCTCTCGCCAAGGTAGATCAGGTAGTTATTTTCTTGTCAAGTATAAAAATAAAATAAATAAATCTGCACCCCTGTCAATCCACATAACAAATCAGCATACCAAATATGACATAAAAAAACAAAGAAATAATATAAACAGAAACTTTTTGAAATTTTGTAACATTGTACAATTAATTAGTGAAAAATAGATGTCATTCATAATTGTTTAACCAAATTTAATCGTCTGTAAATTACTCGTGAAATTCTTCAGTTTTATGTGCATAATTTCGGTTATTCAACACAGATTTCCTTTCGCAAGATGTCGGGAGTGCGACGAACTGAATTAAAAACTCGACATACTGTTGGGCGTAACTGAGTCTCCGAGGAAGTGAGTTGATGCCTTCGAGCAAATTTAGGGCGGGGACTCACCAGAGTCTCGAGTTTCAGATGCTATTTCAAGCGACATATACTTCTGAATTCTATTCCAGAAATGGATCAACCGGTAGAGAATGCTTTGGTTCTGCTAGAGATAGTCTTAATTACGATCTCAGATGTAAGGGGACATTGAACATGTTCCGTTAAAAGACAGATTGCATAGAATCTTTAAGAGACAGAGAATATGTGTTAAAAGGTCCTTTAAAAGAGAGAGAATTTGTCAAGGAATTTTGCTAGCGAGAATAAGGAGATAATTGTCCCATTGCATAAGGCTACGTCTTGATTACTGCATAGAGGTCTGGGGGCCTCATTTTAGGAAGCATGTAGAGCTACTGTAATAGGTACAGAGAAGGACAACGAGATGGGTGAGGGAAAGAAAGGGGTGCGCTTACTAAGAAAAGTTTAAATTCTGCAAGTTGCAGCATCCACCTGTGAGGTGGTCTGACTGAGGCTTCGAATGGATTGAGCAAGCTTAACGCTGTTGGCAATCTTCTTCCTGCTCAGACTACACATATGAAAGGGCATAAATTCAAATTGAGAAAGGATGGCTGCAGGATAAATGTGCGGAAGTTTGTCTTCCACCAGTGGTAGTCGATTTTTGAACAAACTTCCATCTGTTGTTGTGGGAGTGGATAGTTTGAATAAAATCAAGGAAAAAACTATTGGAGTGGAAGGATAGGTGATGTGGGAAGGGTTTTTTTGGATGATGCTATATATGCTTGTTTTTTTTTTTTTTTTTTTGCATCATTTTCCACTACTAATACTAAAATACTAAATGACCGCACTTGTTATATTGGTCCACTTGAAGTGGACCAATATAGCAAGTGTGGACCTTCAGGGCTCCTTGTTGAATCTCCTCCTATTTCTAATTTTCTTAAATGATATTTATTCAGATAGCCAAAGGAATCTGTCATTTGCTAATGATTTAAAGTGGGAAGGATGGGTAACAATTCAAGCCAGGTCGTGTTGCGTTAGCAAAGACTTGAATCAGTTGCATATGTGGTCCGGAAAATGCTCATAAAAAGCATTAAAAATTTTTACACAAAAATTGCTACAAATAAAGTTTATTGCTTCTAAATGTAAGGTTGTGCATTTGGGGATAAGAAATCTTGGAATCATGCTTAAATTAGGGGAAGAGGAGTTATAAGTGAAACATGAAAAGAATTAGGTGTTAAAACATGGAATTTTCAATTCAGTATATGAACTAGGCAGCCAGGAAGGCACTTGGTGTCCTGTCCATGATTTTTTGTTAGGACTTCTGTTATTATCACAAGATGGTCAGACCACATTTGAAATATTATATTCAGGTTCTGGAGACTGCACCTAAAAAAACAGACAAAAATTCTGAAGATAATTCAAAGAAAGGCGATCAGAAGTGTTGAGTGCAAATCGATGCACCTATAAAGAAAATGGCTCAGAAGGTGTGGACTGCAAAGTTTCACGGTTAGATATCGAAGATGATATCTGATTGAAGTGCATATGGCGCTATATTGGTTGCGTAAAATGAATGAGAAAAATCTGTAGTGCCTCGTAACTGAGAGAAGAACCAGGGAGAACAAATATAAAATCACATGGAAAGCCTGGATCTGATGGATAGTTTTACCTATGGCAGCGGATTATTGAACCTTTTTTAAGTTACCTCCCAATTTGGCAGAGGCAAGTGAGTCTCGCTAACTGCAAAACCAAATCTGATGGTTACCTTTTGGGAATAGGAAAAGTATGAATATTCTGTTTTTTATGTTTTCTTTCTTTCGGTTTTTTTTTTTTTTTTTGTGGCTAATGCAGGAAAGTTCGCTTGTTTGTATCATTTGGCCTTACTAATACTTGTATACTAAATACGTACAGTACAGTACAGATAACTGCCATCCGGTGATTGCTTGTATAACACACACACACACACACACACACACACACACACACACACACACACACACACACACACACACACACACACACACACACACACACACACGGACAATAAAGAAAACCCACGATTTCTTCAATAGGAGAAAAAAAGCTCTAGTGATATAAATCCAATGCTGTCCGTAAGCATATAATTTTCATTATAGAAAATAAAAATAACACACGAACAAAACTGACCAAAATTTTTATATTTTATTTCCCCAAGTAGAATTCTTTATTGCAAAACGCTGAGGATATTGATTCTTCGTTATGGATTCCGCTTCGAGTCACTCAAGTACGTTCTTTCAAATGGCACCTGACAATAAAACGGGAATTGTTATGGATCAAGAATGTCAGAATCTCTCGTCAGGAATGAAACAACTAGATATACACGAGAAAATGAGAATTGCTCCAAAATAGATCAAAGCTTGAAATCAAAGCGGAGATTGCAATATTGAAAGTGTCATCCCGAGTTAAACTGACAGAATATATTGCATCGCCCACAGAAATATTTGAACACATCTCCATCTACAAATAGTGCAGTCATAATAAAATTTTCATCTAAAAATGGAAGATTAAAATGAAATAATCAGGCATGCTCAAATAAACAGAATATTTGTTGTTAATTTATAGCTCGACACTGATTCAGATATAAATCATCATGGATAAAATTAACCTGTACAGTGATAATGTCAAACAAACAAACTATTATATTAGGGTCACTAGGAAAGTGTATTGTGTCTATAAATTGCACGTGTTCTCTGGTCGATTTTCTTGCTTTGCTGAATGAAAAACCTTGCTATCTATGGCTGTGACTGACTAACTCAATGGAATAAAAAAAGCCCATAAAAGTTCCTCCCGTAATGGACGGGATTCGAATTCGGGCCTTTTCCACCCGATGTGGGAAGGACAGTGATCCTACCAACCATGCTACCCACGAGGACATGACGAATACTATTGCTGTTACTATATATCTTAACAGCAAGTTCAGATAAACAAAATTAAGTCCATTCGTCATTAGCAGTCCATCAAATATGTGTGATCACTAGACTAGTTATTATTAAACTACACTTTAAAGAGACTCGGGCGATTGATCTGCATGTTGTTATCCAATGGAGAAAATATGTTTTGATTTTCAATATGTCAACCATGTTAAAATATGAATTTAAAAACAAAAATTGACAACTGAAGTAAACATCCAAGCTCATTTCGGTAGCAAATAATAAGCAGCAACATTACAACCATCAACAGTAAAGCAATAACACTATGTTTGCTGCAAATCTGCAGTAAACACAATTCTTCATATCTTTCCAAAATCCATTATAAACTGTTTGAACAGCTTCGCACAACAATATTGTCTCTCTCTGTTCACTAGCAGCCTACCATAAATGCTTGATACGTTTTCCTGTTCTTTCGGCAACACAAAATCGCAATTGGACACACACAGGAGTAAAGTTAAGGGAAAAAAAAAGGAATGTTTTCTTAACTGTATTATTAATCAACAACAAGATTAACATTACATACAGTACACGTCTTAAGTTTATGCAACTCGGTTTCTTCACACGGCTCTTTAATAAAATAATAGTGTACCTGTTTATTTTTATATCACTTTCAGCTTCCCTCTTTCTCACCTCTTTTGAATGTATCTAATTATCAAACTGTTATCTTCAATTAATCGCTTCATTAACTGAAAATAAAGAGTACCTTCATTAGCACGACCGACAATGTTTGTTCTGGATGAAGACCTAACAAGAGAGTTGTAGCAAGCTGAAAGAACGCGTTGGTTATGACAGAAAAAAAGTAAAGCAATTTACGTCCATATTTAAATCAGGTCCCTGCGAAATGAACAAACTACCTGAAGGAAAGACCACTCGCAGAAAACGCTTGAGAAATTAATTAAACCATGACCAAAGAGTAAAAAAAAAGAACTTTTAAAAAATTATCCTCTCAAATTTAATTAACAGTCGTTATGAGTGGAAACAGTGGGTTCTGTGGTAGACTTTGCAAATGATGACTTCATTAATATTTAAATTGTGGACTTCAGTGGAGAAATTTCCAAGAGTACGAAGGTAGCCGTTGTGTGTTTCCAACTAAATAAAAAGTAGAAGTAAGTTCCCCTCGGTAGAATGATACAACATTTTCTGTAATTCCCTGCAGAGCATCTTTAACTTCTTCCGACCTCGAGCAACTCCCGGACCGGAGGAATATCAAAAGAAGAATGTTTTTCTCCATCACTAGTGTTTCAAGTAACCAAACAGAGCATTCACTACAGCTCATTTCTTTCTGCCACAGTTACCAGAATTACGTAACAATGAAGGAGAGGCAAAAACATTCTTCAGAACTCATTACGAATGGCTTGTTGACATGTCACTATTACTTATAGTTTCTATGACAACGAAAGACTTCCACGAAGAGACTGTAGTCAACTGGAGCATGGAATAGAGAGAAGCGCTTCGAATATGTGATTCTGCTGACAAGCTCTCCCTCTCTCTCTCTCTCTCTGTCATTTTGATATTGGTGTACTTTTCAAGAAACTACCTTCTTTTATACACGTAATATCTATCTAGGCAATGGCGTAGATATTACTGCCTGATATGCGTATAAACTGTCAATAGATGTCAAACGGTTGTTAGAAATAAGATCCATTTGTGCATCTTTTTATGACAGTGCAATACCTAATAGACTACAGTCCACCAGAGTTTGGCTGGCATTTCATTGACCGTATAAATCCAATAGAAACTTATTCGGAGCTCGGCGTTCGGGATGATGCATCACCACAAGCTCCATCAGTTGGGTAAACCACCATCTAATTTAGTCCTATGACATGTTTGAGAGCAGGTGATCATCTACATAACTTACCGGAAGTCAATAAATTATAATGTATAATATTTGATTATCGTCCAAACAGGAACAAAATACTGTATCGAACTACATTTACAATAGTGTGATACTTTTTTTTTTTTTAAAGTTTATTTCTATAGTGGACGTAGTGAATCTGACAGCAGTTCCAGTGGTTCCCCAAAAAACTGCATAAAAGTGTCACTGTGAAGAAAAATCTTCCAAGGCCAGATATGGATGGTGTGTTCTTCGTATTGTTCATCTGGCCACTTAGTTACTGGAAGGCTCCTTCGCCTGGAAAGGACATTCCAGCATCTGTCCACGGCAAGGGAGCCGGGCCAGGTCAGTAGAAGGACACCTGTCCCAGTGCGAACCTACAGAAAAGCAATGAGGGAAAGGACTCGTGAAAGGAAATTATGATAAAGGGGAAGATAAAAACAGAGGAAGACAAAGTTGGGACCACAACGACATAGAGAGATCCCAAGGCGAAGTAGGAGGAGTAGTCACTAGTGGGAGAACACTCTTAAGACATGTTAAGGAGAAAAGTTAACGTCCATAGAGAGAAACAGTAAGGCGACAAGATCGCCAAAGGCACCTATAAGACGACACATGCCCAAAGAGGGCAGTGTAGGCTGCAGGCGAGAGCCTGTGCCAAGATGTTACGCCAACGAAATGGCGTCAGCAGCCAATCCTACCCTAAGCAGTTAACAGAATTGAGAGGGAGGATCTTTAATGGAATCTCACGCTCAGAGAGAGCGCTAGCAGGAGGTATACATCCTCTCCAAAAAGGGGGTTTACAGTCCCAGCGCATGTAGAAACAGTCCAGGATTATCCAATAAGAGTATATTAATCTGGAGCAGGTGGAATGGTTGGAGTGTTGGCAATAGAAAATTGTAGGTGTCTCTTCTGCCTGAACAAGGCCGTGCAGAAGGGCAAGAACGAGGGTATAATATGAGTGAAGATCTGGAAGTTTGGTTTCAAGGAGAGCCGTTGCCTGATGTCGAGATAGGCATTTCACTGAAGCATTACGTGATTCCAGTATTCCGTTTCGCCAGTTTGCGCGGTAGCACAGTGGTATCGTCACCCTCCTCCACATACCGGGACCTTTATGGGCTTTAAGGGATTTTTATGGGCTTTTTTAACTCCGTGCCTGAGTTAGTCGGTTTCAGGCGTAGAGAGCAAGGTTTTTTTTTTTTTCAAGAAACTGGGTTTTTTCGTCCAGGGAGGCAGCCCTAATGTAATTGTTTTTGATTTTGTTTAGAGTACACAGTCCAGGGGTTTGTCAAATGCTTGAAATTTCCGTCCAGAGTCTTTCTTTTTAGCGGCTAGGTTTTATCTTGAGCTGGTGGAAATTCCAAGGAAGGTGGTCAGAGCGTCTGATCTGGAAGCGTGTGCGAGGCCACAGAAGGCAACGTACAGGTCAAGTCAAAGGCAGCCGGAGATAATCTGAAGTACAGGAATGGAAGTTGTTCTGCAGGCTAGGGTAGATCCGAGAAAAAAAATGGCATCTATAGTAGAGCATCCCAGCCTGAATCCAAATTGGGTTGAGGATTGGAGTTTTTTGTCTTGATATCTGATCTGGATCCTTGTAAACAGAAGTCCTTCAAGCACCTTGAAGAGCATCGGGAGAAGTACAATTGGTGGTAGTGATTGGGTGAATATTTTGCGCGCCTAGATCTATTGGAATGAGGCGGAGGTTTGATCATTTACAGATATCCAGGGAAGCAGCCCTCGCGAAAGCAGGTGTTGAAAACCCTATGAAGATCAGGAGTCAGGGACCAGGGACCAGGCACATTTGACCATCTCTCACTCAATAAGTTCAAGACCAGGTACTTTGCCATCCTTAACCTTGGCAATAGCTTCCGCTATTGCCATCATCGCTACTTCGATGGTGATGGTCTTCCTCCCGGTTGGTGGAAGGAGGGTAGGAACGGTTCTCAGCAATGTTTCTAGATTGTTCGTCATTAATCACGTTGGGATGATCGACTATACTTAGTTGGTCGAAAATTCTGTTTATTCTGTTTATCCAGGTGGTTGTTGTTATTGGATTTTAGGAACATTAGCGAGAAAGGCCATATTGCTCTGTGTATATTGTCTGTAAATTGCCTATGTTCTGTGGTTGATTTTTCTGTTTTGCTGGACGAAAAATCGAAGTTCCCAGGAAAAATACCATGCTACCCTCGCCTGAGACCGACTAACTCAGCCATCTTTTGAAAAACGCCTATAAAAATTCCTCTCGTCATCGAACTCAGGTCTTTTCCACACGGTGTGGGGAGAACGGCAATTCTACCAACTGTCCTACTGACGAGAGCGTCGAAGTGATGGTTTCTAGAGTCACTTGTATGGTGATAGAATCAATGATATCGGGCGTGGAGAGTTTTTCCAAATTATCTTGTGGATCAGACCCCAAGGGTGGCTATCGCCTTGGGTACATACAAAATTCTGCCAGGAACCGGGTTATTTCTATAATTAAAAACTGGCTTATAAAAAGAAATTTAGTGTAACAAGGAGTTATTCGCATAATCACCGTTAATGGCTTTATACATATCCTTCTCGGTAGCACAGTTGGTATAATCGCAGTCTACCGTACACCTTGCGGATATGACCCGAGTTCGATTCCGCTTGATGATACCGTGATTGACTTTCTCAGGCAAGGGTAGCAACGCTTTTTCGTCCAACAAATCAGGCAAATTGACCAGAGAACACTTTGCAAGGTGCGCATGTGGGAATAAATTCTTTGTTCACCAAATTTTCGAATACATGCAATATCTTATGTTTCAATAAATTAATTAAAATATTAAAAATTGTGTATTACTTCGAAATCCAAATATGGTGCACTTGCACTATGCTGCCGGCGCCCATGCAGTTGAATTAGTTTTCAGATAGCCGTAATATGACACTTTACTTTTATGTAGTATTTGGTTTTGTACTGACATAAAAACGTACAAAACGTTGAAAGAAACGCTGCAGTCCTGGTGTATGACCTTTATCAACAATGTTAAAGGCTGTATACCAAGACCCCAGTATTTCTTTCCACATTCTTATTCGGGAAAATGTTCGTCAAATTGAATGAATCCAACCGAGATTGCGTTAGGTAGAATGCGTTGACAGGCGTAGCAATCTCCAAAATATTCGGATTCCATACTCCCTACGATTTCCATATTTTCTTTCCTAAGAAAGGGCACTGATGTTGCCGACTCCCATCAGATGCTCAAATACTGCAGGCTGTCTGCGATGACTTTCAACAGCAACCAAAATAATTCTTTGAAGGTTTGTTTGTTTGTTGACGGGTTTAGCATATCAGTGACTATGGCCATATTACGCCGTGTATAATGTTTATAAATTGCCTATAAAAAATAATAGAAAAAAATGTTCATAAAAAAGAATAGAGGCAAATTTTCTAGTATTGGTTTCTGAACTGAACCCTTATACACAACATAAAACTATGAAAATCATGCTACCTTTGCCTGAGACCGATTAACTCGGCTACGTTGTGAAAAAGCCTTATAAAAATTCATCACGTCTTCGACCTCAGTTCTTTTCCATCAGATGTGGGAAGAACGACGATTCTACCAACTGTACTATCCACAAGGGCTTTATTCGAAAGAACGTTTGATGAAACAGTAGGTTGAATATAATAATTTTGTTTGATTTGTTTGAGTAGGATAAATATTTAACACTAAAGGATTTTTTAAAAGATTTTTTAAGAATAGGACGAAAAGAATAGAGGCAAGTTTCCTGGTATTGGTTTCTGAACTGAACCCTTGTACATAGCATAAAGCTATGAAAGAATTATCAACTTCTAAAAGTAATAAATATATAGGAAGATTGAGTAGTTATCTATTTGTATATCTGTAGGGGTGGTTGACGGCATGAATACTATGTTGTGCATATATATATGCACAACATGACTTGGTTGATTATAATTCAGTGATCATATCAAACTGCTATGCTCATTAAAATAATAATTACCTTCGCGTGCTTTCCTTTAACTTTTACAACCTGTTAACGAAAACGGTGTGGTAGTTTTCTTTAATATAATCCATCACCAAGGATTTCAAGTTGCTATGGTTCCTAGGATAATCATTCACTTACACTCTCTGCATTGTAAAATACGCATTTATTCACTTTTGTAGGAATAAAAGCCTTCAAAATTGATGCAGTTTATAGGCCTTAGCGAACCAGTCTTTATTCAAAGCAAGTAAAATTTAGTATTCACCTGTTGCACCTTGTAGAAGGGGGAAATTCTATCTGCTCAGATACACAGATCCGATTTCTAGTGCAAATGTCAGGAACCGTACGTGCGGAGCATAAAGATTCGTAACCATACACCAATGCTCTTGTGCATGCTTGTAGAATCAACATACGTTTCTAAAAGAATCGATAAAACTGACCCAATGAAGCGAAAGCCCAAACAACTGACATTTAAATGGAGTGGATAAACTCTGATATCCGTCATATTTCTTGGATCAGCTTTCTACAAAATTAATTTCTACATGCAATTCGTAGTGCCTAATACAAATCGATACCACACTATGTGGTATATAATACAATTTCAACTTGTGCCAGCAAAATTAAATATTCAAAAATTTAATTATTCAGTTAATATTGAATGTCGCATATTCTTGGAGGCTGGTCACCGTTCACAGATGTAACAGATGTATCCCTCCCTGCATTACAGCCTCAGTTGTTAATGCGCCAATAAAACCCAAACAAAACCGATCCACCCCTCCAGAAAATCGTCAGAGTAATAAGCTAATCAGAACTGACAACTCGATATACAATATTACCAGGATAAGAAGCTTTCTAAGGAAGTGGAGGTTTAGAACTAACTTCTTACGAGGGGCAGACTTCTTAGAAGGGAAAATTACCTTAAAGGTATGAAATATTACTACACAAATAAAAATGAAAAGATACACATACATAAGTTAAAGATTATTTTTTGTACTATTTCTGAATTTATAAATATTTTATTTTGCCTAACGGAAACATTTAAACTGAGGATTTCTAATTTCTAATATTACATTACAATATATAGAGGTAAAATTGGGAATTAAGAAACCAAGCCTAGTAGAGAAGAAAACTTCTTATGCGGCATGAATTTATTTCAGATAAATATTTCCATTTTATTTGTGAGAGTGTACTCTTACAAATCTTACAAATCGATTTTCTGTTTGCTGGATAAAAAACCGGAGATTAAGGGAGGAAAAAACCATGCTATCTGAGACCGACTAACTCAGCCACCTTTTGAAAAAGGCCCCGCGTCATTGAGGGAATTCGAACTCAGGTCTTTGCATCTAGTGTGAAGATGGTGATTAAACCAACTGTACTAACCAGGAGGGCTTGTCTTTGGTTTCGGTTTAAGAGTAATAATCGAATTTTTAAACATCATTCTGTTACCAGAACTGGTCTTCATGGAATGAAACTAAGGTGCAGGCATAAAGCAAAATTGATTACAGATGCCGAGTGTAAATATTTGAAAGTCTATTGAGCATGCGTGTTTTACCTTATTTCTTTCTCCTGGCGTTTTGGTCACTATATTTTAGTGACCAAAACGCTATATAATCTTTATGACTTGCGGCTGTGGAAGGTGCATATTTCTTGAGGATGTCATTGAATGGTGCTCCCAGGAGGTCGCCTTTGAGTGGCTAATGGAATTCAGATGGCTACACAAAGCCATAAAATGAATCGCGGGGGTCATATAATCGTATAAAAGCATCACACAGGTCTAAAACAAAATGCTTCGGTGAACTGTATTCGTGCCACGAATCTTTTCCTTATTAACACCACCAGCAGTGCGCGACATAAGTTTTCCTTTATCTTAAGACTCTTTCTTGTCAAGTCCGATGTGGTTTTAATTCATCGGTTTTGTTAACAATTATTACGGTTATGTCGAGTCCTCCTGGTCACGGAAAGTAAACTCTTTGTCCAAATACAGCTTCTCGTGTCATAATTTAAAAGCATTCTGAGCATGTTTACCACATCGTAAAGATTCTCTGTCCTCTGTCACCTGGAGCATGCATGACAATTCATCGATGCATTATGTTTTTCGCTTTCGGTTAGAAAACAATGAGTGTCACTTCCAGCTGTAGTGCGCCTTCTGGTAGCAGTACTGAACAAAACAGAAGCAAATGGGATACACAGTTATAACGAGTTGTCTCTATGTATTTGAGTCGAAATACAGGTTTCATCATGGTGGATTCTAAATCGAAATCAAGAGAACGTAATGGTTATCGAGCAACTGGCTAGAGCCCTTTGGTTATCAACAATATCATGAATACTTGGGTATACACACGAGTGACACATTTTTTATGATACGCATATTTCAGAGCAGGTGGGAAGTAAGAACGGGCTACAGTTGTAATCCATTATTATTTTCCTTCTGATGAAAGGAAATAAAACAGAACGAAATAAAGTGTGGGGGGAAATAAGAGGTGGAAGGGAAGGAAAGGGAGAGAGAGTAAAGAAACCATGAGAAACAGTGTAAGAAAATGGAAAAAAAAGAAAAAAGAGAATGACAAAAAACAGAGAGAGAGAGAGAGAGAGAGAGAGAGAGAGAGAGAGAGAGAGAGAGATAAAAAATAGAATGAAACGTAGAAAAGAAGAAAGAAACTAGAAAAACAAATAAAAAGGAAAGAGTAGGAGATCAAAAAGAGAGAATGAAGGGATAAAGAAAATAATGAGAGAGAAATAAACTGGAAAAACAGAAAAGAAAAAGAAAAGAAGAACAAACAAGGCGAGAGAGATAAAATGAGAAAGAAACGTGGAAAGAAGAAAGAAAACAAAAAAGCAAGTAAGAAAGAAAGAGAGACTAATGTAGAAGACAATATCAAAGAGAAAGAGAGAGGAGGAAGAGGATAGAAAAAGAGAACGACAGAAATCAAAAAAGAGAAGGAGAACGGAAAAATAAAAAAAGTATACTGATAAACACAAAGAAACAAGAAAAGAAAGAAAAGGGAAAAGAGCAAGATTAAAGCAAAGATAAAAATGGGAGAAAAGGAAGAGACAAGATCGATGGGAACAAGGAGGGCGTAAAAGGAGAAAGAAAAAGAGAATTTCGAAAAGAAAGAGACAAAGAGTGAAAAGAACATAGAAAAGAAGAAAGAAAGGGAAACAAAAACAAGTAAGAAGGAAAGATAAAATAAGAAGACAAAAACAAAAAGAAAGGAGATAGAATGTGAAAAAGAGAGAGGATAGAAATAAAACGAAAAAGAGAAAAGGAGAAAGAAACAAAGAAGAATGAAGGAAGGATAGAATGGAGAAATTTCACTTAGCTAATAGCAAGTGAAAACCCAATAATATCATTATAGCAAAGGCATTATTTTTAAGAACGAACGAACCTGACAATGTGAAATTGTTCAAACGGTGCTCGCAGTAAAGGTATCCACAAGAAAAGCAACCAAAGATGGCCCCACTTCCGATACCAACATGGCGATTTCCCTTTTAGTTACACTGGTTGAAAGGGCTGTCCATTAGTTGTCTGAAGTTGTTTAACCACAACACTGGCGGCTTCCGGCGTGCCGTCCACGGAAATGGTCTCAGATGGCCCAACCAGCAAAAGCCGTTGGAAAATACAGCGGAACGTCTCTGCTGGCTGCTCCACACTAAGTCCTCAGCTCTTTACCAATAAAGACTGCTATTCTATCACTAAATCGATACCGGCCTTAGATTCCATTCGATAATCTCCCTGTCAGCTTTATGCCAGTAAAACCAGTTCAACAGAGAATTGAGTTCGCCGACGAAAAGAGGGAAAAGATCATTTTAAGAATAGAAAAGGAATCTGAAGCCATTCTCACATTTTAAAGCTTTATCTCCAGCACGCAGTTATTAAAATTTCAAATCACGCTCTCTCCAATTGTTCCCATTTCCCTTAACTTTTGTTATTTAAAGGAATGTTCTTCCACAGACAATTCATCAGCTGTTCTGCCATGTAATATTCATAGCGGAAGGTCCTTAGCTAACGTAATTTGCTAGCAAATAACAATTCACTTGCAAAGAAAACATGCAGATAGCAAGAAATGTTTCTTAGTTTTGTATTTGAAGAAAGATTTTCGCGTGAAGGAGAACAAACTAGTCTGGAGGTTTGCTTCGATAAGCATCTTCATTCTCTATTCTGGAGTGAAACAGAAAAGAAAACAGAGGGGGAAAATAGTATAAGAGAGAGAAAATAAAAGTTTTTCCATAAATTAGGACAGTTTACGATTTAAATTTTTATTTTTAAACTATCATGCGTAGTCGAGCCATTATAGACTCCTAAATATCGAAGAAATATGCTAAAACCACTCTAATTCCTTTTTAATGTTACTGGATGCAACAGGATTGTGTACATTAGACAAAAAGGTGAGATTTCTATCCACCCCTATATTTTTTAATATTTTATATATTTATACCTTGTCAAAATTTCAAATTATTATTTTTGGTGAGCTTCATGTGTTCATAATATCATATGGATGCGTGTAATTGTCATGTTTCTTCTTTATAAGCGCGTTAGCATCTTCACCCAGTCTGTCTGTCGGTCCGCATGTAGTAACTCGACTTCCGGTGGATGAATTTTCATTAAATTTTATATTTAGGCCTTTTAGAAATATTTGTAGAGCCTCCCAAATTTCAGTAAAATTTATCGATAGAAATCCGGCAATTATTATCTACTGTATTTCTTCACATATATCACATTGATTATCCATACGCCGTATATTATAGCACTGGCCCTCGTGGGTTTCCACCCACGAAGGCCAGTGCTTGTAGAAAAGACCCGAGTTTGAATCCCGTCTATGATGGGAAGAATACTGAGTTAGTCAGTCTCAGGCGAGGGTAGCATGGGTTTTTTATCCTGGAAATTCGGGTTTTTCGTCCAGTAAACAGAAAATCGACCTCAGAATACACGCAATTTATAGACAATATACACGCAGCAACATGGCCTTAGTTGGCGATGTTCCTAAAATCCAACAAGAAACCAATGAATGGGCAATGTGGAGAATGCGCAGAAACTATTTGCTAACACGTCTGAAACGTAACACGCTGAGTGCATTAATTAACTTATTTCCTTCCTTCATCTGGTAACCACAGTTGAAATCTATCAATATAACTAATTTTTTTTTAAAACAATCATAACTGGGACTGCAAGGAAAATTCTTAGGTGGATCAAGGGCTTATTAAGGGACACGAGAGGGTGGGCATCATAAATGGGTGTTCTTCAGAGTGGACTAGTGCAGCAACTGGAATTCCTCAGTTGTCGATGTTTGGATCTTATTTGGTCCAATCTTCCTTAATGATCAATAACGAGAGTGTATATGGAAAGATGTCCAAGTCCGTTGGAAATTTAATAAAAATAAATTTTCTGTTTATTATTCTGGGAAGAACATGCGGTCAGAAGAGTTCACAAGATAGAAAGAATACAAGAAACAGCATCGTATTTAGCAGTGACGCATGCTTGTACCACGGTTACTAAATACCCTCGTGCCTGACTCGGCATGGTGGTCAATGATCAAAGCCAGATTATGCTACTTCAAAATGGTTTGGACCTATTGCAAGTAAGGTCTGAAAAGTGGAAAATATGGTTTCAGGCGTGTTCCATTATCAAATAACTATTAAAGAAATTATTTGTAATTTATTCCTTGGCTCTTCTTTATTGAAACTCGGAACTCTTCTGACACATAGTACATTAAAACTTAAAACTAAAAATCATAATAATAACAACTATCGTATTGTAAGAGGTATTCCATGTGAATTAACTACCTTTACCGATCTATCAACCAGATAAACTGTCAGATCTCCAGGGAAACCCAGCACTATTATCTTTGATAACAACAACATGAGTGATCTGGACCCACTATGGTAGACAAAGTGTCAAAAATAATAAGTAACCGTAAGATAAATTAATAATAGTTGAAGTTCTATGAAACTCCTTCATTATGTTAGATGTGTGGAACTACACAAGGAAAAGTAGTTCCTATCCACTTACAAAAGTAGTTTGCTCCACGAATTGATATAGAGTTCCATTTTCGAAAATTTTGTCATTCTCGTCCTTGACTTTGGCAACGATAAATCGAAAAGTTTTGGCCCCACTTCAAAAAGGGGAAAGTTTATGTTATTCGTTTTATCGCATGGTTAGATATCTGCCATATTGGCTGGGTGGGTCCAAATTATTCATATTGTTATCAACTCGGAACTCTTCTAACACTGTGTATTAGAAGAGACCAAAGTTGAACAAGAAAAAGAGTTCTTCTTTTAAGTACCACGAAATAAATTGCTTTAAATATTATATGACTGTGGTTATGAGCACGTTGATCTTTTATTAATAAACGTTCTACAAGGGTTAAAAAGTCCTATACTGTAATCATATGGCAAACACGTCTTGAGTACAGTACAGGACTTTGTGAGAGATGTTTCTGTACAAGTGCTTCCTCTTGAAGGGGAACAACCGCACAGGAAGAAATGGCTTAACTATATTTAGACAAATTTCTGTAAAGATGCACTATGGAATTGGCACCAGGCCTTAATCTTCCCAATATACGTTTGAAATTTAGTCGATCCGACTTTTCTTCTAAAGTACAATGCCAGTTGAATTGTCACATTTGTATGAAAAAAAATTAGGCGTTTTATCCATTTAAAAACTTGCCTAAAAAGACATTAAACTTCTTGAAGATTCAAAGAAGGTGACCAGATTGGTTAGGGGCACTAATGTTCATCCTTTATAAAGGGTTCTTAGGAATAGGAAGAAGAAGGACCTGAATGAGGTATGAGGCTACATCTCACAGAAGATCCTTTCGGAAAGCGTGTTGTACATGTACAATATTGGAAAAACTTGCCAAAGTGGCCGAGGCAAACTTGATAAAGTTCAAGGCATTAAATTTATCATTTGACCATTCCAATACTAATATTAATTTAAAATTATTATTAATAAAAAATTATTTTTCTAATTCTTAATTATATAAATTTTAATTATGAAATTACAACTTTAACAATAATTTATAAAGTAATAATCTACGTATAATCTTCATCTTTTAAAATTTTATTTATTTAAAATATTTTCACAAGAATCCTTTGCTGCTTTCAAAAATTTACGCTTCTAATTCTATTCCATGCCTTCGCGTTATTTCTCTTCCGTTGAACATCAGCTGTGGTAAGATGCAGTGTCAACACAACACCAATGCCTGAACTGCTTGTGACCACCTGTGGAGACCACGAGCAATCCAGACACTAAGCGAAGCAGTTTTCTTTATCTGCCTCTGGCGGTACTCAAATTTTGCTTGGTTCTGCAATTTCTTAACTTCGAGAATGCAGAAGTACGACTATTTTCTCCACAACTTGAGAAGAATACGCATTACCGCATTCCAAAGACCTTTGTAGCACCATACACTGTTTATTTGTTTGCTTTGAGTTTACATCAAGGCAACTAAGTCATGAGAGGTAATGAGGGCCGGTAAGCTATGTCTTTTCTATTGTCAGTTTGTCTGTTTGCTTACGGGCCCTCATTACCTCTCATGACCTTAGTTGCCTTGATGTAAATGAAGCAGTAAATTTTGAGGATTTAATAAAAAAAACTCTGCACGCTTACCGACACCGACTAACTCGGTCACCATATGAAAGGGCTTATAAAATTTTTACACGGTGTGGGAGAACAGTGATTATAGTTCCCTGTGCTATGTGATCATTTTAATACGTGTAAGTATTTACAACATAATGTAGGGAAGCGAAGATTATACAGCATCAGCCATATCTCTTCTACAATCACCTTTTTTTCCAATTTAAATTTATGCTCCATTGCCTGTGTTTCATCTAGGAAGCCCTCGTTGATAGCAGAGTTGGTAGAATCGTCGTCCTCCCCACACCGGGTGGAAAAGACCTGAGTTCGAATCTCCTCGTCGATGATTAGAGAAATTTTGAATGGGTCTTTTTCACAACGTGGCTGAGTTAGTCGCGAGGGTAGCGTGGTTTTTTTCTCCCGGAAACTCGGATTTTTCATCCAGAAAACAGAAAATTGACCTCAGAACACACGCAATTTACAGACAATATACACGGAGCAATATGGCCTTAGTCACTGATGCTCCTAAACCATACAATTATTACTATCTCGTCCAACATACAGGAAGAGCAACAACCGAATACACGCATTTTACAGACACAGTATAATGACGCCTCATAGCTTTAGTTGCTTTGGCTCTTAACGCACGTACATAACACACTTGATCGAGCATGCTTTTGTCATTTATACATTAACTTTTTCCCACCTATGTATGTCATGGACGGTGTAATCACATCTATTATTCTATCAGTAACGCCTACAATTGCTGATAATCGTTCAGAAATGGTTATTAGAGTACAGCGTACGAACCAATCAGATTAATAGCAGTCAAAAGTACTGAACCATTATTCAGAAGAATTATTGCATTAGATTGAACGAAATTTCTGATAAATAGAAAGTTCGCCAATCGGGATTTTCTAACACAGAGGTAGAACTCATCTCCACGTTGTCAGATCAACACTGGAATGCATTCGGGATTTGAACTTTGAGATTTTCTCATGTTTGCAATTTTTTCTTTTTGATTTACACATCTTGAGGCCACTTAAAGATCCACTATTGAAAGAATGATGCTGAATTTCAAAATGCAGCGCATAGTTTTTTGCACTTTGGACGAAATGATTTTTTCTTTGATGGAATCAGAAAAGCGTGTCAGCCTCTGTAATAAATATGAAGGATGCAGGTTATTTCATTGAAAAATGGTGTATTGTTTCCCATGTGCTTTGAGCGAGGGTAGCTTTATTTTTTGAATCAATGTGGTAACTCTTTTGGGTTTATTTTACGTGAATCATTGAGGAAAATTGATCTTACATCTTTTTGATACGACGCTGCTACCTAGTTAAAAGGGTCACCGATAGAAAAATAAAATTATTCGATCTTTACCATGGAAATATGCTACTGAATATCTATCGCTTGTTGTTCCTGATCAATAGTTTAACTAGATAACATATTTTTCTTACGCAGGTTTCAAATTTCGGCTAAAGCGTGTCTAGCAAGATAGTAATCTGAGTAGACTGGGTTTTTTTTATTCGTCTACCGACAAATTTGAAGTGGAACATGCATTAACTACCTGGATATGACAACCTATCTAAATGCCTGAGCAGCTGACTAATGAGTTTTTTTTTTTTTTCTTCCGGTTTATCTTGGAATTAATGCTTCGAATAACATCGCATTAAACTGACTGCACAGAGTAATCCCTTCACGCTTAGAAACGTCTAGGGTTCTTATTCTTCCTTGAAGGCGCTGTACTGAAACTCATTATCCTCTTCTCTTCTGTGCAGACATGTCTGTAATATTTAACTGTAATCTTCGGTGGAGTCTCCTCAGAACGAGTAGAACATCTGAGAAGTCCGTTCTTAGTTGTTTGGACACGCATAAAGATTTTCATTGAATTTTAGGTTATCTCTAGCTTTGTCACTCCCACTTAGGCTCTGAATTTCGGGGGCATTTTTGATACTTTTAAACTCATTCCAGGTGATGTTTCCTAATCTGGTACCCTTTCATTGCTCATGGCTAAACCTTCAAACTAATTACAGTTTCCAAGGTCAGAGACACAGCATGAGAGGAATCATCTTCTCCCATCGAGTGTCTTTTAGTGACGCGATAAAAACGAAGCTGTTCATAAATAAGTTAGTCACTGTGGGATTAGGGACTAACAGGAAGAGAATACTTAGCTTAGAGGGATGAGGTATCAGAGTAGGAGAGGCAAAAGAGAGTGCTGATGGCGGAAGTAATTTAGTTCTGGTGACTCGGGATACGAAGTAATTTTGTTGTGCAGGGAATGGAGGTCAAAAGTGTGGTTAGCAAACTTAATTACAGTTCTTCATACAAAAGGCTCTTCTTCACTTCGAAGCGATGCATTTCTTATCTCCTAGCCATATTTGCTTGCCTTTTTGCAATGAAATTTTTAAAGGAATGAAGAAAGTAAATTTTCCATCATCTCAATGTCCTCAAAATAACAGTATTGTGAACATTGTAATCATAAAATTATTGCCGATCAAGTAGCTAGATTTTAACCGGGATCTTACCTTTATAGTTGAGTAACGCGTCAAAAGATCTTCCCTCAACTATCAGGTCTTATAAGGTCAGAGTTTGTAGGTAGAAGACGATTTTCATATAAAGACAACGAACCAGTATAAATGTGTATATACACATTTATACTGGTTCGTTATATATCCTATAAAGAACTATATATCCTATCCGCAGATACTGATCTAGTACGCCTTTGAATTTCCCTAGGACATCGGTTTCAACTACCAGTTGAGGGATAACTATTCTAATAATGAACAACAAATACTCAACTTACGGATAAAATACATTTCGGTGATTGCACAGTGATTACCATCTGGAGAGACTCTGGCGATGGTTACTTGATTTCTTCTTCTTTTTCTTCCCAAACAAAATCTTTGATGTTTCATCCCGCACACATACCAACATATAAAATATGCATAATTACAAACGATATGTGCCTCTTTATTACCTTTGTTGCCCTTGGTGCTTATTCTAAACAACCTACACTCGACCAGCAAGTATGGAGACGTTAAAACGAGAAAAACTGTAGAAAAAATAATAATATATTTGACCGACCATGAGCGAGAATGACCATGAATTTCATTGTTCTTTAAGAACAAGGAGTAGATATACGCATGGATCAAGAAAATTCTCCAAAACGAGTCCCTCTACTTTCTGATAGTGGTTTTTTATGCTCCTTTTTCGTCTTCAGAACTTGGGTCATCTGAGTCGATGTTCAGCTGCCTTTAAAATATGTGCAAGTAACGTGAAGAAAGAACAACAAATAGAATCCTCGTACAGTTAAAGCCACTGAACTGGAATAATCAATCAAATAAGCATCCTGTATGCTAATCATGATGCCTCTTCACTTCAGAGTGTTTGTTGAATCTACTAGAACTACGAGTGTTATTCGGCGAGTGGTAGTCATCCGCTTCCCTAGACTTCAGTCCATTAAGGAGTCTGAATATCCAGAAAGCTAGTTCTAGTAGAAATATTCTTTCATCACCACCACTAACTCTTCAAAAAGTGGAAAAGTGCACTCCTAAAGGAGTGGGCAAATTCTACAGAAATTGCACTTCATGCTAGGACGGCTCAGGTCTTTACATAATAACGATTTTTTTTTCAAAGATTACTTCTGTACTTCTATTTTCAATTTTGCTTATTTTTCCTGTTTTTGTGAGACATTTATTCCATATCTTGAATTCTTTTTTTCTCGGTACTCCACTATAGATCGATGCTAAAGAGCTTTCTGCTCCTGAAAACCGAGCAAAAATATTAAAAATTCAACAGAAGATCAATTTCCTCAATTATTAAGAAAATAAGGAAAAGACACTTTGCTAGTTATAATTTGTTATTGGAATTCTCAAAAGTATTAATTTCCTGCGGGGATTCCATTATAGAATTTAAGCTTTCTTTATTGGCAAATTGATATAAGTTATGGTTTGCTTATCGTAAATTTCTATTTAATCATTTTACTTATTTTCAAAGACTATAAAAAGGGGGTAAAGTGAATACGTTGACAATAAACCTCTATTAAAGGAACTAAAAATAGAACTTTAAATAGAATACAATTCCACTTAGAGAAATATTGAACATCAAAAAGCAAAATAATGATGACATTGTTGTTGGTTTTTAGGCGCATTAGCGACTAAGGCCAAATTGCTCCATGTATATTGTCTGTAAATTGTGTGTTCTGAGGTCGATTTTCTGTTTGCTGGACGAAAAAACCCAAATTTCCAGAAGTGAAAACCATGCTACTCTCGCCTGAGACCCATTAATTCAGCTACGTTGTGAAAAAGTCCCATAAAAATTCCATACGTCATTGACGGGACTCGAACTCAGGTCTTTTCCACCTGAATGGATGGTGCCCAATAACAACAACTTCCAAAACCAACCCTGCACCCGCTTCCTCAGATACCATTACACAGTTCTATGTCAACCAACGATTCGAATGATACATAAGAATTAAATATATTTAAATGAAAGGTATTATCATTGATTTGCGAAGTAGTGTAAGTCCAAATTTTTGACGTACTGAGCTAAGTACTTCAACTTTATTGTTCTTCCGTTCTCTTTATCCTTTCTTTTACTTTCAGTTTTCTGAATCCATATGAGTTTATACTGAATAATTAATCGTAGAAATGAAGAGAAGACTGTCTCTTTTTTGGTCACGCGTTCTAAGACACTCCTGTTTTTCCATCATGATTCGCCAACTGAAAATTTCAGGAAATGCCTTGTGCATGTAGACGGCGAAATTCAATACAGCTTTTGTGACTGTTTGTAGAAAGGAATATATACAGTGCGTGTGTACATGAATGGAAGATCAGTGAAGAAAAACCGAGAAGCATAAGAAAGAGATGGACTGGCAATATAAAGGATTGGGCACGACTCGGAGAGCAGGAAATTTAAAAATAAGAACAGACAGAATATTTGTTGACCACCCATCTCTGTAATGGTGCAGGCGCTTTGTGAAAATGTATGCGGTAAAACTTTGATTTTGATGTTTTGAAGAGACCAAGATAATAAACGTAAAATTGAGAAAATAGTAATTCAGTTTCAAAAAATAAATAATATAATATAAACCGTACATATTGATTCATTGCAAAACTAAACAGAGTAATGCAAATACGAATACATAATGTGTTTTCATGTAAGGTTTTCAAAACCTAGCGCCTGGCGTTTTTTTTTCCCCTTAATCTTTTCAATGTCAGGATGTTTAAGATTACTTTTTATAGCCCGAGATATTTCGAAGGTCAGCAACTCTTCCACAGCGTAAAAATTAAAACTTTCAGTTCTTTTAGAAATGTATACACTTGATGTAGTGGATGAAACCAAATATTAGTGAGAAATCCTAAAAAAAATCTTGCGATTCCTCTGAGTATTGTTAACCTTGAAGGTGAACTTGCTGCTGCTGGGTTTTAGAGGCGCATCAACAACTTAGATCGCATTACGTCCTATCTATCATGTCTGTAAATTTGCGAAGGTGAACTTGCTGCTGCTGGGTTTTAGAGGCGCATCAACAACTTAGACCACATTACGTCCTATCTATCATGTCTGTAAATTTGCGTGTGTTCTGTGGTCGATTTTCCGGTTTACTGGATGAAAAATCCGAATTACCGAGAGAAGAAAACGGGCTACTCTCGCCTGAGACCGACTAACTCGGCCACGTTTTGAAAATAAGTACATAAAAATTCCTCGCCTCGCACTGAACGTACAGTTACTTCTCATATTCATCTAGATTGTTTCCCAGAATGACTTTATTCTTTTTCTTATAGGTTATGGAGTTGATACAAGTTCTTACAAGACAGCACAAACTTCATATAGCTAGAATTGTGTTGGAGTTTTTGAAAGAAGCATTTGTAAACATGATGCTCTTAAACACAAATCCCGACGTTCGTGGTGGAATTCCAGTTGGCCAGCTCTATCACCTTCAAACACATCGGTCTATTGTATATGAGAATATCTCCAAGACAAAGCTTTCAGAACTAATCCTCACACATTCGAAAGAGCCAATACAGCAAGAGGTGTTTTCAACCTCCATCGAAGTCATGATAGACAGTATAGTACTATTTCAGCATCAATTATGCAGCACTATTCAGCAGTACTATTTCAGTATCATATCTTCTCGAAAAAACACTGAAATTCAGCATCGGTTCTCATATCTTCTCGCAAAACACTGTTAGTTGCATCGCCATTTTCAAACTGATGCCCAAATATGCGGCCGGACACCACCAGTGCTGCCATCTGGTGATATAATGTACACAAACAGCGTACAGTTTTTACAAATAGTTCGTTCTTCCTGTGAATTTTCTCTAATGGCAGAAACAAAATTCTAGTTTCTCAATGATCCATTTTGTGTGTTTCCTTTATTGTTATCACAGTAATATTTTAGTTTTAGAGCAACCAGTCTTTTCACAGTGCTTTTATGTTCATAATAAATTATTCTCTTTGTTCAATATGTGTTTTTGTTATTGTTGTTTCTGTTTTTTTTTTTTTTTTTACTGGGTTTAAGTATTTAGCAACCTTAAAAGAAATTACTTTTTAAAGAGTGATGCCTTTATAAAGATTTCTTTCACATTTTCAATGATTTATCTCTGGGGAGAGGATGAAGGAGGAGGAAAGGGAAGGTCAGTAAAAAAGTTACGAGAAAAAATATTTAAAGTATTCGTAAAAAAAAAGAACTACTGAAAAACTGCTGAAGCCGAGCAATTGTAAAACTCTGGGATCGAATGGTATACGTACTGTTATATTTAAAAAAAAGGGCTGCAAGTGAGTGTATCATCCCTTTGGGGATGTTAATGCGATCATCATTAGATCTCGGGACGATCCCTTATGCTAGAGAAGCGCTAATGTTTGCCAAATCCACAATGAAAGTGCGAAAGATGGAATGGGAGACTAAAGACTGGTGAGTTTTATTTCATTTATGGGAAAGATCACGGAGTCTCTGATTAAGGATACATGACCATCTCGATAGGAATAGTATCCTTAATAGATCACAGCACAGGTTCGTGAAGAGAAAGCATTGCCTCACCAACTTAATTATTATGACGATGTCATCAAATTCATAAAACAGATGCAAAAAACAACTTTCACATTATTAGCCTTGACTTCAATAAAACTTTTGATACGGTTCCCTATTGATAGAGTTCAAAGCAGAATCGAATGACCACTTTTTTGGCAACAGGCAAGGAAGGTATAAATGATTGAGATTTCATTTTTTCTGTTTTTCTAGCAAAGGCCGAACCTGACTTCCTTGGATCATTTATCTAATATAATACTACTAATGGAAAACCAGCTTAGATGGTTTTGTTCTTTTTATTTCGTTTCATAGCAGAGATTATTTTCAGTAATTTTATTTTTCAGTAAAAAGGTGCTCAAAGTTCCTATTTTCAATAGCCATCCTTATTATGTTGTTAATCTCCAAGGCTCGAAGTGGAAAATTTTATGGAATAAAACGCACGCTGGGTTAATAAAACAGGAGTTAAATTCACATTCATGAGTGACATTACTCTATTCACATTACTCTACATGTCCCGTCCATTCTGAGCTATGCGAAGATAAAAAAATAATAATAATAATCATAAATAAATCCAAAAATAATTTTAATAACATATTGAAAACACTGCATTCACAGCGAAAAATTTTTATAGGCAAAAATAACCGAGTTGATTGAAACTAGAGGTAGAGAAAACTTTACAAAACGTTCCATCAACCCAACGATTTAGTTCCAATAGACCAACTTTGTCGACGTTTCGAAATGTATGTGGTTATTGTTGTCAATTCTAAAGCACAGAGTCGACCATTATCACATCTACGTAGTATAGCTGGAGATACAATAACATGTAGCTCCAGGAATAACATGTAAGCATTTAGCACGCGTATTCAATACCGAAAGTGAATTTAATTGAATGTACACAACTAAAATAAACATTCTTGTAAAATAAAATGGCTGTTATGCTTATAATTTCAGATGTTTATTTAATACCGACAATGACTGGGACTAAACATAAAATATTAGACAATAACTCTAGATGGAATGCATTGATTCTCTCCAAAGACACGCCCTCGTGAGTAGCACAGTTATTAGAATCGCAATCCTCCCCTCACCGGGTGGAAAAGATCTTAGTTCGAGTCCCGTCAATGACGAGAGGAATTTTTATGAGCCTTTTTCACAACGTGGCTGAGTTAGTCAGTCTCAGACGAGGGTAGAATGATTTTTCCTCCCGGAAACTCGGGTTTTTCTTCCAGCAAACAGAAAATCGACCTCAAAACACACGCAATTTACAGAGAATATACAGGGAGCAATATTGCCTTAGTCGCTGATGCTCCTAAAACCCTATTATAACAACAAGTTCCACGTAATGGATGAACCAGTTTCAACAATGTCACGAAATCATTGACTCAAAACATTGTTACTTGTTCATGTACACATTAAAATACTCATAATAACACTACTATGCATGCTATCCGTTTTGTTGTACAACAAAACAATAAGTGCATCTTGGAATTCACTAAATCTAAACAGTCACATATCTCAAATCGCTGTAAAAATTTTCCAATAACTGTTATGATTTTAGGACAGTTATGAATATGGAAACTTTACATCCTTATAATTATGAATAATCGGCATCGACTACGTTTTCCTGTACCATTTCAATTCGACGAATATGCTTTAACTATTTCTGTAAAAGATTGGTTAGCAAAACAAGCAGAACTCGCCAAGCAGCAACAACAAAATCAAGGTGCAGTAGAAGACATTATCACAGAAATGCTAGACGTTTTCAGACAGTGGAAAAACACAGTGAGACGTAAAGTTGCCGAATTCGAAGATTTCGTTTTTGAGCTTATGACAAGGCTCTACTATCACTTGGAGATTCGAAATGGAATTTTAGTGACTGAACTATCGAACAACATATACCACGCTAAGAATCATTTTAAGACCATTTTCATCTGCTGCCTCGAAAATAGTGAAGACTACAAGGACGCTGTCCCTTTAATGGTATATTTTCTTCGTCAATTTCGGGACATTAAGCTGACTTACAATGGCCTTCGAGTTCTTGACATTGCTCTGTATTGGTCCCGCGGAGGAACACCAGCTATGACTGCAGCAATGTACCGTAATTACGACATTCTGTTGATTCTTCTACGTTTTGGGGCAACGGTAGAGTCAGACGACAGATTCGATATTTTTTGCGAACTGTTTATGAATGCAGGTATTGATTTCAGGAACGAGGTAGAAAATGTTCGCGAAGACAGAGAAGTTAGCCAATCGAAGGTAAAATCAGAAGAAGAAAACAGAAGAGATGCTACAATAGCAATTATCAACCTTCTTCTAAGGACAGTTCCACAAATAAAGTTCGGCACCCTTGAATTTACCATCGTTTATCTATCTCAAGGGCCCCATATCATAATTAGCTGTGGAGCCCTTCTTACCTTTCTCTTGAAGAAGCGACTTCTTCCTACGCTACAACGGCGCTACTTTGAACCTTCTGAGTTGAAACATTTGTGCCGTTGCACTATTAGGAAACGCTTAAATGAAAATTGGCAGCTTCCAGATGGCATCAGGGCACTTCGCCTACCTGCATTAATTCTAAATTATCTTGACCTCCTTGAAGATTAAAAATCTGTAGAAATAAACTGTATTCATTGGGAAGCTGTTTAATTTACGTTTTATAATTGCAAATAATTAATAGTTTTATGACGTATATTGTATTATTAGAATTTTTTTCAGCTTTATTGATTTTCCGCATGGAAAAAGGATTAGGGTTTTGTTATTAAGAACTTTAATAAAATAGTTCCATCACCAATTTATTAACTTTATTTATATTGAATACAAGAATAGCAAGGCATGTGTTCCACTTAACTTGTAAATAGACACGGATTGACAGAACGTATCTCACTTACTGTGCGACTCTTTAAGTACATTCCTTCTGGGAAATGATTCCAGAGACGTAGTGAAAATCTTTAATTAACAATGATCCTTAAATCCTCCAGCAGTAAGTAAATAAAGTCTTTCAAAATTCTTCAATTGTTAATGCGGTGACGTCGCTTGAGTCGGTCTCAGGCGTGGGTAGCATGGTTTGTAATTCTGGTAACTCGGGTTCTTCGTCCAGTAAACAGCAAATCGACCACACAACACACGCATTTTACAGACATATTGTATATCGCACAATATGGCCTAAGCTGATGCGCATAAAAACCCTAAAACAACCAGATTAAAGTCCATTAGAAGAAGAGATGTGGCCAGATCGATAAAAGCTGATCATACAATTGCTTACAAACTTTGCAAATTTTTTCAAGCGTCAGAAAAGAACTGGAAGATTTAGTAGAGGTAAACTTAGGTTGATATTGTTGACACAATCTCGACTTTACTCGGATCACGTGGTCTCTGCTGTACGAAGCAGGTTACTTGAGTAATTAAAAATACACTTTGCTCTTTGAGTGCTATACAGCCAAGTGGATAGCATTCATATCAGTTTTATGTAATCTATAAAACTGATCTTTTTTCATTTCCATCAATCCGTTATCACAGGAAAGAATGTCTGAATTGGTGTTGAGAGTTTATATTGGTACACATCCCAAGTCCAATTCATTTTCTAGATACGATCATTGAAAGGAACAATCATGAGAGAGATTTGCGTATGCAGTGGTTTGGACGAGCATCTCTTTAAGTGGATACACTAACCTGTGTGTACTTTTACGTTGAAAAATGACAGGACAGAGGTATAAAAATAATATCCTTGACAATTTATTCTAAAAGAGCGATTATACTAATATAAATGGATAAATAATTTTTTTAACGAACACGTGTCTAATTTAGTCTTGACAGAATGAAACTCAGTTCTTTTCATATGGGACGGGTGACATGATCACAATCATCAGAATCTTTTATATAGACCTTTTAATCTTTGTTTGGGGTGAAATTCCACATGTCTCTGCATCATGGGCGATCGCTCGCCAATTAGAGCAGGAATACAAATTGTGGTTATTGCACGAAAATTCCGTATCTTAAAAGGGACACTGAAAATAGTTTTGTCTGCACGTTGATTATGTAGAGAAAACGTGTAGAAAAATTGCAAACGTTGATGGTTCAACGCCAGGATGAAAAACTTTGTCAGTTTCTCTCACCAAACCAAGTTATAATTGAAAAGAAATGGGATGAATGTGGAGGATGATATGATCATTAGTTTCAATCTAGCGATTCTTCAATGTGGCGAAAGAGACACAACAGACCAGACATAACCGTCATTGACAAGAAGGAAATGGCTACCTACCTGATCGACGTAGCAGTGCCCAACACCAGCAGTCTCCAGAAAACATACGAGGAAAAGCTCGGGAAGTACTCAGTCCTAAGACAGGAAGTCATATTACTTGTTCCCAATGTGGCATAGGGAACAAGTAATGACCATCCTGATTATCGCGTCAACCACCAGCATGGTGCCAAAGATACTCCATAAGAACCTATCAAATATAGGCGTCCCAGGGAACACTTATATCGAACTCCAGAAAGCCACAATCCTGTACACCTGTAGGACAGTATGACAGTACCTCGACAACAGTAACAATAATACTAATAGTAACCCTAAAAAACAATATTAGTATGTTACTTATTGGTAATGTAGACATTATGTAGTGTTATTACCTAGAAGTCGTTTTATCGCTTTATGGTACACTCTCGGAAGTTGGGAGGGGGGCCTACCTCAGTGCAGTAGAGTAATGTTGATTATTGGTAGTGCAGTACTGATAGCCTAACATTTTGAGACTTTCATTTATTCGTCATTTAATCCTTTGATTTTCATCAATCTGACTTTTCTCTGTACATTTTACCACCAGTGAATGGAAAATTGGCCTAATATTATGTTTTTTAAAGGGCGGAAGAATACCAGTTTTTTATTTTATTTTGTTTTTATTATTTCTTTTTTGTTCTAAATACTTGAACCCTACAGAGGGCATCTGAAGTTCAAAGAAGCATAACATAATTCGTAAAACATAAAATTAAAATGAATGTGGAGGATGATATGTGAATGTTACTGTGGATATATCTGATGTTACCTTAACATCAGATATGCTGCATTTTAAAACGATGAATCTTAAATTTGTTGAAATAAGCTAAGATTAAAATGGCGAAATATCATTTTTTTTTAAATATCTTTAACGTATGTTTATTAAAACTGTTAGTAAATATTTTTGTTTTTTAACTGTAGTAGATGGTTTGTTGTAGCTATTGTAGTAGTATGTTTCTTGTTTACTAATTGTAATAGTTTATAGTTGTTGTCGTTTTGTTGCCGAATGATGTAGATCTTGAAATAATATAACAAGATAAAAACTGTTCTAAGTTGAAAACAGAACAGTTTTTATATTAATTTGTCCTTTATGACCGTCTGACCAGTACAAGACAATCTACCAATACGGAAACTGTAAGAGCAACTGCCCAACTCACCCATTCATTTAGATCCAATCAGAATGCACTATTAAAATTCCCTACTTGTATAAATCCAGAGAAATACCATTAAGAGAACCCTCAATTAGCTGAATGTCTGTCGCGGTCTGGGTGAATAATCAGATGGCGTTTAATTAGAGTCAAAGGTTAAATTATTATGTGCAGTTTTATATTGCAGGATAGTATGAAAGCAAATTACAGGGGCATCTAGTAAAGCGAAATCTAATTAATTCGCCTAAACTGTGCATCTGTTTCATTGTTTTCTTTAATGCAATGACATAATAATTAAGGAACGACCTGTGTCGGCATGCAAAGAGAACGATAAAGACTAGGGCAAATACGGAAAGGTCAGAGCTCTTTGAGAGTAAACGACAATAAAGAGAAGAACAGCGTTTATCCGTTAAGCTAATTCATTCCTACGCCTTCCACCGCAATTTCTCCTGGATGGTAGAGGAAATATCCATGAAAACTGTTGATAAAAAGGCACATCCGAAATGCTGGACTTCTCTTATTTCTTTAACTTTAAGTTGTAGTACGAAATAAGTGAAGTAACACAAAAGGGTCACCCGAGAATGAACTCATCTGCCCATGTATGTGCATAAATTGCACGTGTTCTGTGGTCGATTTATTCTGGACGAAAAACCCGAATCAACTTTTGAGACCGACTAACTCCATCAAGGGGTGAAAAAGGCCCATAAAAGTTTCTTGCGTTATTGGAGGGATTCGAATGAAGGCCTTTTTCACCCGGTGTGGGGAAGACGGTGCCTATAACCACTGAGCTAACCGCACGGGTATAGTAAGAATTTTAAGTTGTTAACTTGGAGAATTGTAAATCGTTTATTCTGGAAAATTAATTGACCTTACAAATATTACGATGCAAGCAGAGCATAGACAAATTTTGTATAGAATGTGACTATATCCTACTTGTGAAATAATGTTTTTCAGTACTCGTGGCATAAGAATTTTGTCTAAATTTACTTCCTCTTTATTTTAAACTGGCAAATTAAATAGTTATTATAGTCTTTTATCCATTTAACAAAATTTCGCTTTCATCAGAGCGAGAGTAAGGATTTTGCTGGTGCTGGGCGCTATGGCTATAGCTCTTGAGAGAGAGAGAGAGAGAGAGAGAGAGAGAGATAAAAGCAATGCATACACAAGAAAACTTGGAAGGACATTGTCATACGAGACTGTCTTACAGTGGCGTCAACAGGTCACCCAAAAAAGCACTACTATGCCATAAATTCTAATAAAATTCAAATTAGAAAAGCAGAAGGTTCTGTACGTTTCGTATACAAAAGCAGGTTGTTCAAATGGTCACATAATGTTAACAAACGCGTTAGCAAAATGTTGTGTTTGTTTTGGTGAAAAAGGAACTAAAGCTATAAGGAAACTTTATATAATATGAAAAATATTACTTCAACATAGGAATCTAAATCAGTACAACTTCTAGAGATTGAAACTAACTCAGATGCAAGTACAGAGTTGAATATCCTGTGTGTTCGAATCCACATAATACCACAAAATATGGTAATTTGCTTGTACTCTCTGTCTGCTTTTATATTCTTCCCGAAGTATAAACAGGAAATTTATTTATTTTAAATTATCAACATTTTTAAAACTCCACTGAAGTTTGTTTGTTTTTTTTTTAACCTGACATTTATCAACATATCAACATATGATAAATCTTAATATTATTCACCGCCTTTGCAGTATTCTGATATATTAATGGTATGGTATTCTATTGGTGTGTCATTCACGTGGGTCAGTCATTAATTGAGTTGTAGCCTTTCTTAATTATTTTCACTGAAGGAGATGGCACTGTTAGCTGTGCATCCCCTTTATAGCTTTGCTGCAAACAGGATTTTTCTATTTCTGCTTCTTTTCATGCAGGATTTTGCTTCAGCATTGTTACAAACGGGATTTTACTATTTCACAAACCAATTTTTCCTGCTTAACTTGTTTTCATTAGCATTTTTACCATGCTTCCCAGAAAGCATGAATGCAAATAGAAATGCTTAATTATATTTGCATTTACTGTTTTATTTGTGCTATTTTATCCTTTTTATATACCAGTTACAATATAATTATACAAAATTCTTGAAAAAAGTATAAATAGTAATCCACATAGTAACACATTAGATTGTACGGGGTGCTGCAGTTTTCAGGGACTGTTAGGAGGCATCATGGACACCCCTCCATCCCCTCCATGATGAGGAAACGGGTCCTATGCATGTCACACGTTACAGAACCTGCTAAAAATATGCACACTGGGCTTCGAACAAACAATTGCAAAAGTTGGCATGCAAAAAATTATGACACTTTCAACAGAATTACCACAACAGTTCAACAGAATTGAGCACGTCAACAAATGCTAGACGCCGATTAACATGGTGTAAGGAGCGCGAATCCTGGACTGTAGAGCAGTAGAAAACAGTCCTATAGACAGACGAGTCGAGGTTCGCATTCTACCAGTCTGATGGCCGTTCCTGGGTGTGGCGAATGCCAGGGGAATAGTTCCTTGCTGATTGTATCCTCCCAAAAATAAAGTTTAGCGGAGGCAGTGTCATGGTATGGAGCTCCTTTCATGGTTTGGCTTGGGCCCATTAGTAGTTATCGACAAAACCATGAATTCTGTGCAATACCAGGACAGCCTGGACAATCATGCACTTCCAACATTATGGCAATACTTCGGAGAAGGCCCATACCTGTATCAAAAAACCAACGCGCCATGCCATGCTGCTCAGGTCGTAAAAGAGTGGTTTGAGGACATGGGTGTGGAAAAGTTGGATTGGCCAGCCCAGAGTACGGATCTGATCCATATCGAGCATCTTCTGGATGTATTGGATCGTAGGGTACGTGCATATCTAGATCGCCCGAAGAACAAGGCCGAACTGGTGGCTACATTAAAGACCGAGTGGAGGAACATATCACCAGATATTTATAAAAAGCAGGTTGAGAGCATGCCGCGAAGATTGAATATTGTTGGGACATCAGAGACGTGGTTTCACACAGATATAAGCAGTGAACAATTTGAATTTGGGGAGCATAATATGTACAGAAAGAATAGACAGGAAGAGGGGTTATGCTGTTAGTTAAACAATATAAAATCTAAGGAAGTGCATCCAGTTGACATAGATGGTCAGTGCAACGTTGAGTCAGTTTGGTGTGACATAAGAACTAGGAAAGCAAAAATGACGATAGGAGTGTGTTACAGGCCTAATGACTCTGATAAGTACAACGAACAACGGGCCATTAAATCAAATTGTCTAATAATGGCGGATTTTAACTTCCCAGATATTGACTGGAACTTGCGTGTTGGTCACTCGCACACTAGCAAGACTTTTGTGGATTTATTGGATGATTGTTTTCTAGAGCAACACGTTAGAGAGGCAACCAGAGTGAGTAATACTCTTGATCTGGTTATCAGCAGTGATTATTTGCATTAAGAATTTGCAGATAAAGGAACCACTGAGGGGGGGGGGGTAGTGATCATAGTGTACTGATGTGGGAATTACTTCAAGATGTAACTACCATCAAGGGTAAAGGAAAGGGTTTTGCTTTCGTAAAGGTGACTACAGTGGTTTCAGACAGTTTTTGAATTGTATACTGTGAGACTAAATGATGATGATGTTACGGCAGCAAGTTCTAAATGGGAAGCATTCAAGAAATTAATCTTGGACGCTACTAGGCATTTCATACCGATTAAAAAATACTGTTCATGGTTTAGGCCTAAATGGATGTTAGGTGAACTAATGAGACTCGTTGCAGAGAAGAAAATGCATGAGACGCATATAAATTATCGGGCAACACAGAAGCCTACGACAGATATAAGCTAGTCTGAGATCAAGTCACAAAGGAGATTAGGCAAGCGAAGGCAGATTACGAGAACTCTTTGGCAAAGGAAGCTAAGAAAAACAGCAAGGACGTCTTTAGTTATATAAATTCTAGAAGGAAGGGAATGAATCAGATTGGTACACTTGATATCGATGGTTCGATTGCTGATAATCTGAATGAGTATTTTGCATCTACATTTACACATGAGGAGTTATTAAGGGAGGAAAATGCCACAACTTTATCAAACTGTAAGAGGGTGTTTAATCATTTTGTAATAACTGAGAGAAAAGTGAAAGAGAAATTGTTGAAGTTAAACATAAGAAAGGCACCTAGGGTGGTGGGATCTATCTAGTTATATTACAGGAGGTGGAAAAGGAAGTATGCAAACCCTTAGCCATAATTATGAGAGCAGACTCAGGGGAAGTTCCCACGAACTGTAGGTGCGCAAATGTATCCCCAGTTCACAAAGGGGAATCTAAGGGTGACAGGAGTAATTACAAACCAGTTAGTTTAACTCCTGTTCCGGAGAAAATTATGGAGCCACTGGTTAAACATGCATTTCAAGATTAGCTCCACAAGACTGCGGTAATAATTCAGACACAGCATGGGTTTGTTAAGGGAAAGTCTTGTCTGACAAATTTGATTGGATACTATGATGTGGTTACAAAGGGACTAGAAGCAAAAAATAATTTAGATATCATATACAGTACTTGGATTTCAGGATAGCTTTTGACAATATTGTGCATGGAAGACTAAGGTACAAATTGGAACAGTATGGCATTAAAGGCCAGTTGCTACAATGGATAAAATGATGGTTGAGTGGGAGAAGACAGAGAGTGGTAATCAATGGGGATAAAATGGTAGTTGAGTGGGAGAAGACAGAGAGTGGTAATCAATGGGGATAAAATGGTAGTTGAGTGGGAGAATACAAAGAGTGGTGATCAATTGATGCTGCTCTTCGTGGAGTAATGTTATTAGTGAAGTAACCTAGGATTCGGTGTTCGGCCAGCTGTTGTTTTATATCTTTATCGACGATATTGATGAAGCTATATATCAGGCTTAATTTCGAAGTTTGCAGATGATACAAAGGTTGGCAGGATTGTTAATGACAGTAATGGTACTGTACTACTGCAACAGGATCTAGAAAATTTGGGCAGATGGGCTGGGAAGTGGCAACTCAAGTTTAACATTGACAAATGCAAAGTACTGCATATGGGTAGAAGTTACCCTATAGAAACGTACTAACTGTGTGTTGCTACACTTAGGGTGGTAGAAAATGAAAATGACCTTGGAGTAATTGAGCAGTCAGAGATGAAATTTTCTGAGCAGTGCAGACAAGTTGCCAGAGTAGGTCATGGGGTATTGCAATGATATACAGGAATTTTGCTAGTACAGAAAAGGAGATGATTATCCCTTTATACTCGTATAAGGCAATGGTCAGGCCACGCCTTGAGTACTGCGTACAGGTCTAGAGATGTCATTTTAGGAAGGATGTAGAGTTGCGTGAGTTAGTACAGAGAAGGGCAACACGATTGGTGAGGGGAACAAAAGGATGGTCTTATCAAGAAAGGCTTAAGTTCTGCAAATTGCAGCGTCTGGAGACTAAGCACCTGTGAGGTCATCTGATTGAGGTGTATAAATATTCATAAAGCCTTGAATGGGTTGAGCAGGCTTAATTCTGATGGGATTCTTCCTCTTGCTCAGATTACGAACCTGAGGGGGCATAAGTTCAAATTGAGGAAAGACAGTTATAGAATAGAATTGCGGAAATTTTCCTTTGGCCAGCAGGTAGATGATTGCCGCAATAAACTTCCATCTATCGTTATGGAGATTGATAGCATAAATAACTTCAAGGAGGAACTGGACAAATGTTTAGAGGGAATTTATGTGTGAAAAGTTTTTTTTTTTTTTGGGCTGATGTTACATAAGCTTGCTTTCTTGCATCCCATGCCTCGATTACTATTACTACTACATGCAACGAACAGATTTTAAATTTATTTCATTGTTAAAGAAATGTTAGATATCTTTAAGAAAATGGGCTGCAATGTGTCTCTGAAAGTACGATCTGGGTTAGTGGCGTAGCCAGGGTAGGATAAGTAGGTACATTGTATCGTCTGATTCCCAAATCTGGTATTGTGCCGCTTTTTTAGAAAGCAAATGGCGCCTTTTGTGTGAATCGCAATTGTCCCGTTTTTTGTGAATGTAGCTGCTGACAAACAATCCCTACTACGCCACTGATCTTGCGGGACAGGGGGTATCTCAGCAATGAACGTGGTATCAATGCTTAGGTGTGTTTTAAGCGTCAGCATTTTTTTTTTCTGTATTCATGTGTATTCGGTCGGTTTGCAGTTGGCTAGACAGATGCTAGGCTGGCGCATCCGTCGAAAAAAGAAGTTCTTGGGAGTAAAAGCGATGTAACCTTCACCCCATACTGACTAAATCAGCCACATTGCGAAAAAGTCCATGAAAATTCTCACTTCATTGAGGGAGGAAGTTTTATCAGAGATATCTGATGTGGAAAGAAGCTACAGAGGAGAAGTGGAATGCAAACATTCTTGCCTTTATGAGATTCATGTGTTATACCGATATTAATCTTTGACATAGATTCACAAAAAGAAGTCACATGGTGTTGCATCACATATGTCCTATGGTTCTTCATTCCATTCATCATTAGGGCAGTAAGTTATTGAGATATTCTCATTACGGCTAGCATTGTCGCTGTTATGGGTATTGCATCAGGCATCGATATAACTATTCACTGCTTGCAATAAAGATATTATATGCCCATATGAAAGTGATTAGGCGAGCCATCTTATTGGAAAATTTTAAATTACAAAATATTCATGAAGTTGGGGCATTATCTAGTTATTCAATGTGCCAAGTAAATGTTTGATTGTCTTTTCTACAAAATATAAAGGGACATAAATTTTCTGTTACGAAAGCACTAAACACGTTCATTTGTTTCGTAGTCACGTTCATGAAAAATGATTTCGTGAGAATTTTCATTGGCTGAATGTGGTGGATGACTTTCTCACTCTATGAAAAGCCACTTCGCCCACTGAAAACAAGCAACCATCCTCTTCCACTTTCTATTAACAGGCACAACAAATCTTGTACAATTGTGTTTGCCATTCAGTTTAAAGACCTACGCTAACTGCAGACTCTTCTTCCTTAAGAGACAGTTGTGTTTTTGTTGTTGTTTTTATTATATGGTTTTAGGAACATCAGCGACTTAGACCATATTAAGCCATATACATATATTATTCTGTAAATTATGTGTGTTCTTTGGTGGATTTGCCGTTCGCTGAACAAAAAAAAAAAAAAAAAAACCATGTAACCCTCTCCTGAGACCAAGACTAACTCTACAAAAAAGCTCGTAAAAATTTCTCTCGTCCTTGGTGGGATACAAACACGGGTCTCTTTCACCCGGTGTTGGGGGAGAAGGGGGAGATGGCGATTTAATCATCTCCTCCCCCTTCCGGCAGACTACGTAAATTGCAAAAAAAGAGTTAGAGTGGTTCAAAAACTTTTCAGACTTTATCGTTTGGAATTTGAAAATTTACTGTCATATACATGATAAGTGTTTCACGAACATCTGAAAGAGTTTTCTTCTTTAATTCAGTCATTCTGTATAATTCAATATATGTTGTTGGGATCCTTATGTATTGCTTGCTGATCTGGTAAACTGACTCCACAAGCAGCCTTCTTGCTTTTCGTATATTGCATATCAAATGAATACATGTGGAATATTTTGTATTCTAAGGTGACGTGATGTCCGTCCAATTACCCATCTTCCTTCCATGCTCTCAAATTATTCAGAATTTGGGATTCCTTTGGTGCACTGATGGAAGTAACTATTATTTTTTTTTTTTTTTAGGCCACCCAAATAATTAAATTCATCTGTCGTGCTGTGTCTTATGTCTGTTAATTGCGTGTGTTCTATGGTCGATTTGTCTGTTTGCTGGGCGAAAACCCCAGTTTCTGGGGGGAAAAACCTTGCTATCTACGCCTGAGACCGACTAACTCAGCCACAGTGTGAAAAAAGCCTATAAAGTTCCTCGCGTCATCGACGGGATGCACTTATGGAAGTGTAGCATTCTATAGGCCTTCTTCAAATTCCTTTCTGGTAATCGATGATCATGTGACGTCTGGGTTTTTTTGTGTGAAAAATTCCCCCAACTTTTCTGAGGCGCATTTCTGTCATACGTTCAAACTTAACAGGTTGAGAAAAATTAATTGCTACCTTATAGTACGAACCGTGAGATTTGTTAATCAAGACCATCTTGGAGCTGAGTTATGGGTGGGGAACTATTCATACTGGCAAAGGTTAACCAGTAGCCAAACTCTGAGTTTCCCCTGAAAGTGTTCATCGTATGAGACATTACTGAGGAATGTATAGTGGCCGTAATCACCGTCCTCCCTTACCATGGGAAAAAGGTCTGGGTTGAATCCCGTCAACAGTACGTGGAGCTTTTAAAAAAATATTTATTTAATTATTATTTTTAAAATTTATTACTGTAATTTTAGATTTAATTTTTTAATTTTTATTTTTATGCTGTTGTTGGTGGTTAATCGGTGGCGCGAGAAGGTAGTAAGGTTTAAAATTCCAATTGTTTTTTTTTTTTTTTTGGTTCAGAAAAACAGGAACACTGACCAAAGAACAAGTGGAATTTACTAGTGGTTGGCGCAGGGCCGTCCCCAAAATTTGTGTAGCCCTGTTCAAGAATTACTTGCAGGGCCCTGTGGTCTAGTTCAAAATATATGGGGTATTTTTGTAATAGTGATTTTTTAATTTTTTTATTTTTAAATTATTTTTAAATTTTACAGGTTTTGGAGTGACGATAATGTGGGTAATCAGACATTAAGACGGCGGTAGGCTCGTTGATAAAAATGCGGAAAAGATGCGGATGAGGCCGCTGTAGCCTAGTGGTCAGGCGCGCGGGTGCATAAGTACACGTGCCTTGAGTGACCGGGGTTCAAGCCCGTGACCACTGAATACGGTGCTGTTTCTTGTATTCTATCTATCTTGTGAACTCCTCTGACCGTTTGGTCGTCCCGGAGTATAAACAGAAAATTTATTTATTTATATTATTATTAAGCCCATTTGAGTGCGGGCCCTATTCGACAGACCAGTTGAACATGCTTGTGGCAGGCGCTGGGTTGGCATGATTGAATGATTCGTAATGAAGTAAGGCCTCTGTAGCCAAGTGGTCAGGAGTGGACGTGCAGTAACACACTCTCTTTGAGTAGACCGAAGTTTAAGCCCCTGGTTGCTAAATACGGTATGGGTCCGCATGGAAAATTATGGTCCATTTTCCCTCAACGTGGATTGTTGAAGAGGCTAGATTGATAATGTGTCCATTTTACCATTTTTTTTTTTTTACCATTATTATTTATTATTATTATTCTGAGTTACTCTGAGAGAGAGAGAACAATGATGAAATCCAGCTCAGGACCCTGGGTGTGCCAAGCCCATACTCACCAGATGTGAGCCCCTGTGGTAAATGTTCGATTATAAAAGCTAAAAGAACAAAAAAAAAACGAAAAAAACAGCGTATATCCCAGGGGCTCACATCTGGTGAGTATGGGCTTGGCACACCCAGGGTCCTGAGCTAGATATCATCATTCTTCTCTTTCTTGGTGATTCCCTTCTACTTTTGACACACACTCTCTCTCTCAGGATAACTTGGGATTTTTTTTTTTTTTTTTTGGTTGGTGCAGCATAAGTCTCAGGCTTCCTTGTAATGTATAAAAGTATGAGTCATTGTCTTTGGTTAACACTGTATTGGTGGTTTTTATTTTTTTATTTTTTTATTTTTTTCCTTTTAAGAAAATTCTATTGTGATTTGTATCATTTCATTTTCATATTTTGTTTTATTATTTGTTGGGACAGAAACCCCTCTATGCCTCTATAACGCGGTATGACACGTAATAGTATTTTTCTTGTTTCTTTTTTTTGGCAAATAATCAAAAAAAATTGACCGTTTGCCCACTGAATTGAAAAGGTTGTGAAACCTGCATAGCTATAATCATTAATAATTTCTGGCTTTCTACGCAAGATGGAGACACTGAACAACTTAGCATAACAAATCTCGGGTTTTTTCACCTGGATGTTGATAAAACCAGTCAATGAATTTTAGGCCTATCTAATGCTAACCGGCACGCTGCTTGTCGCTGACGTGTAAGGTTGGTTAGATGTACATGAATTAATTTTCGACTTTGGATTTAAGGCGACGAATTTTGTTGCCTAAGCATGTTTAGATTGAAAGACATGTTCCGATTCTTTCTCAATAACTTACTGTAGCTTTTTGTTTTTTTCTTGATGGTATTATGAATTCATAGATCTGTGCAAATATTTTCAGCAAGTAAGTACTGTATATATGTATCTTCAGTTGACTTGAATGCTACTAATTTTAATTTCACTTAAATTGAACTCATCACATTATAGTGATTAATGTATTATAACAGCAGCAATTGATTGAAAACCAAGAACAAATAATAATAATAAAATTTAGTGAATTTTTTAGCAAAGACAAAATAAAAATCTTTAAACAGAGTTGTATTGTATAGAGATATATTGTATTTGTGTACACAATTATTAAAAAAAATGCATATATGAAATCAGCAGTACAGGGTTGTCCACCTAAAATACAATCCAGTTTTCAGTTGAACAACGTTTAAAACAAAATTCGTTTTCTGTATTGCAAATGGATGTAGAATTTAACTGAAGGTGTCCACTTTGCTCTTGTGGACATGCGTTCGCTCATTTCAGCATGTGTTTTTGATACAGCCCTATGAGGAATATTAAAATGGCATGAATGCACAAGAGCTGATCTAGCGTTCATGTTTTTTTTTTTTTTGGGGGGGGGGGGGGCGGGTAGTAGCAATATATGGAAGCAACTATTCTTTTACAAATAATGCAGAAGCATAACATTAGTGTTAGTATAAGTATTGGCAAAGTGATGCAAGGAAGCAAGCTTATCTAGCATAATTGAAATATTTTAAAATAATTTTAGTAGGGATAATTACCCAAATTGTGAATGCAGTTCTTAGTGTTTTGCTTTAGTTCAGCCAGTGTATGTGGCTTGTTTGCATGAAGCTATTTTTGAGTATGCCTAGGCCAATAGAGCTCTTAGGAAAATTCCTGTTATTCACTGCACTAATAGATCTTGTACTGTCCAAATACCATTGATATTTGAATGAAACCACCACATGTCAAAAACATTTCCCATTCAGTTGGATTGGTAGTTGTAATGGTCCCAGTTTGGATGAGACCCCTCAACTGTTTTTAATTACAAGTATTCTTCATTGATTGTAAAACCATGAATGACAAATACTTTAGCATTAGTAGAGGCATATGATGCAAGAAAGCAAGCTTCTGCAGCATCAGCCAAAAAAAAAAAAACAGGAAAAACCCTGTTTTACCCCTCCGTTCATTCCAAATACCTGTCCATCTCAGCCTTAAATTTATTTAGGCTATCAATTACCACAACAAAAGATGGAAGTCTGTTCCACCAATCAACTACCCGCTGATTAAAGGCAAACTTCTGCACATCTATCCTAGTATTGGTGTACATGCAAGTATACATGCACCTGTTCCAACTTTTTTCCAATTACTTAAAATTAATTGGAAAAAAAGGATGGTTATTACATTTCAAGCAGAAGCCATTTAAGGGGTTGGACCTGAGAAGCTGTGGCCCAAGGCTTCAGCCGCTATAGGAGGCCTCACAATTTACTTTGTATATTCAGGCAATCTAGGATCATAAAATTGTTCTGAACTTTGGACCCTGAGAGTGCTTAAATAGGCCCTCATTTCAAGCAAGTTGAAAAATATAGAAATGAAATGTAATTTTGAAACAGTATAAATTGTAAAAATGTGTATAATATGTAAATAATAATAGTATAATATATAAATTAATTTGTATATAATGTTTAAGTGTTTAACTTAAAAGTAAACCAACCAAAAAAAAAAAAAAAAAAAAAACATACGAGACCTTATACACTGGAAGATAATAGCAGTAAATTTTTTGATGGAAGAACTAGATGAAGAAACAGTATCTCCAATGGAACTTGATATGGTGAAGATAGAATTTTGCCTCAAAACTGTGTGATTAAAAGCTGCTTCTCTCTCTCTGTCTGTCTGTCTGTCTGTGTGTGTGTGTAATTTGTGAAGTAGTAAAACATGTTTTGTTTTTTCAGCCATTATATCATGCAAATTAACCTGTGAATACATGTGCATATGTGTTCAAAGACATATTGTTGCCACTTCACTGGATGATGGCCTAATATGCATATAAAAACTAAATCTGACATAAATACACATACTGTATACGTGTACAACAGCAATATGCACAAAACATACCAAACAGAGCTTCATACCAACTGAAAAATACTATTCAAGGCTTAGACCTAAATGGATATCAGATGAACTATTCAGACATGTTGTAGAGAAGAAAAATGCATGGGATGCATATAAATTATCAGGTGGTGCAGAAGCCTATGGTAGATATAAAAAAAAGTCTGCACTCAAGTTACAATGGCAGTTAGACAAGCCCAAGCAGATTACGAGAAGTCTCCGACAAAGAATGCCAAGAAAAGCAGCAAACACTTCTTTACTTATATTACCAGTAGAAGGAAGGAGTTGAATCACATTGATCCACTTGATGTCAATGGTTTAACTGTTTATGATTCTGCTCAGGTTGCTGACAGGCTAAGTAATTATTTTGCATCTACATTCACACATGAGCAATTGCTCATGTGTGAAATCTTTAGGGAGGGGGATGCCAGAAGTTTATAAAACTCTAACTGGGAGCTGAATGATTTATGATAACTGAGAGGAAAATGGAAGAGAAATTGTTGAAATTAAATAAAAAAAAAAAAAAGGCACCTGAGGTGGATGGGATCTACCCAGTTACATTAAGGGAGGCAGCAAAGGAGATAAGAAAACCCTTAGCCTTAATTATGAGAACATCTTTGGATTCAGGGAATATACCTGTGGACTGGAGATGTGCAAATATATCCCCAATTCACAGAGAAAAATCAAAGGGTGACATGAGTAATTACAGACCTGTTAGCTTAACTTCTATTCTAAGGAAAAATAATGGAGTTGCTAGTTAAAGAAGTAATGCAGGACCATTTAGACAAGAGTGCAGTTATACTTCAGTCACAGCTTGAGTTTGTAAGGGGAGATCTTGTCAGACCAATATGATTGTCTACCATTAGCATTAGCATTAGTAGAGGCATTTGATGCAAGAAAGCAAGCTTATGCAGCATCAGCCAAAAAAAAAAAACCCACTTCCACTTCACCCCTCTGTTCGTTCAAAATACCTGTCCAGCTGAGCCTTAAACTTATTTAGGCTATCAACCTCCACCACAAGGGATGACAGTCTGTTCCACCAACCAACCACCCGCTGGCTAAAGGCAAATTTCCGCACGTCTATCCTACATCTGTCTTTCCTCAATTTGAATTTATGCCCTCTCAGGTGATTATTCTGAGCTAGAGGAAGAATCCCATCAGCATTGAGCATGCTCAAACCATTCAAGGCTTTATACACCTCTATCAGATCACCTCGCTGGTGCCTAGTCTCCAGACACTGTAATTTGCAAAACTTAAGCCTTTCTTCGTAAGAGCACCCCTTTGTTCCATTCACTAATCTTGTTGCCCTTCTCTGTACTCGTTCCAGCAGCTCTACATCCTTCTTGAAATGAGGCCTCCAGACATGTATACAGTACTCTAGGTGTGGCCTGACCATTGCCTTATACAATGGAATAATCACCTCCTTATCCCTGCTGGAAAAATTCCTGTATATCATTGACAATACTCCATGAGCTACTCTTGCAGCCCGTCTGCACTGCTCAGAGAACTTCATATCTGCCTGCACAATCACCCCCAAGTCCCTTTCATTCTCTACCACTGTCAGTGTAGTACCACAGAGTTGATACGTTGCTCTGGGGTTGCTGTTTCCCATGTGTAGTACTTTACATTTGTCAATGTTAAACTTCATTTGCCACCTCTCAGCCCATCTGCTCAACCTTTCCAGATCCTGTTGCAGCAGCATAGTGTCAGTAGTGTCCTTGACAACCCTGCCAACCTTTGTATCATCTGCAAACTTGGACATTAAGCTTGATATACCATCATCAATATCATTTATAAATACAGAAAACAACAATGGACCCAACACTGAGCCCTGAGGGACTCCACTAATAACATTAGTCCACGATGAGCAGTGTCCATTGATTACCACTCTCTGTCTTCTCCCCTCAACCACCCCTTTATCCATAGCAGCAATTTGCCTCCAATGTCACACTGCTCCAATTTGTGTAGCAGTCTTCCATGTGCAACAGTATCAAAAGCCTTTCTAAGATCCAAGTATATAATATCAAAGTTATTCCCTGCATCCAGTTCTTTTGTGACTGCATCATAGTATCCAATCAAGTTGGTCAGGCAAGACTTCCCCTTAACAAAACCATGCTGTGTCTGAGCTATAACTGAAGTCTTGTCTAAATGATCCTGCAGTGCTTCTTTAACCAGTTCTTCCATTAATTTTCCTGGAACAGAAGTTAAGCTCACAGGTCTATAATTACTTGTGTCAGCCTTTGATCCTCCTTTGTGAATTGGGTCACATTTGCACATTTCCAGTCTATGGGTACCTCCCCTGAGTCCAAGGAAGCTCTCATAATTATGGCTAAGGGTTTGCTTACTTCCTTTGCTGCCTCCTTTAATATAACTGGATAGATCCCATCCACCCCGGGTGCCTTTCTTGTGTTTATCTTCAACAGTTTCTCCTCCACTTTACTCCCAGTTATTTCAAGATTCTGTAGCTTACTGCTAGAGTTGAATACACCTCTGGCATTCCCTTTGCTGAATAACTCCTCATGTGTGAATGTCGATGCAAAATAATTCATTTAGTTTGTTAGCTACCTGAGCAGGATCATCAACAGTTGACCCATCAATATCAAGTGGACCAATCTGATTCATCCCCTTCCTTCTAGAGTTTACATAAGTAAAGAACTCTTTGCTGTTTTTCTTTGCATCCCTTGCCAAGGATTTCTCGTAATCTGCCTTCACCTGCCTAACCTCCTTTGTAACTTGGTTGCATATCAACTTGTATCTATCATAGGCTTCTGTGTCATGTGTTAATTTGTAAGTATCCCATGCATTTTTCTTCTCTGCCATATGCCTCATTAGTTCATCTGACATCCATTTTGGCCTTAACCTTGAACAATATTTCTTAGTTGGTATGTAAAGCCTAGTAGCTTCCAAGATAAGTTCTTTGAATGCTTCCCATTTTGAATTTGCTGTTGGTAACATCATCAGTTAGTCCCACTGTATAGAATTTAAATACTGTCTCAGTCCATCGTAGTCGCCTTTACGGAAGCAATAACCCTTCCCTTTACCCCTAATGGTAGTTACCTCTTTGAGTAAATCCCACTTCAGCACACTGTGATCACTGCCACCTAGTGGTTCATTTATCTGCAGATTCTTAATGCATGAAGAATCACTGCTGATAATCAAATCAAGAGTATTACTCCCTCTAGTTGCCTCCCGAACATGCTGATGTAGGAAACAATCATCCAATAAATCCACAAAAGCTCTGCTAGTGCGTGAGTAACCAGCCCCCAAATTCCAGTCAATATCTGGGAAATTAAAATCTCCCATTATAAGACTCTCTGATTTACTGGCCCACTCTATTTCCCTGTACAGTTCCTTATTATACTCATCAGAGTCATTAGGCCTATAGCACACTCCTACTCTCAATTTTGATCTCCCAATGCTTATGTCACACCAAACTGACTCAACACTGCACTTTCCAGCGATGTCGACTGGCTTCACTTCCTTGGTTTTTATGTGTTTCTTAACTAATAGCATAACCCCTCCCCCCTTCCTATCCTGTCTATCCTTTCTGTAGACGTACTCCCCAAATTGCAGTTCTGCATCCCTTATATCTGTGTGACACCACGTCTCTGATATCCCAACAATATCTGCCTTTGATGTTTTGAGCAATACCTCAAATTCATCAAATTTATTTACTAAACTCCTAGCATTGGTGTACACGCAAGTATACCTGCACCTGTTTCTATTCTTAGCTACCCTAACACAACCCATGTGTTTACTTGTACCGCAATGGCTCCCAGCAGTCTCTGAAATACCATGCATCTTGTTTTTCAGGCTTCTGCTCATTCTAATAGAAGCAGTGCAAGAATCTCTTTCACCTCTGCCAGTGGCTACTGTCAATCTATTGGTCTTTGTCTCCCCCCAAGCTAGCAGTTTTCCGACCCACCTAACACTGCCTCGACAGCATCAGCAAATATTCTTGCACCCTTTCTATTTAAGTGTATCCCATCCCTGTAGAAGCAATCTCTCCTGTTAACAAGTACAGTCCAGGCTGAAAAAAATTCTACCCCTTGAGCCTTGCACAATCTTTCCAGGGCCGAATTGATCGACAAGGCTCTCATCATATACTCCCTCCTATCGTGTCTCGGTACCATGATGCAGTGACAAAGGAACTGGATGCAAAAAATAATGTTGATATCATATACTTGAATTTTGGGAAAGCTTTTAACATTGTTGTACATATTATTGAAATTAAAAATTATAATTCCTCAGAGCGGTTTTTTTAATTTCAGAATATACATACAAGGGTTAATATATAAATATAAAGAGCTTTCGGCTGAGTGGACAGCCTTCTTCAGTTAGAAAATATATTAAAATGGCAGTTGGAATGGAGATGTGCACTGCCAAGATGGTGCGCGAGGCTAATTGTTTGAGGTTGAAGTTTGTGGCTGTGACGTCTCACGCACCATCTTGGCAGTGCACATCTCCATTCCAACTGCCATTTTAATATATTTTCTAACTGAAGAAGGCTGTCCACTCAGCCGAAAGCTCTTTATATTTATATATTAACCGTACTTGTATGTATATTCTGAAATTAAAAAACCGCTCTGAGGAATTATAATTTTTAATTTCAATAATATGAATCCAGAGCGCATAGGCCTCTTTCACCATTGTTGTACATAAGACTGCTATACAAATTGGAGTAGTGGGGCATTAAGGGAAAGTTACTGCTATGGATAAAGGGGTGGTTGAGTGGGAGAAAGAGTGGTTATCAGTGTATGCTGCTTTTCATGGACTAATGTTATTAGTGGAATTCCATAGGCTTCAGTGCTGGGCCCATTGTTGTTTTCTATATTTATTAATGTTATTGATGAGGGTATATCAGTCTTAATATTTAGGTTTGCTGATGACACAAAGGTTAGCAAGGTGGTTAATGATGGTAATGAAGGTATGCTGCTGCAACAAGATCTAGAAAAATTAGGATCGGCTGAGAAATGGCAATTGAAGTTTAACATTGACAAATGCGAGGTACTACATACTGGTAGCAGTAACCCCAGAGTAACATACCAACTGTGTGGTACTACGCTCAAGAGCAGTGGAAAATGAAAATGACCCGGGGATAATTGTGCAGTCAGATAGGAAGTTCTCTGAGCAGTGCAGACATTCTGCCTGGACAGCTCATGGGGTTCTGTCAATGATATACAGGAATTTCACTAGCATCAAAAGGAGATGAGGCGCCTCCATAGCCAGGTGGGCAGGAGCAGCAGTGCGTAGCACACGCTTCTTGATTAGACCGGGGTTCGAGCCTGTGATCAACAAATATGGAGGATGCGGAAAGGTCAGGAAATGACCACCGCATATTCCCGGAGCAATATGGCCTTAGTTGCTAATGCTCCTAAAATCCAAAATAACAACAATGAGATGATTATCCCATTGTATAAGGCAGTGGTCAAGGCCACATCTTGAATACAGCATACAAGTCTGGAGGCCTCATTTTAGGATGTAGCGCTGCTGGAACGAGTGCAGAGAAGGGCAACAGGATTTGTGAGGGGAACAAGGCGGTATTCTTATCAAGAAAGGCTTCAGTTTTGCAAATTGCATCATCTGGCGAGGTGCATCTGTGAGGTGATCTGATTGAGGTGTTTAAGGCTTTGAATGGCTTGAGCAAACTCAGTGCTGTTGGAATTCTTCATCTTGCTCAGCCTATGTACATGAGGGGGAATAAATTTAAATTGAGGAATTATGGTTGCAGAATAGATGTGTGTAAGTTCACCTTTAGCCACAGGTGGCGGATTGCTGGAACAAGCTTCCATCCATTTTTGTGTTAGTGGATAGTCTGATAAAATTCAATGAAGGACTAAACAACAAATTGAATGGTTTGAGCAAGCTCAATGCTGATGGGATTCTTCCTCTTGCCTGAGAGGACATAAATTCAAATTGAGGAAAGACAGTTGAATACATGTGCAGAAATTTGCCTGTAGCCACCTTTTGGTTGATTTCTGGAACAAACTTCCATCTGTTGTTGTTGAAGTGGGCAGCTTAAATAAATTCAAGGCAGATAGACAAACATTTGGAGCAAATGGATGGGTGAAATGGGAAGGGTTTTTTTTTTTTGTGGCTGATGTATAAGCTTGTTTCCTTGCATCATGCCTCTACTAACTGTTGAAGTGGATGGATAGGCGAGGTGATCTGATAGAGGTTTGATTGTTGTTGATTGTTATTTGGTTTTTAGGAGCATTAGCAACTAAGGCCATATTGCTCCGGGATATGCGGTGGTCATTCCCTGACCTTTCCGCATCCTTCGTATTTGGTGGTGACGGGCTCGAACCCCGGTCTAATCAAGAAGCGTGTGCTACACACTGCTGCTGCTGCTCCTTCCCACCTGGCTACGGAGGCGCCCTGATAGAGGTGTATAAGGCTTTGAATGGTTTGAGCATGCTCAATGCCAATGGGATTCTTCATCTTGCTCAGAATAATCACCTCAGAGGGCATAAATTCAAATTGAGGAAGGACGGATGTCGGATAGATGTGCGGAAATTTGCCTTTGGCCAGCGGGTGGTTGGTTGGTGGAACCGACTTCCATCACTTGTTGTTGAAGTTGATAGCCTAAACAAATTTAAAGCTCAACTGGACAGGTATTTCGAACGAACGGAGGGGTGAAATGGGAGTGGGTTTTTTTTTTTTTTTTTTTTTTTGGCTGATGCTGAATAAGCTTGCTTTCTTGCATCATATGCCTATGCTAATGATAGGTGAAATGGAATGGGTTTTTTTTTTTTTTTTTTTTTGGCTAATGTTTTCTTGGCCACATCATTTGCCACTATTAATACTAATACTAACAGGCACATCTAACAAGTAACATTCACATTAAGAAAAAAAATACTAAACCGTACTATCAATAATAAAAAAAAAAAAAACAGAGATAACTACAACAAACTGCTCAATAACCCTGAATAATACTTGCACTGAACTATGCTCAACTATCCTCGTACACTGCAAATACAGTAAGAAATTTAAGAAAAGATCCTGAATCACATGTACAAAAGATTCAAACACCATTAGCAGCATATATTGGAGATGTAGCATATTTCCCTATGAAATATGCCCATTTATTGGCCTGGTGCATTGTCACTTAAAAAGCATGTCTCCACAATATATGAGGCAGTAATTTCAGCCTGAAGTGAATACTAAATTTTACAGTCCTATTCTGAACCACCTACCCTCCTCTATACTGGCAATTGGAAAACAAGACATGCTAGAAAAATATAACGATACTGTGTATGAGTAAACCAACCTTATTTTATTCAAAATAACTTCCTCCCACTTCCACACACTGCATGCAGCAATCGTGAAGCAACTGTAATGACTGGTGGAAGCTTGTGACTGGTATACTGTTCGATGTTCTTGTCACAGTTCATTGAATGGCGTCGACAACATGAAAAGAAGAACCTTTCGGTGGCACCTTGACTTTTGGAACAAAAAGAAGTTATGCAGGCCTGGTGAATACGGTGGGTTTGACAGTATGCAGACTTTTTGCTACCCAAAAACTGCCGAACAATGAGAGCTTTCTGCATTGTTGTGCTAGAGGAACCACCTACCCTCCTCTATACTGAGGCTGCACATGACGGATTCTCTTTAACAAATGCTTCAAAATGCCCAGATAGTAGGCAGCAGTAATACTTTGGCCATTGGGTACAAACTCTTTAGGTGCCTCCGTAGCCAGGTGGGCAGGAGCAGCAGTGCATAGCACACGCTTCTTGATTAGACCGGAGTTTGAGCCCGTGACCATCAAATACGGAGGATGCGGAAAGGTCAGGGAATGACCACCGCATATCCCCAGATCAATATGGCCTTAGTTGCTAATGCTTCTAAAAACCAAATAACAACAACAAATAACAAACTCTTTATGTACAATTCCCTTGCTATTGCAGAAAGTGATCAGCATAGTTTTGATTCTTGACCTTTCTTGACAAAACTATTTTGGCTTTGGGAGAGTTTGCCAACTTCCATCCCATGCTTTGTTGCAGGATCATACTGAAAACACCACTTCTCCTCACCCACAATGATCCTATTCAGAAAGTTGAGCTTGCTTTCAGTGTCCTCAGTGTGTTCTCTGCAGTGTTCAACTCTCACCTGTCATTGACTATCTGTTAATGAATGTGAAACAAACTATGTACAGACCTTTGTTTCCTTCAAAATCTGGTTTTGAAGGAAACAAAGATTTCCTTCAAAAGGAAATCTTTGAAGGAAGATTTCCTTTTGAAGGAAATCTTCCTTCAAAAGGAAATCTGGGTTATTATTTGTTGAATGGTTTCCTTATTAAAATGCAGATCTTCTGAAATCATTCAGAGCATTGCACATTAGTTATTGATAATAATTTCTCACCCCTTTTTCAATCAACTCTGGCATTCAAGCCATTTTCGCTTGGCCGAGTATTCATTCTCTTCCATGGGTTAGACATTTGTCACTTGAACACACATACACAGGCACCTCCATAGCCAGGTGGGCAGGAGCAGCAGTGCGTAGCACACACTTCAGATTAGAGTGGGATTCAAGCCCATGACCACTAAATACGGAGGATGTGGAAAGGTCAGGAAATGACCACCGCATATCCCTGGAGCAATATAGCCTTAGTTGCTAATGCTCCTAAAAACCAAACAAACAAACAAACACATATGCACAAGACAGACAATTCTCTCCATACACTTGTTTCCTCATTTTGAGACATTTCCATGGCACTTTTGCCTAGTTGAACATGAAACTTGATGTTCGCTCTGTTCCATTGTCCTTCCACAAACAGACCCAGGAAAGATATGTAGTTCAGCTCGCACTATATTCTAAAATGGTGGCAATTTCTGCTGATCTTGAATACAGTGCTTGAAGAACAATCATTTTTTTTTTTTTCATTTCATGTTTACTTCTAGTAGATGGGAGCACCGGCACTCATAACATCAATTTCATTTTCCAATTGCCACACTGTTTATACTAATGCATCTAAAAAATCTGCAAAAATGCCAGGCATATGCAGTAAGCAAGTAGAAATGAGAATCTTGTTGCTGTCTTCATTTCACAATCATCAGAACTATACCCAAATTGTTTAGAGCAAAATTCACCAAATATATAGTAAATATCCCAACTCTGTCTGCTGAATGTGATGGACAAGATGTATTCTAGTCCTGAGATATTGCAAATATTTTGGGTGAGTCGTTCACTCAAACCTCTCAATATAATAACATGTTACCTCTATAGTAACATGCTCTTCTTTTCAGACTAAAGTCCTATCAAGAAACAAATGCTAAATTTTGACTTAACTCAAGGAGATTCCTACAATTGCTCTTCTACTTTATTTGACCTATGCTTTGGTTTAATCATCACTAAATGTAATGCTGTAGGTCCCAATGGAGCTTATTACTTCACATTAAAGCAATTTTGTGAACTAGTTCAAATGCTTCTTGTATTATTTTGCCAAATTTTTTCTGAATACTTTGTGCTAACAAAATGATGCCATGCTTTTGTAATAGCAGTATTAAAACCTTACAAGGACCCATTCAACCCACAGCCCTTACTAGCTTCTTAGGTAAAGCCATAGAAGAGATGGTCAGTGCTCACCTCATCTGAATATTAACTACAGAAAATCTTTTTCATTCGTGACAATGTGGTTTTGCAAAATGGTAAAGACAGAAGCTGAAATCCAAGATGTTTAATACTTATGAGTGTGAGAAAGTCTTAGATATCCCAGCTGATGTTCTGATGAATTAAATATATAACTTCTCATCGATCTTTACTGACAAAAGACACTTCATAGTGAGTGAGCTAAGATATATGAAATTGGTGATTCTGAAATTACATACAATTGTTTATTAGAAAAACTTTGTAGTCTAATGACAAGTAAGGTTCCTGGAATTGGTTGCATATCCAGTAATTTTGAAGGAGGTTGCCAGAGAGTGCATTGAACCATTAAGGTTTATTGTGAGGGCATCATTGAGTTCACGAAAGATTCCTTTGGACTGGAGAAGTGTCAACTTATCACCAATACATAAGACAAGTTTGAGGAGTGAAATGGGTGATTACAAACCAGTCACTCTGACTTAAATGGTTGGGAAAACCTTGGAGGAATGAATAAGAGTGCTGTCGAGGGACATTAGATAGTAATGAAATTTTTAAGAGAATTGTATTTAACACCCCAGAACTTCATCAAGCTTCTTGACTCCATTCAAAAGAGGACAGTCAGGTTAATTAATGACCTGTCTGTTACAGACTCTCTGCACACATTCTGTTTCTCCTGCATGCCTTTTCTATAGATACCTCCATGGGCACTGTTCTTCTGAATTGTTGGCATCTGTAATTCCCCTTCTTTATTCCAAATCAGTTTCAACTTGTGCATTTCCATTTACATCATCTATTTACTGTCCAACTTCAAAATTACAGAATCAATTTTCTTCTTCCTCATTTATCCCTTCAATTTCAGTTTTCTGAAACAACCTTCAATATACAGTTACAATGTTACAAAGTTACAATGTACAGAAATTCAAACCTAATATTAACAAGTATCTTCTGACTTCTCAGCCTTCACCCCACATGTGGTACTAAGTACTATAGATTTTAATACCTTTCAAGTTTGAGGTTTCCATAAAAAAAAAAAAATAAATAAATAAATAAAATCTTGAATGCGTAGAGGTAATTAGATGATTGAGCAGGACTTATGATATCTTTTAAGCATGCAGACCTCAAGTTTTAACTTATGTTCACTCTACAGAAAGATTCTTGCAGAGTGAACACTTGTTTTTCTCATTTGTAGCATGCAATGAAAATGACAAAATCTGAACATGTGAACACTGTTTGGTTGTAAAACTTTCCAAGTTTACAACAAAACAACACAATGTAAAACATACAAAATGTGTTTCCATTGTTTTTCCTCCGCTGTCCAACAGAAATATGTGAAAAGCTCATTATAGTTTACAGAAATGATATAATAAAAAAAAAATTGATTTTGGCTGCTTTCAAAGGTTTTTGTGTGGGGAAATGTATTGCTTGAAGGTGAAGGAAGCAGTCACTTGTCAACAACCTGAAACAGTTAAATGATCAATGGGTTCATTGATTATTTGATCGGATTGGTGACTAACCATTCAAGAAATTGCTAAGGAGACATCTTACATTTGCCTTTTACATTTGGTTCAGTCCTGTTTTGATCGAGGATTTGGGCATGAAACTAGTTGGTGCCAATTTAGTTCCATATTCTCGCTTGAGATAAAAGACCACATCAAGTCCTCATTCCTTGCACTATGTGGCTTACAGTGCAAGGAAACCATAGGCTTTTGCTGCACTAGCCAAAAAAAAAAAAAAAAAAGTAGATAAGAAAACACAAATTGTGTGGTTCCCTCCTCACATAGGTAACTATGTGAGGACCAGTTGACCATTGAATTTCTTCAGACTGTCAGCCTCAACAACCTGCAGAGGAAACTTGTTCCAGTAATCAACAACTTGCTAGCTAAACAAAAACTTCCTACAATCTAGTTTAAACCTTTCTGCAGTAATTTGAATTTATTGCCCCTACTTCTAGAATTCCTTATAACAGGAAAAAATTCCACCTTCATTCATTTTACTAACCCCTCTCAGAGCCTTATAAACCTCAATCAGGTCCCCTCAAAGGTGCCTAGTTGCCAACCTATATAGCCCATATAATCAGTCTTTCCTCATACGGTCCAGTCACCCTTTTGCTGATCTCGCCATGCAGGTTGCCCATCTTTAGACTCTTTCAAGAAACTCGGGTCTTTTTTCAGATGGTCTCCATACTTGTACACGGTATTTGAAAAGTGGTCTTGCAATTGCCTTATATCTCAGTTTTTTGAACAAGCTATGTAAGATCCTGCATTTTTAACTGAAATTATAATAGCTGATGAATCTTGTATGGATATGACCCAAGAGAAAAAGGTTCAAAGCTCCCAATAGAAAACATTGCCAAGACCAAAAAAGTCTGCACTTTTTATGGCCTTGATGATGTTTTCTATTGGGATCTTTGAACAGTCAAAATTGAATGTGAAAGTCATGCTGTGATTGCTTTTTCTGACAATATAGGAATGGTGTTTTCAGAATTCATAAAGTGTTACTGTTAATGCAGTCTACTACCACAAAGTCTTAAAATGGTTGAGGCACAATCCACTAGATATAAAAAATAATAATAATAAAAAAAAAATCCTGAAAAATGGTTAGTTTTTTCCTCCATAACAGTATGCCATATCACACATCACTTGCAGTCTGACAATTTTTGACTGACAACAATTCCTCACGTTGCAGCCACCATGCGACCTTTGGCTATTTCCAAAATGAAACATGACAAAAAAAAATAGTAAGTCAATTCAGGAAACCCATTCAATCATAGATTTCCTAAAAATATTCAGAAGAAGGTTTCCAAAAATCAGTGGTGGTCACAATGAAACTAGTGTATGGTTGCAGGGAGAGATAATATTGAAAGATAAACATTTATCATTGAATAAGATAAATTTTTTTTTCCAACATTTGTCAGACTTTTTTATCAAATCGTGTAGTTCTTACATACCAATATATATACAGATGGCTCAAAACAGAAGACCATATTGGTCCAACTGCCTTTCTTCCCTTCACTGTTTTCTCTACCTAGCTGTCACTTGAAAGCAAATGAAATGGCAAAATATATACTGAAAAAGTAATATTCATTCGGAGATCATAATTTTAAAAGCATATTGTATTAAAAGTATGTTACAAGGTTTTTTCAGAGGACAAATTGCCAAAAGTGACGAAGACTGCAAAGTTAATCTTTTTTTATTACTACATGTAGTAAGTAGCACATGAACCAAAAAATCCCAAACTAACAATCTGAAGTTATGTAGTTAGATTTGAATAGTTAGTGAATAATGCAGTTCCTTTTGGTTTGACTGTCATTATAATCCAAATAAGAGCTATAGCTAGCTGATTTTGCCCTCCCTTTAAAATCAACTTCCCCTAGACTTCTAGTTCAGAGAGGCTGCATCCTGTTATTTTACCTTTGCTACAAGTGCTTCCTTTAGGGAATTGGGAGGAATTAAGAGTGTCTGCATTTTTTTTTTTCATTCTTCCATATTTTTTAAAAATTACGATTAAGAAACTTTGTTGAATTTAAGTGATCTGTAGATCAGCAGTATAAATTGAATATGAAGATTAAGTCTCTCTTAACTTGATTGATGAAAAGTGATTTGTTTTTGTTCTCTAATAATATAAAACTCATTTTAGTCTCTTATTTCTACTTTTAGGTATGAAAATAATTGGCATTAAACGTGGAAGGTTAGTGAAAATTTGTGTGCTTGTGATCCTGCTTATTTTGCTTGTGGCCTTTTTAATGCCAGATCCAAGGGGCAGAGAAGCACGAGCAGTGAGATCCAGAGAAATCAAAGTATGTAAAATACAAAAAACGAGTCCTTCATAAGGACTTCATAATAAATTATCAAGTCTTTATTGAAGGCTTGATAATTTATAAATAATATTATAATTTACAAGTTGACCTAACCTGATGTACTAACCTGATGATTGGGTAAGATTTAAAGTACTGCCTTGTGATGTATTCAGTAATTGTTTTTGAAAAGTTGACTGTATTTGGTTGTATTTGAAAATGTGTTATAAATGTTAAGAGTTAGTACTATGATTACATATTTAGTATACCTGTACAACACATATGTAGGGTAATCATTTTACTTTACCCACCTGGATGTATACCAAGTTTTATGATTGACATAAAGGGGTGGCCTGTTTCAAATGCAGGTTATTGCAATATTTGAAGCAGCATTAAATATAATGCTTCTCTGCATTAACTTTTGCATTCAACCATCAGGGGATGTCTCTCTCCAGTGACGGTAACAGCACTTGACCTGAGCTGCTAATGCTCCATAAAAAACCAAACCCAATCACTTTTAGAAACAACTACAAAGGTCCACGCAGTCAACCTAAAGTTGGCTTTAACAAATACATTATTAATGTTTCAAACATAAAATTATATATTATTATTGAAATATTTTACATTAAATCTAATGTATGTTAAGATCTTTATATAACCCTAGTTGAAATATACACTAAAATTTACATAGTGCATGCTGTTATGTATGTACAAGCGTAGCATTAAATTCTTAGGACTAAAATTAACATTCTGTAATAAAAAATAGGTGCCAGTATTTTTGGCTACTAAAGTGATTAGTTATTCCTTGATAAAGATAGCATTTAGTTGTAATAGTTTTGTAAATTGTTCTTCTTTGTAAATAGTTTTGGCTTTAAAATAGCTTTCTGTTTCTATGATAATTGGGCATATGTTACTATAGCACGTTCCTATATATAGCATACTAAATTCAAATTTTCATATACACGGTTGTTTTATTATATTATTATATAATATCGGTGTAAATACACCATAGTTTACCCATAAATTAACTACATAAGTAGTGTAAAGGCATCGTTTGATTTTATCTCATATTGTGGCTACCTTCACAATGAGATACCAAGTATTGCACTACTTCAATAAATAACACTTCTCTAGTAGAGGAGACTATTGTTATTTATTCTCAGTGGGCACCACCACCATCCAGACACTTTTCGGAGCTTGTTGGCTCACTCATCAGTGGGCAAGCAGGTATAATGCAGATATGTCATCACAGTTGCGAAGTTGGGTACCTGCTCGCCCACTGAGAATAAATAATAATAGGCTCCTCTAATAGAGAAGCATTATTTATCTCGTTGTGAAGGTAGCCACAATGTGAGATAAAATCAAACGATGCGTTTACACTACTTATGTAGTTAAACTATGGTGTATTTACAATGATATTATATAGTTAATTTCAACCCATAACTTATTATGCCTTGTGCATTTAGTCTTCAAAACAGTTGTTTTATATACACATATTATTAATTTAATTTTTTAACATTTAATTTTAAGACTTTTTTTTTTTTTTTTTTTTAAATAGCTTGTACACTTCGAATTGTATAACTAGTAATATGTGAAAATGTAATTCATTAATTTTTTTTCCTGTAATCAAAAATTTTGCAGTGATCCACACTTATGTTGGTGTTTTGTTTTATAAGGTTCCAACTTTAACAAAACAAGGAGCAATTTTTAAAAGTGGCGAACTGGGAAACTATGAACCTTCTCCTAGTGATACAGTAAGAGAGGGACCTGGAGAAAATGGCAAACCCCATTATGCAAGACCTGAAGATCAAAATGAGGTATCACAAACAGTCATGGAATATGGAATAAATATGGTAGTTAGTGATCAGATTGCATTAGATAGAGCTCTTCCTGATAAAAGGCTTTCTGAGTAAGTGGTTTTTTTTTTTTTTTTCCCTAAATTACAGTAGAAGCATAACACAATGCATATTTTAATGTATTAATGTACGGCTTGTACACATCGAATTGTATAACTAGTAATAGCAACAAAATGAAACTTTGCAATCTTGTTACCATGCACAAGAAATTTATTGAATTTTTCCATAGTACAATTTTATCATTCTCATGTTGACTAAATTAATGCGCTACCCATCTATTCACGAATATCTGTATACCACAACAAAGTTAAAAGATTATTAATAAATGAGAATTACAAAAATCCTGCACAGTGCTAATCTGAATGTTTGACTAAAAATTTCTTTTGATTAATACCAACATGTGATCCTCTATGAATATTTCAAATCCGTTTAAATCGAAACAAGTGTATTTCGGTCTCTTGAATTTCATATTAACTAGTTTTTGTATGTTGCTGGTGCCAAGACTCAACAGGTTTTTTTTTCAAATTCAGGAATCTAACAAAACTTAAGTGCCAAGTTTGATTAATTCAAACCACCTGTCAATCCAAACTCTTAACTGTTCAGAAAAACTAATTAAATAAATTCTGCAGCTTCAGAATTATGCTTCTGCATAACGTGCTGTTCTTGCAATTTCCAAGCATTTTATGAGATTCAAGTGACTGATAGAAAAAGGTAATGGGATTGGTTAGTGATACTGGTTGGAAGGAGAATATTGTAGACCAGACAGCTGACATTCTCCATACTGCTGAAAAAGTTGCTTTTTCAAAAGAAGAAAAATATTGTTTTTAAGATACTTTTGTGAAGAAAGTAATAGTAATTATTTTTTCCGCCTTGTTAACACGATGTCCCAAAAAATATATATATAACAATAAATAAAAGCAGTATGAATGAATTTGTTTTTTTTTTTTTTTTTTTTTTTTCCAGGTTCATTCCTTAGACATATTAGCAGTGGTTAAGACAGTCAGTATTGAATATGCAAGGACAGTGACACTAAACAGATTTCATGCATTTTTCCATGTTTTTAGAAGCAGCATAAAAATATTAAATTCACAGTACATTACAGATGCTCCCCGACTTATGACCATTCGTAATTATGACAGCTGCATATGTTAAATTTAAAAAAAAAAATACAAAAAAATAATTTGTGTCCTAACAATAAGTCACACTTGATGATGACAATGTACAACAATTACGGCATCCGTGTTTAGTATGGTCATTAAGCCTAGCTACTCTCAGTATGATTCAGTCTCTCTCTGTTCTTCAAAGTTAGTGAACGTGATATTATTATTAGCCATATGGTGCAAGGAAGCTTGAGGCTTTTGCTGCACTAACCAAAAAAAAATCCTGAGTTACCTGAGAGAGAGAGAGAGAGAGAGAGAGAGAGAGAGAGAGAGAGAGAGAGAGAGAGAGAGCGAGAGCGCGCGTGCGCGCGAACAAGAGTCAGAAGTAGAGGGAATCAGCCAAGAAAGAGAAGAATGATGATATCCAGCTCAGGACCCTGGGTGTGCCAAGCCCATACTAACCAGATGTGAGCCCCTGTGGTTAATATTATTGCTGTGATTCCCAATCTTTTTGTTATCTCAGGAACCAAACTACCCTTCAATTAATATGGCTAGCAAATGTAAAATTGATTCACCATCTCCTGTCAAGAAGAGAAAGACAATAAGCTTAGAGACGAAGCTGAAAATAATAACACAACACGAAAAAGGTAAATCTGTAATGGAACTGGCTCGTGACTTCACCTTATCTCACTTGAATGTGTTCACCATCATCATGAAGGATAAAGACAATTCGTGAAGCAGTAAAAGCATCAGCGCCTATCAACTCAACAATAATAATGAAAAAATGACTGGGCCTATTCGTGAGATGGAAAAGTACTCCTGAGTTTATTAGCTATTCGGGCTAAAGCAAGAAGCCTTTTCGAAACTTTAAGTTATGTACAGGAGATGGCTACTACAAAGAAACATTTGTCGCGAGTCATGGATGGTTCAATAGGTTTAGAAAACGTTACAGTTTGCATAGTAGGAAAGCAGCTAGTACAGATACAGAAGCTGCTGAAACTTTTAAGGAAGTGTTTAATCATATCATTGAAGAGAGCAAAGATTCAATGTGCATGAAACAAGCTTATTTTGCAAAATAATGTCTGAACATACATACGTCTACAAAGAAGGATATAAGCTAAAACCATTGATTTATAATCCAAGGGCTTTAAAAAATATCAATACACACACCTTGCCAGTGTTTTATCGGCATAACACAAAGGTGTGGATGACCATACTGTTGTTTGAAAATTGGTATGTAAATTGTTCTGTCAGAGAAGTCAAGAATTATGAAAAAGACATCCCATTTAAAATTTTGTTAATGTTGGATAATGCATCCGGACATCCAGCACACCTGGATGACATTCACCCTGATGTTAAAATAGTGTACCGTCCACCAAACACTACATCAGTTATCCAGCCATTAGATCAAGGAATTATTGCTGCATTTAAAGCTTATTACCTTCGAAAGACGTTTTTTCAGGCTATTACTGCTACTCAAAGATGGCAAACTCTGAGAGAATTTTGGAAGGCTTATAACATTTTGCATTGCACAATGAACATAGCTGCAGCATGGAATGAGGTTACTAATAATTGCATCAGCGGCATATGGAAGGATCTCATGGAAATTCATGTCCCTATATTTGATAAGCATAATGCCATTATGCATAATGCGATTAGTAACGAAGTTGTAGAACTTAGAGAGCAGCTGGAATTGGAAGTGTATGCAAACAGTGTGGAGCAGTTTGTCAAAAACACAGAAGAATTAACTGATGATGAGCTGATTGAGCTGGAACTACAAGACGTTAGAGAAGAAGAGAGATAAAATGTAGAAGAAACACCAGAGCCTGCAAGAAATGGATCTGAATGTTGAAAGATATTCAAATGTGTACAAAACTGTTCAAGATGCCCTTGCTTGTTACAGGGAAATCTACAATGAAAAGAAAAAGCAAAGTGTGCAGTCAACACTACACGAATTTTTCAAGACTTCCACTGTTCCTTCGCTATCATCTGCTGAAAAGTCTAGCCCCCCTCTCTCTCTCTCTCAGACACACACAATGAATAATTTTAATGTCTTTAATTGTGAAATTTTTACTTGCCTTTTCTTATTAAATTTATTATTATTATTTTCTTATTAACCTTAGGAACTATACCCCTATATTACCTTTGTTATTTTATATTCAACTTACGACCATTTCGAGTTGTGATGGAAGTACCAGGACAGAATATACAGGGTGATTCACTACCAGTGCGACAAACTTGCAGGAGGTGTAGGGGGCACAAAGGCGAATCGGAATCACATAGCATTGCAGGGTCCGAAATGCCTTTGTCATGCAGTAGAGGACGTTGAACAGGAGGTCGCGTGAACAGCGATCCCGCTGGAAATCAGCATTTGCGAACCGGTTCCCGAGGCAGTAGGATGGACGAGTATTCAAACGTTGAACTGGCCGACATGCACCTCGCGTATGGAGCTGCGGACTATAACGGGCACGCCGCTCTGCGCTTGTACCAGGAACGTTTCCTGCACAGGCGTGCTCCTCATCATACGATTTTCGTACGTGTGCACAGAAGGTTACATGAGACTGGTTGTTTCACGAGAGGTACCATGAATCGAGAGCAAACGATGAGGATGCCAGACAATGAGGAGAATGTTCTACGTCTTGCAAAGGCAATCCGAGTATGAGTACTCGTGCGATAGGCCAACGATTGGGTATTTCCCAATCCACTGTATGAAGGATACTGTCAACAAACCAAATGAGTTCATACCATCTGCAACGCGTCCAATCATTGGAGCCTGTGGATTATCCACTCCGGAGGACTTTTGCTACTTGGTTTCTTCAACAGAAACGGGTCGCAAATGCTGACTTCCAGCGGGATCGCTGTTCACACGACCTCCCGTTCAACATTCTCTACCGCATGGCGAAGGCATTTTGGACCCTGCAATGCTATGTGATTCCGATTCGTCTTTATGCCCCCTACACCTCCTGCAAGTTTGTCACACTGGTAGTGAATCACCCTGTATATAAATACAGGGAGTATCTGTATTTATATATAAAAAAATCAATGTACAGCACAAAATGTGTCTTCAAGTTAGTTTGCTGCTACTTAAATATTTAAGTGACAGTAGTTATTCAAAGGCTGTAAATCAAAAATAAAGTATTTGTTGTATTGTAAAATATTAATTACAAATAATACTCTAATTAAGGACTTTTTTTTTTCTTTTTTTCATTATGCAGCAGAAAAAAAATCAGTTACAAATTTACAATATTTTATAAAATGTGCTATATAATAAAACAGACTACCTCTTTAGATAACTGCTGTATTTCATTTTTGTGCTGTCTTCATTGAAAGTCATGCTAATTCTTTTTATGGTATAGATCAACAGTCATAAAACAAAATTTAACATTTGCTTTTGCTGCTGCCACCAAAAGATCGAGCCGTAAAAGACTGGGTGTTAGCCTGATTTATTTATTTGCCATGGTGACTTAGTTCCTTAGGTTTGTCAAGTTCGGTATCATTTTAAAAAGTGAATCTAATCTTCTGTTCAGTTTCTTTTATTGTTTTTATCTACACAAATTATTTTTAACTCATAAATTTTTTTATTATAATGTAGATGCAAGTACTGGCAGTATCCAAAAGACCTCCCCTCTACCAGTGTTGTCATAGTCTTTCATAATGAAGGCTTGTCAACTCTTTTACGTACCATTCATAGTGTGTTGAACCGATCACCTCCACAGTTCTTGAAGGAAGTGGTCCTTGTGGATGACTTCAGTGAAAAAGGTACTATATTTAAATCTAAATTTAAACCTGCTACTATATTTATATACTGAATTTTTACATCCCAAGATTGATGTACAGAGATTGATCAGAAAGTAAGGCTGTCATGTATAAAGAAATCTTTATTAAAGAAATTGAATTATATATAATGAACCTATTGTTTTTCCATATATTCACCAAAATAGTTGAAACATTTGTCTCATTGTTTAATCAGATTTCTCTATATTACAACTTTTCATAGCATGTGAATAATTAACACTGAGACATGGTTTCAGTGACATGAACTAATAGCTTTGAAAATGTTATTGGTTACTGACATCCAATCAGAGATGGGTAGACAATTATGCAATGAAGTTATACTATCAATCCAAATACCTGGCCTTTCTTTTGCTTTCTCACCACCACAAAGACTGAAATTGAAGATAGAAAAGCAATTGTGGTGTTGATGTGAAGTATCTGAATTGCAGACACTTTCAAATTCAACCCTAACTCAGGACTTTTTTTCAACATTGACCTGTACTTGTTAAGTAAGTCCGCAGATCTCCTACTCTTAATGCCATTAGTGCCAACATGTACAACAATATCATCTTTGAAGGGCACCTTTAGTGTCTTTAAAAGATGATTTCTGCTCTACAACATCATTCCCTGGTCATATTCCACCTATCCTTTGTGCACAATATATTTCCCGTTTCCCTGACAATAGAGTCACTGACAACTAGCTCTTGTGGGACCAGTGCATTCTGCCTTGGGGATTCCCGCTGTGTTGCCTGATGATCAAGTGCAAGCTCTGGCATTGTTGTGGGCAGCTGAGAGCTTGATGGGTCCCCAATTTAAATCCTTCGAGGGCATCCACCCTGTTCCTCAAGCTCTCGCAAAGGACACCTAACATCCTCACACTCCTTACATTAAGTGCACACAAAGACATCCCCTTGACAATATCATGTCCAGTTTTTGATAGCTCTGCAAACATCAACCAAGCAGTACATTTCAAAATGCTGTAATTTCCCCCCCCAGTCCCCCCAGTCCTCCCTCTAGCCACAGCACTCCCTTTACCTTGAGCTTCATTTGCTTTTTTGTTTTTAGGAGCATTAGCAACTAAGGACATATTGCTCCAGGAATATGCGGTGGTCATTCCCTTGACCTTTCCGCATTTGGTGGTGACTGGCTCGAACCCCGGTCTAATCAAGAAGCGTGTGCTACACACTACTGCTCCTTCCCACCTGGCTACGGAGGCGCCCTTACCTTGAGCCTTTTGCTTTGCTGCTCTGGTCGGAAGCATGATTTCGATTCAATTTCAATACAATTAAAAATACGATGCTAAACTTATATCCCAATGCAGTAATAACACTATATACAGGGTGTTTCAGTTAAACGTTTCAGAACTTCTAAGAGTGGTAGGGTACATCCTGACAACTCGAAATCATATAGCAATGTGGGGTCGGAAATGCTTTCCTGAAGCGGTGTTGTACAGAGAAGCACCATAAAGAAAAGAGACCGTAAGTGAGAAATCGTTTTAATAATACATGAAAAGAAGCAAAAGGTACATGGATTAAAGTAAGTGTTCGAAGTTTCTTCCACGGGCTACAATGCACGCCTCACATCTCCGACGCATGGACATCCGAACATTCTGGAATACTCCAGGCGAATTTCTTCGGCAGCTACTGCGATTCTTGCAACCAGCTCCTCAGCATTGTCAACAGGGGTGTCATAAACTAGCGATTTCATATGACCCCAGAAATAAAAATCAAGACATGATAGGTCGGGTGACCGAGCAAGCCAACGCACGGGACCACCACGTCCGATCCACTGTTGACCAAATGTGACATCCAGGTAGTTACGAACATCTCCGCTATAATGGGCAGGGGCTCCATCGTGTTGGAACCACATTGTCTGTTGCGTCGATGCAGAAATCTGTTCATCTCTCAAAAGTTGTGGCAATACTTGCTGCAGAAAGATCAAGTAGATAGGTCCGGTTAGACCTATCTACTTGATAATCCATGTACCTTTTGCTTCTTTTCATGTATTATTAAAATGATTTCTCACTTACGGTCTCTTTTCTTTATGGTGCTTCTGTGTACAACACCGCTTCAGGAAAGCATTTCCGACACCACATTGCTATATGATTTCGAGTTGTCAGGATGTACCTACCTCTCTTAGAAGTTCTGAAACGTTTAACTGAAACACCCTGTATACACTGTGCTGCCACTTTATTAGGTACACCCCTGCTGTGCACACAAATGGTTTGTCCCACAACACTGCAAGTCACATGACCACAGTTGTGAATATAAATGCAGCAGAACAACCTTTCTAGTATCAGTTAAGCGTACAAACTGTAGCAAGAATGTGGAAAAGGATTGATCTGACGTGGCATGGTAGTAGGTGCAAGACGTGCTGAACAAAGCATCTCTGAAACGGCAGTTCTCCTGAACTTTTCACGCACCACAGTTTCAAGTGTGTATCAAGAATGGTGCAACGAACAGAAAACATCCTCTCAAAAGCACTCCTGTGGAAGAAAATTGCTTGTTAGTGAGAGAGGTCAGAGGAGGATGGCTAGAATTGTGCAAGCAAAGATGGGCCACAATGTCGCCCGTCTGCTTGCTTGCACAAACAAAATTTGTCACGTCAGAATACAGCTTTGGTGTGCAGAAAAAAATATCGCAACGGACCACTAGTCACACTTTGTCGCGAATGGGCTATGACGGCCACATCATGTACCTTTGTTATCAACGAAGAACAAGAGAGCACGCCTCCTGTGGGCACAGCAACACCAGCACTGGACTATCGAGGATTGGAAAACAGTTGCTTGGTCTGACAAGTCGAAGTTCCTGGTGCATCATGTTGATGGAAGGCTCAGAATTTGGTGAAAACAACATGAATTCATGGACCCATCATGTCTGACGACTACTGTGCAAAGTGATGGGGGCAGTGTTATGGTGTGGGGAATGTTTTCTTGGCACATGTTGGGTCCATTGATACACATAGATTCACGTCGGAATGCCACATTGTTGCTGACCTAGTGCATCTGTTCATGTTGACAGTTTATCCTCAGTCAGATGGTTACTTCCAGCAGGATAATGCGCTGGTGCCCAAAGCCCGAATCACTAGGGAATGGTTCCAGGAACATGACAATGAGTTTTCTTTGCTGCTGTGGCCCGTTCAGTCCCTGGATCTCAATCCTATTGAACATCTTTGGGATGAGCTGGGAAGGGCTATTCGCTGCAGGCCTACACCTCCATCGAATCTCAAGGAACTGCGTGATGCACTCATGTCTGCATGGTACTCCATTCCTGCACAACGTTTTCAGCATCTTGTTCAATCCATGCCTAGACGAATTCAGGCTATTTTGAAGGCTAAAGGAGGCTCAACACGCTTCTAGGTAGGTGTACCTAATAAAGTGGCAGCACAGTGTATTTCAGTACCAAGCTTATGGTATATGTATTTCGTATCTCCTACCAAGAGAATGTTATATGAATTCCATATCTCCTATCAGGCTTAAGTCATGTGTATTATGCTATAACGTTACATTTGTAAATTCTAAGTACAGGCACTCCCCAGTTCACTTGACTTATGGAAATTCGACTTTACGTATGTTTTTGCTGGCCAGTGCAAACTTAAAAAAATTGTGGAAACGTATTTTGTATCCCGTAAGAATAAATAGGGATATTGTGAAAATATCGTAATGTGAACCCAATAACACGTGTTTTTTTTTTTTTTTTTTTTTTTTGGTAATTCATCCCAAGACCTCAGAAGTTGGAATTTTCGAAAAATTTGAAAGTTGAAAAATTCTCTCTAAAAGGTCTTTTTTTTTAAATGGAAATTGCACTACCCTTTCATGGTTATCATATGTTCCGTTATAAGAATCAATTTTTAATGCCTTTGTGATATATTTCTGAAACATTTCTGGAGGTCACAACCATAAAACAATAAAAACAATTTTCACTTTCTGGTTTGTTGGGCTTTTCTGTTAGCGCAATCTATTATAAACTGGTAGTAAACTCAATCTTATTGCATTTGCGTTAATACCGATAGCTGGAATCCTGTGGGTTTTTATGTTATGATATTATGGTGAAATGTGTTCCTCTTCACTGAAATCTTCAGTCATATAAAAACACAGATAAATTTTCAGAATCTTCTCTTCGTTCCTATTTACTTATTACAATGGTGAAGGGAAAGCGACCAACAGAAAGTGTAAGTGGTGGCAGGGCTAGGAAACAAAACAAAAATTGATTTAGAAATGAAAATGATTAAGAAGTATGAAGCAGGACAAAGTTTGTCATTTATTCCATGGGAATTAGGTCTCGCTGCTTCAACAGAGAATACTGTTTTAAAGGACAGTGCACATATAAAAGAACATATTTAAGGATCAACGCATTTAAGATCAACAGTGATCACAAAACAGCTTTCAGGTGATATGTTGAAAATCGAAAAGCTATTAATAATATGGAGGGGAAATCAGATTCAGAAACAACCCCTGAGTCTAAGGCCATTCAAGCAAAAGCAACAAGTAGTTATGAAGATATTAAGGCGAATAAGTACAGCAAACCCTAAGCCAAGTTCGTGGCAAGCAATGGGTGGTTTAATAGGTTTAAGCATCGCGCTGGTTTCCGCAACATAAAAGTATGCGATAAATGCCATTGCCAATTCTGCAGGTGCAGAGAAATTTTGCAATGTGTTGGAGAAAACCTTTCTAAATCTCCACAGTCCTCAACTTCCACAGTGGTGTACTTATCAGCTGCAGAGTTAATTCTGGCAACGATGCTCAAAAGGTAAAATTTCCTGAAGGTTATGCCTGTCTCCTCTCTTTTTCTGTAATTTTATAATATGAAATTTTTGTAATTTTTCCTGCGCATGAGATAAAAAAATTGAATAAATAATTCTATTTGCATGTTTGTTGAACACTTCTTTTTTGCTTTAATCAAATTCAGCACCCATAGTTGTGAGTGCTGCATAAGCATTTAGGGAAATTCCGACTTACGTAGAGTTCTTCAGAATGCAAACCTTACGTAAGTTGGGGAGTAGCTGTAGTTATAATAGATAATAAGCTTAACTAGTAGCCGAGTGGTCAGGAGCAGGAGTGCAGTAGCACACACCCTTTGAGTTGACCGGGGTTCAAGCCCCTGACTGCTAAATACGGCCGATCTGCCAACCCGCACTGGACCAGTGTGGCAGATTATAGCCCATTTCCCTCAACATGAATCATTGAGGGGGCTTCCATCTTGCAGTGGGTTGATAATGGCTGCAGTTTTTTTTTTTTTTTTTTTTTTATCTATTGCCATCCTACTTGATTCAAACTCTCATGCAAGCTATTTGTGATACTATATCTACTCCAAATCACTGATACTGAAAGCCCGATGAATATTAATGTCATATGTTACGTCATAGATTAAATTATTAAAACACATAAGTAGTGCTATAAATTGTAGTTTATATTAATTTGGATTTCTCGTAATTTATAATTGAGGACTTTTCTTATTACTTCTAGGTCTAGTGGCAGTGTCCCTGCCAGGACCTGCAGAGCAGGTGTACTGACAGTGCAGCACATGCTCATGATAGTCAGTAGTATAATCCATTGTATAGGGTCCATCTTCTTTTTGTTTTATCCAAGATAGCCCTGTAAAACCATATGCCTGTACCATAAGTAATGACTGGGAAGAAGATTACCTTATAAATTGCACTTATTTAAGTGCAAGCATCTTCCTCTTTAGGCCCCAGTCAGCATGGCTAATTCTTGCTGCCATTCCAGTGTAATTGCTCACATTTTTGGCAATATGTAGTAGATGGAAAAAGAATGTCAGTTTTGTGTCAAAGATGACTCCCAGACACTTGAGTTCTGTCACCAAGGCTATTGTTTTGCCAGAAATTTTTATCTGTGGTTGCCTGCGGAGCTGTCCTTTGATTAGCATAGATATGGTTTTGGTTTCTGAGATTTTTAGGTTATGTATTTTTGCTCAATCTTGCAGGATGTTTAGAGCATAGTTTGCCTGATGTTCTAGGCTAGCTGTGGGGTCAGCTTTGACAATCAAGATAAGGTTGTCCACAAAGGTGATCCTGTCAATGTTGCCAATATCCATTGCCAGGAATTCATCCAAGACCAGATTCCAAAATGTGGAACCCAGAACTGAGCCCTGGGGGCATCTTTGGGTTACTGTATGGGCAATACTCTGGTAGTGGGTTTTAATTGTAATCTGCCTGTTACTGAGGTATTCAAGTTTGGCACAGTCTCCTGGTTATGCTGGGCTCAAATGCCTCAGCAAGGTCAATTGATATTGCTAACAGGTATTTTTCTTGAACATTTTGTGAAGCCTTAATGAGGCAGTTAATTACATCTTCTGTGGCTTGATTGTCCATTTAGAGTGTCAATGTTGTTTACCATGTCTCCCTTTGGCAGTTTGTCGGTAACCATGTGGTAGACCACATCTCAAGGGTCGGCATTTCCAGAAGTACCAACAAGGGTCTGCCAGTACTCCTTTTTCTTTTGCCTTATTAAGCTTATGTAGCCATTCCTCAGAGAGCAGTATGACTCCCTCTAGGCATTTACTTCAACTGGTGGCCAACTGGCTCTAGATCTCTGAAGTCTTTTCTGGCCCAGTTGACCCTTCCCCAGAGATTTTCCATCTCGGGGCACCACCAGGGGACAGCAGGGCAGAGTAATGCTCTTGGTTAAAAAAGCTCATAGAATCTAAGGCAGTGCATTCAGGTGATTTGGGTGGCTAGTGCAATGCTGAGTCAGTTTAGTGTGTAACATAAGCACTAGGAAAATAAAATGAGAGTGCCCCATTTTTGTACCATACAGTTTGTACCATGAAGCAAAAATATCACTCATCATCCCAGTGTCAGCTATTTTTATAAATCACAGGTATAGGTTCCATGTTGACGTGCTTAAAACACTGGGAACTTTAACTTTTGTCAATGCACAATGGCATTAGCTTGTGATTTCCAGTCTTGTTTGTTCAAAGAGATAATTACTTTGCCAAGATGGCAAAGTAGTTATCTCTTTGTTAGTTTTCATGCCCGCTTTGCTTTGGACATTATTAATATCTAGTGACTTGTTAGAGAGAAGTTTATAGTACAGTTCTGTTTCTTTGTGGTTGTACAACTGTTCATCTGTGAATTTGCCATCTTGAATCACATTATGCAGAAATTCCGGAAACACTTCTGCTGCTGTAATGTTACCAAATGCAGATTCTCCTACAAGTCTACTGTGAAAATCTTTGCTGAGCCTTCCATCTCCAAAGCCACCCTTAAGAAGCTTTAAATGTGTCATCTGCACTAATTAGTTTGTGAAATTTAAGTGCCTGTGCTTTCAAAATTATTCCATTTATTGGTACTTCACTGTGCTCCTGTAGAAACCACTTGTACAAGCATTCATGCATATCCCTGTTTTCACAAGTCTAGTTTTCATTCTTTTGAAGCCTACTTCAACTTCTGTGGAGTCTGTGAATGAATGCAATTTTTCTTCTCCTTTCATTCAACCACAGCTCGTTCCTTCTGGAATTCCACGCTTTTGAAATATACTGCATTTTGTTTTGCCACTTGTAACTCTTTTTTTTTTTTTTTTTTTTTTTCAATCTTTCTAACTTTTCTTCAACTGGATAATTTTTTCTTTTGGTGACCATTCTTCAGTCCTACTGATTTACTAATTTTGCTGTGTATTTATTTCTGATGCGCTAGAATTTACCAAGTTGTCTAGCTAATTTGTGATTTCTCCACAGATCTTGTATATTTTTGTCTAGTTTATCCCTAAACAGATTTTGCTGTCATAAGTGTAAATTCTAGTCAAAGAAAAGATATCATGTGCTGTTTGGTTACAAAAATTTACCTTGTAATGCACTTGATGAATGGTAGCCACCAGAGGTAGCTGTTTGTTGTTGTTGTTTGGTTTTTTAGGAGCATTAGCAACTAAGGCCATGTTGCTCCGGGGATATGCGGTAGTCATTCCCTGATCTTTCCACATCCTCCGTATTTGGTGGTGATGGGCTCGAACCCCGGTCCAATCAAGAAGCGTGTGCTACGCACTGTTGCTCCTTCCCACCTGGCTATGGAGGCGCCAGCTGTTTGTAATTGGCATTCTGTTGATATACTCTTTTATTGCATCTCTCTAGCTGAGGGGAGAAACTCAGTGTCTATAGTAATTGGTCTCTGACAAGGCCTATTGTTTACAAAAATTACTCGGTATCTGAATACTGAATATGTCTAAGCAAATATACAGCCAGATTTTAGCTAATTTCCTCTCTTGGAAATATGATAGTAAGATACAATGTATTATTTGCTTTTTTCCAATTTCCAATATGAAATTTCTGTTCTTTGAACACTAATTTTTTTTTTTTTTTTCTTCGTTGAGGGACATGATATATCTGAAACCACAGTATGAAGTGATGCATTATATTGAGGTTGCACTGTATTTAGATTTCAGTAAAGCTTTTGACACTGTTCCACATGAAAGACTGCTATACATTATGGGTAATTTACTGCTGTGGATAAGGGGATGGCTGAGTGGCAGAAGGCAGTGGTTATAAATGGGCATTGCTCCTCTTGGACTAATGTTATTAGTGGAAATAGGATAGTAAGGAACTGGTTCCCTTTACTGTTTACAGTATTTATTAACAATATTGATGAAGGAATATCAAGCTTATTGTCTAAGTTTGCAGATGGTACAAAGGTTTGCAGAGTAGTTAATGACAGGAATCAAGGTATACTACTCTAGATCAATAAAGCATATGGGTGAGAAGTGGTAGTTTGGGTTTAACATTGGTAAGTGCAATGTACTGTATATGGGCAGCAATAATCCCAGAATAACATACCAATTAAACAAGCTCAAGGTGGTGGAGAAAAAAAAAAAGAGACCTAAGGGTAATTGTACAATCTGACATAAACTTCCCTGAACAATGTACACAGCCCTCCAGAACAGCTCATCTGTCAATGATATACAGCAATGATTAGGCCACATCTTGAGTACTGCATACAGATCTTGGAAGCCTCATTTTAAGAAAATTATGGATCTCTTGAAATGGGTACAGAGAAGAGTAGTCAGTTTAGTCAAGAACACAGAGTGATACTCTTCTGCAAATTGTAGCACATAGAATGCTTGTGAGGAGACCTGAATAAAGTGTTTAAGGCTTTAAATGTATTGAGTGAACTTACTGATGATGGATTCTAACTCTTTCTCAGACAACACACACAAAGGGACATAAACTCAAATTTATAAAAGATGCTTGTAGGATAGATGTATGAAAATTTTCTTTCAGCCAGAGAGTAATTTATCATTGGAGCAAAATCACCATCTGGTGTTTGTGGAAGTAGGTAGTTGGTATAAATTTAAGGAATAATTTGACATTTTACTAGATGAAATGGACAGATAGGTGGGTAGTGGGTTGTTTTTTTTTTTGCTGTATAAGTTTGCATCATTAGCAGTACTACTGCTAATAATAATAATTGGATAGATCTTATCTTTATTTTTGTTTAGCTTCAACTATTTCTCTTCCACTTTCCTCTCAGTTATCACAAAACCATTTAGCTCCCTGTAATTTGATATACTTTTGGTATTCCCTAAAGAAATTTCTTGTGTGCAAATTTAGGTGCAAAATATCTGTCCATTTTGTCAACAACCTGAGCTGAGCAGGATCATCAACATCTTTCATATCTGGTAGACTGATATGATTCATCCCATTTCTCCTTCCTCCTAGTGTTTGCATAAGTAAAGAAGACTGCTACTTTCCTCTGAATTATTTGCCACAGACCTCTTGTAAGCTGCTTTAGCTTACTTAACCCACTTTGTAACTTGATTGTAGAACTGGTTTATACTTACTCTAGGTTTCGATATCTCCTGTTAATTTATAAGTCCCATGCAATTTTCATTTCTGCCACTAGTTCATCTGACATCTATTAAGTATAAACCTTGAATAGTATCTTGTAACTGTGTAAAAAGTCCAGTAGCTTCAGTGATTACTTCCCTGAAAGCTTCCCATATAGAATTTGCTCTAACATCATCAGTTTGTCCCACTAAATAGGTTTGAAAAATTGTCTGAGACCACTGTAGTCACCTTTACAAAAGCCCTTTCCTTTGCCTTTGACAGTACTTACATCTTCAAGTAAATCCCACATCAGTACACTGTGATCGCTGCCACCTAGTGGTTCTTTTTTATGCAGATTTTTAATGCATGAAGGTTCACTGCTGATAATGAAATTGAAGGTATTGTTTTTTCTTGTAATTGTTGAGTATTTAGTATAATTAGTTTTTAAGGCAATATGATTGCTGAAATCATATTACACTATTTATACCTTACATTAAAGAATATTGGAAAATTGCAACACCCATACAGGTGGCAGGATTTTAAGCTGCGACCTTTATTTCCTAGGCAAGTATATTACCCACTGCACTATTCTTGTAGTGTGGGTTAATGTTTTTTCTTATTGCTGGCAACTATTGTTCTGGAGAGATTATAGAGATCAATGCTATTGTATTATCTAATAAAAATAATTAATTACCCTTGGCTACTTCATCTATCTACATAACCTTCTGAAAACTTAAAATTTTTAAAAATCCAGCATGTGCTGGGTCCTGAAGATGCTTGATTTATAATGTTCTATTGTCTATGTATTACATTGGAAATTTTGTGAAGTTGGGACTGGAAAGCAAAGCAAGCAGGAGTTGGGGGAGGGATCCCCTGGTTATTCATATCAGTGTGGAAGAAATCTTTGCTTTGTATGTATAAACATTTGTAGACTGCTTGCTGAAAATTTCTTTTACATTGTTGTCCTAAAAGATGGTTTTTAAATATGGAAATTAAAGAAAATCAGACTGAGTGAAGTCAGAGTTATATAGTAAAATGGTACTTGTTTCTAGATATTCTCTTAAATTTTTCAACAGTTTCTACTTTTGTGCTTGTGAGGACTGGCATTATTGCAGAGAAAGTAAACTTCCTAGGTGGTGGCACTTTGCACCTCTTCCATCTAATTGCTTCCTGTAACTTTCATAGAATTTGCATTATTGGCTCCTTGAGGTTGTCACAGACATTATCTCAGATATGCTAGACAAGCTGTACTTGCTACTGGGAGTCTAAAACATTGATGGAATTGATATTCGGGTGACACTCAAGTCAAATGGACCCAATTTCGGCGAAGTCCGGACGGTCTGTGACAGCCAAATCCTCTGCTTGCACCTTCATGATGGTGAGACTGTTAGTAATCCTGGGTAACCCCCATGCACAAGCACACTGTGGGTGACCACCCAGGTGTGAACCAATGTAAGCAGGGGTTGAGATGTGGCGTCCACACCACATGGAGGAGTGCTGCCCCTCTGTGTTACCAGGCAATACTAGGTGGTAGTTGACTCTCCTCAACCAGTGCAATACCACCAATTTGTTTATTGGAGGCTTGAAGTGGTGGAATGTTTAGTCTCCAGAGCTAAGTTCCGGTCAACCCTTCACCATCTCTTCCATCATACAGTATGACTGACTTTTAAGGTTATGATGGATGTTATGGCGAAATCCAATCTTCCTTACATTTCGAAGGTACAGCTCTAAAATGGTGTTCACAGGCTGGCCGCTAGTTAGTACACCGGACCTAACCTATTGGTAACTCTTTAGGAGGCTTCCGGATCAGCTAGTGTTTAATCTTACTACCTCTACTCTGCCAGATAGTGACTGGAGGGAGTCTGAGTAGTGTGTATGTGGGGGGGCATCGTTGAGGCCACATTACGTCAAGGATCTGGGTATATTCTTATCATGTATACACCATATCCAAAAATTTCATTACTTCATACAGCATGTCCTCCCCCTACTTTTTCTTACTATTGAATACACTATCAATTGTCAAACTAATAGAGTAAGCTTATCTGCGAAAAGATCTAAACCTCCCAAACACTTCCTAGTTCATTTCACAAATATACATGGTCTCAATTCTAATCTCGACGATGTCCATTTCCACTCGCAGACTGCCGAACCCCATGTACTTTTTCTGCCAGAATCTCAGTTATCAGTTAATTCAACTACTGCTCATCTCAGTTGCCCAAATTATTTGCTGTATGATTCCTTTCGCCTCAAAGGTGGTACTTGTGTATATGTCTGTTCCGATATTCCCTGTCAGAGACTTGGTAATTTGGATTCTCCTCTTTTCGATCTTCTCTGGCTTAAAATTTCTATACCTCATTCTGTCAAATTCATCTGTTTTCTCTACCATTCTCCGAACTCCACTAATCACTTGGAGCTCTTTGACTTCCTCTCTTTGCAACTTGACTTTCTTCAGTCCAACTTTCCTAACAATGAAGTAATTTTCCTTGGTGATTTTAATGTTCACAACTCCAGCTGGCTTCCGTTTTCTGGTTGTGATGCTGAGGCTTTTGCAATTACTGATGACCTTGCACAGATTGTTCATTTACCTGCAAGAATACCGGACAATCCTAACCATACAGCCAACATGCTTGATCTTTTTCTCACAAACAATCCTAACCATACAGCCAACACGCTTGATCTTTTTCTCACAAACAACCCTTCTAAGTACATGGTCGAAGTGAGTGGTCCATTAGGCACCTCAGATCACAATTGGTGATTGTCTCTTCCCCAATGGAGCCTTTATCTCGTGGCTATTCCCAACCTCATGTTGTTTGGCAATACAAGAATGAAAAATGGGATGACCTGCAAGATTTCTTTTCCTTGGTCGGATTACTGTTTGAAAACATCTGATGTCAACGTTTGCTCAGATCGTGTCAGTGAAATTATTCTTGTAGGAATGGAATCCTTTATTCTACCCTCCACTTTAAAATCTTGACCTTTATCTAAACCTTGGTTTTCCAATAAATGTGCTAAGGCTGTTCAAGAGAAGAATGTTACATATCGTAATTGGCTTGTTTCCAATTCTTCAGTTTCATTTTCTGCTACACCAAAGCTTGCAACAATTCTAAAGCAGTTATCAATCAGTCCAAACTAGATTTTGAACAGGCTAAGAGTAGAAAGCTTGCTTCTTGCTCTAATGGTAGCCGAGTATTCTGGTCTCTTGCCAAAGCTATTGGCCACAACTTTTGCCCATCTCTGCTCCCACCTCTGTCAAAACCAGATGGTTCTGTTATCACTTCAGCCAAGGATAAAGCTGACCTGCTAGCATCCCATTTTTCTTCCAACTCATGTATTAATGATTTTGGTAAAACACTTCCCACCATTCCTAACACACTCCATTCAATGCTTCCTGTGGTCTTCCGTCAAAAAGGATGACAGAAGGTTTTGATGAATCTTGATTCTAAGAAAGCTCCAAGTCCTGATGGTATTCCCCACTTGTTCTTAAAACCTGTGCTCCTGAACTTGCTCCTGTTCTTTGCTGCCTTTTTTCACTTTCGTATTCCAAAGGTGTTTTTCCTTGTGCTTGGAAATTTGCTCATATCTGGTCAGTTCCTAAAAAGGGTGACAAATCCCTCCCATCCAATTATCATCCCATTACAATGACTTCTACTGTTTCTAAAGTAATGGAGAAATCCATTAACTGCTAACTCTTAAACTACCTTGAAACCTTCCGTCTGATCAACGATCGCCAGTGTTGATTCACTGGTGATATTCTGTCCTATGATACCTGTTTAGGGACAAATTCAATGGAAAACTTTGGTGAAACCAAGTAGTTGCTCTTGACATCTCAAAAGCTTTCAATTGTTTTTGGCACATGGGTCTTCTAAACAAGCTTCCATCTTATGGTTTGCTAACTGTTTTTTGTAATTGGTAATCCAGTTTTCTTTCTGACTGCTCACTGAGGGTGATGGTAGATGGCTCTCTGTTTTCTAACTTCTCCACTAATGCTGGTGTTACCCAAGGTTCAATTCTTTCCCCCACTCTTTTCCTCTTGTATATTAATAACGTTCTTCGATTGAATGGAAATCCTATCCATAGTTTTGCTTATGATAGCACATTGCATTCCAATTTCCAGTTTGAAAAACCTTGCTCTGCTCAATCAGCTTCCACTTCTTGAATATCCGCTACCAATTCCTTAAATGGCAATCTCCAGATAATTCTCCAGTGGGGCAAAGACAACTTAGTTGATTTCAATCCTTCTAAAACTCAGTCTTGTCTTATATCTCGCAAAAAGTATTCTTCTGCTGCTATGCTTATCTTTGGTGACACTCCGATTTCTAGGCAGGATGATATATCTCTTTTGAGGATTACGCTGACTTCTAATCTCTCTTGGCATGAGCACATTACAAATATTGCTTCCTCTGCATCTAAAAAACTGGTTTTCTCTTTCGCACTCTGTTACTTTTCTTCCAAACAGCTGTTCACTCTGTACAAATTGCAAATCTGCCCTACCATGGAATATTGTTCCCACATCTGGGGTGGTGCCCCCAAAACCTCTCTCAGGCTTCTAGATTCCATTCAGAAGAGGGCAGTTGGTTAATTAATGACTCCTCTCTAACAGAGTCTCTCCACTCTCTGTCTCATAGACTTACTGTTTCTGCTGCATGCCTTTTCTACAGATACTTCCATGGGCACTGTTCTTCTAAATTGGCTTCTATAATTCCTGCTCTCTCTCTTTCAAAACAGTCCGAACACGTGCCGCCACCACCCAACATCCGTTTATTGTCCAACTTCAAACTCACAGAACCAACTTTTCATCTTCCTTGTTTATTCATTCAACTGTCATTTTCTGGAACAACCTTCCTTCATATGTATTTCCTGAAAATTAGTCTACAGAAATTCAAGTCTAATGTCAACAAATATCTTCTTTCGCCTTCTCAACCTCCAACCCAAGCACGGTACTAAGTACTATTGGTTTTAATACCACTCATATTTGGGGTTTTCATTAAAAAAAAAAAAAAATCTAGCTGAAGCTTTTTTTTTTTCTTCTTCTTCTCCTGCTGTTAGCAAGCTACTATGTTTCTATTAAAATGTTCAAGGTTTATGGTGTGAAGTATTGATCCCACATTTTCCTACCATTGACAACATGTACAAAATGCTTTCCTTCTGAGGATCTTTACAGAAGTGTTACGACAAGGCAGTTTTTTTTCTTTTGTGTTTTTGGCTAATTCTCTATGAGCCCATTGGGCCTTATCAAAACTAAGACTATCATGGAAAGTACGGTGCAAAATCTGTGTCCAGTTTATGATGGACTATTTTATGCAGTATCACTCTTTGATTATTCTTTTTGATATCATCAATTTGTGTTTGTATACTTTGTTGTGCTTGATACCGCTACTTCCATCCTCTGTGATATCTTAGTCAGCATGATGCGTTGCCACCTGGTGCCTCCATAGCCAGGTGGGCGGGAGCAGCAGTGCATAGCACACACTTCTTGATTAGACTGGGGTTCGAGCCCATGGCTACCAAATATGGAGGATGTGGAAAGGTCAAGAAATGACCACCGCATATCCCCGGAGCAATATGGCCTTAGTTGCTAATGCTCCTAAAACCAAATAACAAACAGCGTTGCCACCTGCCACTCATTTTGAGGGGTCTGGGTTAGATTCCTGTCAACAACTGAAGCAATTTCTAAAAATCCTCTACATTCAAGGCCAAAGTTAACTCCAGGAAGAGTGAGTTAGGTCAGTCCTGCCACGAACACACATTTCTATTGACAAAATATATGAATGGATATGAATGATAGCTGTTGATACCAGTAAAATAATAATTTGTTTTGTTTTTTTTTCTTTCTTTTGCCACTGTGTTTAGCAGTAACCGTATATCATCATCTTTCTGGTTTTTTTGCACAATTTCAGAAATTGTCTTTCATAGAAAGTTTACATTTCTTCCAGGCTTCAATTAAACTTTTGATGCATTTTTCAAATACAGATATTAATAATATGGGCTTCAAAGTCCATATTATTAACTGTTTATTATTAACATCTGTTCTGGTCATCTTTAGCCCAACGTATAGTGTATCTTTGTTTTCCATGATTTTGCACTCACTCCATACTCTTAGTTTTTCCAAGATATTTTTTTTAGGCTAATTCTCCTAATTAATTAATTGCTCATGAAAAGTTATTGTAATGTTGTGTCTTACTCGAGGTTTGATTTATTTTCAGTGAGTATTTTTCTCTAGCTGTATTGGATGTTATGCACCTACCCTAGAATAAAAATTTCTACCATTCCAAATGTTGAAATTATCAGAAGCAATTCACAACTCTTCAGATGGGTGATATTTTGACTGTTATACAAAAAAATAAAAGATAGTATGATATTTGTAAGTGAATCAGATTAATAAATTGGTTTATTCAGTATGAAGTGGTGAAAGCAGGGAAAGTTGTTAAGGGAGTTGCTGTTATTTAAATCACTTGGTTAGTGTGTCTGCTGGATATAGTGGCATAAATATTGTTCTGTGGTCTTATGGCCACTGTCATCAATTCTTTGTAGATGTTTATAAGAGATGGATATTCCAAAGAGGCCCAAGTTTTTTTTTTTTTAATCTGTTCTGTTTTTTAGGACATGTTTCTATTGCATCTTTAAAGTTGTGTTTTTTTGGTATGCAAGGCACATATCTTGAAAATTGAAGCCAGTTGAAGGCTTTACTGGTTTAATGTGCTACTGTTTGCTGGATAGTTGCCACTGTAATGTTTCTATTAACTAGCATTACTTGTTTTTGTCATCCATGTTTCATTGATGTTGCTGCCCCTGCTACAGTTATAAGAGATTGAACCAGTGTCTTTATACAGAAATATTTCCACTATTATGCCCCTTATTTTGTAGTTTCTCGTTTAAAAAACATTACTTGTTATAACACCTATAGACTAATGTGAATTACTGCGTGCGTGCGTGCGAGAGAGAGAGAGAGAGAGAGAGAGAGAGAGAGAGAGAGAGAGAGAGAGAGACATTGAAATGTTTGAGATAAGGCCTCTTATAGAAACAGTAGCTTATGCATCAATGTCTGAAAGTGTTCAGTTTCTGGTAAAAAGGTAAATTTTCTTTAACTATTCAGTGAATGTTATATAAATTAAAGAAATAATATACCTTAATTGATAAAATTGATTATATGCATTCTGTCAGCTTAACTGTAGTCAAATGAGACTTTTTGTGTATATATGACTTTGGAACCTAATTTTCAGAACATTTAAAGGGAGAGCTGGAGGATTATGTACGTCAGTTTGGAAATAAAGTGCGTCTTCTTAGGAATAAGCAACGTGAAGGTTTAATAAGGTCTCGCACCTTTGGAGCTCAAGAATCAAAAGGAGATGTGGTTCTTTTCTTAGATGCCCATTGTGAAGTAAATGTGAACTGGCTACCACCACTATTAACACCCATTTATCTGAATAGGTAAGATTTAGGAATGTGGTAAGGAAATATAAAGGGAAAAGCTGGCAGGTTTAATACCACATGATGCTAGTTATGATATAGTTAAAATTATCATTTAAAGATTGTAATAAGTACTGTTCCATATGTTTTACTGAAATGTTGAAATATTGAAATTTATGGAAGGCATAATTGATGGATGTAAATGAAATGTCCCAGAATCTCTTCTATTGAAATTTACAAAAAAAAAAAAAAAAAAAGTTTTTTGTGTTTACTTAGTAAATTTCAAAGTCAAATTTGTTTTACAAGGATTACCAAAAATATTGTAAAATATTAAAAAAAAAAAAAAAAAAGTCTGTCTTTTATGAATTTACAAACTGCTGCTTTTGCTTTTTTTTTTTTATGGAGGTCTGTCAAATTGTTTTAAAGTATGCATTTCTGTTATGCCTTTCCATTAAAAACCTACCATTGACTGAAATCATGATTGTTATTACTATGTTTATAGTATAATACTTGCAGTAAAATAAATAAAACCACAGTTTAATTGCATATATCAATATTTTTCCCCTTAACATTAGCCATTCAGTGGCAAAAAATTTTGAAGGAAATTTAAAATGTCGTGAAAAGTGTATTTAATGTAAAAGAAAGTTGAATAAAAACATCATTTTGCAGGCATGAATTTAGTTGAAACAAAAAAACACTAAAACCAGCAGCAATCAAATGTACCAAAACACATGAATGCCTTTCCACTTGGTTTTGGTTTTCTTCCTTCTCCATGAATAAATGCTTCATTGAGATATTTGGAAAAGTGATTCTTCTGATTTCTCTTAATTTTCATTTCTGATGAAAATTAAGAGAAATCAAATATTTGCATTTGCCAGATGTATCACAGTACTTATCTACTCTTCTCTGGTGATGACTAAATTGCAATAATAGATTAGAAAAATGGAAACTTATGTACTGGGGAGAATAAAAATATAAATGGTTGGTTTCATTATCTTAAAGGCCTAAAAAAAGTAGTAGTCAAGGATGACAATTGGTTTGAGGTGGTCTTCATTCTGGGCAGTTATTGACTAGACAGTGTCAGGTCAACAAAGAGATCCTGTCTCTGTGTTGGCATTGGATATGTGCCGAACTTGTGAGCAATGTGACACCATTTTATCCATTAACATGTATATGCTTATATAATCTAGACAACTTGTTTTCTGCTATACTAAATTTTATTTATTGGTGTAGATATATAACCTTTCGACTAGATAACCTTTCTAAAGGTTACCAAAACTTTGACCTTTTTAAACTTTATTTGTGACATGGTGCATTATAACTGTAGTTGTTTTTGCACCATAAAAAAAACAAAATCCAACCAACCACCTGAACTTGTATCAGAATTTGGGAGGCAGAGGAATGTACTCAGAGCAGTCGAGGAATAACAGAATCCTTGATGCACTGGTGCTGATTCATTGGGTTTCTGTTGTGCGACTAGTTTGATTAATTGTGGTGGAAAAGAATTACCCAGGAAGAGGATGGGTATGAAATAGTGACCCTACCTCTCTTTATACACACACTCACTCACCACTGAATTATAACTGCCACATCCTTGATGAACTATGCCAAACAGCTTCCTACACTAGAGCAATGGTAATTTGCATCTGGTCATGCAAGTCAAAGTGATAAAGTAGTAGTTATGAGACATAGTAAAGATATCACAGAATTTCTAAAGGGCATGCTTGTGGGAGCTCTTGCATTGGGTGCTTCCATATCAGAAATGGCACGTCTTGTTGAGGGCCCTCAGTCCACTGTGGTTAAGGTGTACAAAGAATGGTATTGAACAGTTTAAACCATCTCCCGCTGATAGAACTATAAAGGAGTAGGCAAGATGGATGTTTGTGGTAAGTGAAGGGTGCAGCACATTGTATGGGTTCAAAAGCAGCTCACTGTGCAACATTTGACATCACAATACAATATGGGGAATGCAAGAACAATATCCCAAATGATGATGCACCACAAGCTCAGATGTATGGGGTTCCACAGCAGACGACCCAAGATATGCTCTCTCCTCACCACTGATCATTATCAGTGGCGAATAACAACACACTTGTTGGAAACAAGTGTGGTGGTTGGATGAGTCCAAAATACCTGGTGCAACATGCCGACAGGCACCTTTATGTGTGGTGCAAGCAGCATGAGTGCATGGACCCATCATGCATGGTGCCCACTATCCAGGCAGGTGGCAATGGTTGCTTAATATGGTGCATGTTTTTCTGGAAAGAACTAGAACTCCTGGTGCATATGGGCCAATGTTTCACTGGTGAGGTCTACGTGCAGCTCGTAGTAGGCCATGTGCACCCTGCCATATTGCATTTTTTCCTGGACAGAAACTGGACCTTCCAAAATAACGTTCCCTGCCTGCACTGTTTGCAAGTGGTTCGAGGAACACAGTAAAGATATTACCCATCTTGATTAGCCTCCAAATTCACCTGACCTCAGTCCAGCTGAACACCTGAGGCATATGGACATGCAGTCATTATCCATTCCAACACTGTGGAAAGCCTTGAAGGCAGCATGGCTGCAGATCCCTGTGATTTGCCTAGGCATTACTCCACAGCTAGTGGAGTAATGCCTAGGCAAATAGCAGCTGTTATCCATGTGAACTGTGACCTAATAAAGCATTAGGTAGGTGGTCATAATTCATTGATCACTCAGTGTGTGGGATGGGGCTTTTTTTTTTCTTTTTTTTTTTTTGTTCCCTCTGAAAGTGTCCTCTTAGGTAGCACAGTTGGTACAATCACCATCCTCTCCTCACCAGATGGAAGAGACCCAAGTTTGAATCCCAGCAGTGATGTGAGGGATTTGTATGGGCCTTTTTCACAATGTGGTGAGTTAGTTGATCTCAGGCAAGGGTAACATGGTTTTTTCTTGTAGCAAACAGTAAGTTGGCCACAGAACACACTCAATTTACAGGCATCTTATATACAGTGCATGCAATAAGTCCTAGGTTGCTGATGCACCTAAAACCTTACAATTGACCTTCTGAAAGTAAGAAATTTCTAGAAGCCTCTTGTTCTTATTGTTGTTTTGCTGTCACATTCTAATGACAGATTCCCCACAGCATACATTGCTGTTAGTAGCCATTCCCTATTTTTAATCACAAATTTTAAAAATCAAAGTCACGAAGAACATTTGTTCCTATTTTTTTCTTCTAATTTGATAAGGATAAATTGTGCATTTCTGTTTAGTGTCATATGTTACATTTGATAATATGGACATATCTCTAATATATGAGTTGAGGGCATTATTTTGACATAGAGGTATGCAAACTTAAAATGATGAACACTGTTCTGCATGGATATCAAATAATTTATTAAAAATTCTGCACCTGGATTCAGGCTCAAAAAATAACGTTCATTTTAGAAAAGTGAACGTAATTCTTTGAACAGCATCTCTGCAGGTTCGCAATTTAAGACAAGACATTAAGAGTCTTTCTTGAGTATGTACATGAATTTGCATTTTCAAGGTCTGTCAACACATTATCAGCAGATTGTATATGTATGGATTCTCTTGAAACTACAATAGAAATATACTGCCGTTTATCAACTATGTTTATAAATAATAATTTTATATTTAATATTTATGGTAATTTCCAAAATTCACATAAAAATTAAAAAATTAAATTTTCTGTTTATACTCCAGCACGACAACCAAGTCAGTAGAGTTTACAATAAATCGTCAATACAAATATTTATCGTATTTAGTAGTCACGACCTTGTAGGGACCGGGTAGTAGGGAACCTGTGCTAAGCACTCTCACTCCTAACCATTTGGCTACGTCAGGCCTAGGAGAGTGTAACCCATTTACCAAGCTTTTAGACAATGTGGGCTTGCTGAAATTAAAGAAATTCTCTGATATTTGGATCCATAAGTTGGTGAAACATAATCAAATAATGTATATATAAATGTAAAGGATATTACCACAAAGAAAAAAAATTAAGTAATGATGATTTTTATTTTTATGAAATTTTGATTTTAATTGTATTTTTGACAATAATCTATGCTAATGTTTAAAGCTATAAAGTCAAAATAGGAAAAAATATTGAAAAGCATTCATATGCATAGTTTTTACAAATTTTCAGAATAGATATTATGGCTATTTTGAAAATTTTATAAAGCCAGTGCTGTTTTTTTAGTGTGGAACTTAAATTTCACCCATTCAGAAATTCACTTATTCAAGGTTCATTCTGTTCAGCACTAAAAGACAACAGTGATAGGTTAGTTAGTTACCGAAAAGTGAAGTTAGTAAACATGCTTCTGGTGGGGGGGGAAGCTTATGCCAAGAGACAATAGAAGTCAGGGTAATCTCTAATATATGCGATCTTGTCTAGAGATCTGAGTCATTGAAGATAAGCATAGGAGAAGTAGACTTCTTTTTGTGAGATATAAGACAGGACAGTTTTATAAGGATTGAAATTAATTAAGTTATCTTTTCCCCATTAGAAAATTTCCTGGCAATTAGCATTTAAGAAATTGATGGTGGTTATATTCAAGAAGATAAAGCCGTTTACACAGAGAAAGGTTTCTCAAACTGGAAGGTGAAATGCAATGTGCTGTCGTCAACAAAACTATGGCTAGGATTTCCAGTCACTGAAAGATGGTCATTAATGTACAAGAGGAAAAGAGTGGGAGAAAGAACTGAAGCTAAAACAGGAGTAAGCTCAGGGACACAGGTTTTGAGAAAAAGTGGAGAAATGCCATAAGGAGTAGGAGCTTTCTTGGTATCAAAATTGTTCAAAATTCTTCTGATTCCTTTTGATGGAACGTCACATGTGCATTGAGCAGTGTGTACTAGGAATGGTAGGATGTGGTATACCAAGATCATCAATACAAGAGTTAGAGGAAAAATAGGATGCTAATAAATTGGCTTTATCTTTAGCTAAGGAGACAATAAAACCATTAGGTTTTTGTAGAGGTGGCAGTATAGATGAGCAAAGGTTGTGGCCAATAGCTTCAGCAAAAGACCAGAATGTATGGCTCTCGGCACTTCTAACCTAATCTTTAAGTAGACTTGTCAGAGGTCGCTGCTGTTCTGCCAGTTTAATTAAAAGTTCACCTAAAAACAGCCAACTGTGTACAGACATGCTTCTAAACCTTCACTTCAGTGGCATGCATTGAATGAAACTAATCTATCTTTCCTCTTCTTCTTCCTCGATAGTGGTAATGTCCATCAAATATTCATTCACTTTGAACAGAGGAAGGCATGCATCTCTCCTACCCTTTCAGCATAGATTAATCAGATGACAGTCTATTTGCCACCAGTGCTCAAGGTGTGATAATGTCCGTTTTCTAAAGAAATTCCGCGTTTTCAGATTGATCAAAAGGTAATTCGCAATGCTTTATAGACTTATCTTTGAACATCTTTTTTTCTTTTGTGTACGTAGATTTGAATCACTTTGATTATTATCATCTGTAAAAGTCAAAAATGGCACAGTTTTTAAAGCTATCCCTCTATCTCTTATTTCCTTCTCTACCCAATTTTGCTAACATTTTTGTTCTTGCGCATTCATATATTTTCACTGTTTCGCTATCAGGAAATATATTTCTGAGCAATGCCCTTGCATGAGTTGAACTTAGAGGAAAATTGTTCTATGATAAATGATGCAAATAAGCATTTGGCACATATAACACCGTTATCTTCACTCTGAAATGCTACATATATTTCCCATTTCTTCCTACACATTGCACATTGTCCTTGTGCTTATTTGTTTGCAAATGTCTGATCAACATATTTCCTGTCACTTGAAACTGAATATCTACATACAGTATACATAGCAAATATTTTCCTTTTCTAGATTTTATAATACAGAAAATCTTGGATTTGTATTCTTAAACATCACTTTGGTATCATGCTGAAGGACATGGTTCAGCTTTGCACATTGTATACAAAGAAAACATTATTTAACATTATGGTTTAGATGAAATTTTGCTTCATGTTTTCCACATATTTTAAGCAACTTAGATTAGCACACCTGAGTTCATTAACTAGTGTCAAATAATGACACTTCATGCAAAAATTCACAGAATTTTTTAAAAAATTCTAAATTTGACAGTAAAGCTGTAAAGTTTTTTTTTTTTTTTTTTTTTTTGTGAAATAGAAAGAAAAACTTAAAATAGTGAGCAGGAGAATGGTACAAAAAATTTATTAGCATATGTATTTGCAGGCTTTGTCTGTTTGATAAGGTGTATTTGTGACTTTTTTTTACATTCCCTTAACATGTAGCTTCTTAACTGCTCAGTAATACTTGCTATTTATTGGCATTGTAGAAGAACTCTTTAATCCATGATAGTCATATGAAATCAAATCATACAAAATATTGCCAACTTTATAGTAAATTTTCATCTCTCCTCAATAGAGACTTTTTGAATTTTAATAGAGAAACTGCCATAGAAAATTATCTTAAAGCACCGAGAGTCACTTCAGAATGAATAGGATGGTTTTTAATGAAGCTAGAGTGGAAAAAAAAAAAAAATAGGTGTTCAAAGTGATCCTCATGTGATTGTTGATAGTTAATAGCCACAATATTTTCAAGAAAAGAGTGAACAGAAAGTGGACATGGAAGAGCCCAAATGGATTAACAACTAATGAAATCGACTTCATCCTCACTAACAGAAGATATATTGTGAATGATGTTACCGTCCTGAACAAGGTAAATGTTGGAAGTGATCACAGAATGGTAAGATGCACACTTGATATAGATGTAAGAAAAGAAAGGAAAAAACCGACTCGAGTAAATAATACGAAGGTCTTTGAGATAACAGAAGACGAGAAAGAACAGTATGTACTGGAACTTAAGAACAAGTTTGAGCTTCTGCAGACTGCTCGTGACCAAGATATCGACGAGGAATATTACAACTTTCTGAAAGAGATAAAGCCCAAGAAACCTATAGGGAAAAAGAAATCCAAAGAAGAAAAAATTAGTCAAGAAACACTTGTTATGATGAACCGAAGGTAACAAATGAAGAGCAAGATAAACACTGACAAGGAGAAAATTGAGTATACTGAGTTATGCAAAGCCATTAGAAAGAGGCTCAGAGAGGACATAAGAAGATTTAACACAAAAGTAGAACAAACATTAAGGGAAAATAAAGTACTTAAATCAGCAGTTATGAGCAGTAATACAGAAAGACAAATGATACTGAAACTGAAGAATACCGATGGTGTACTTATAAATAGCAGAGAAGGCATAATTCAAACAGCAGGAGACTACTATAGAGAATTATACAAGGAGCGAGAGAATGATGCCAGCAGTGGGAAAGATGGATCGCAAATTAGTAACACATACGACATACCCAATATCCTTCCTGATGAGGTAGAACATGCATTGAAGAAAATGAAGAATCAGAAAGCCCCGAGGGAAGATGAAGTTACTGTAGAGTTGTTAAAATTGGGAGGAAGAGACATGGCACAAAAACTGGCAAAACTCTTCAAAAATGCATTAGAAAAGGTGTGATGCCTAAGGAGTGGAATAATGCAATCATAGTTTTGCTGCATAAGAAAGGAGATAAATCAGAAATTGGAAATTATAGACCAATTAGCTTGTTATCCCCACATCTACAAGTTGTTCACAAGGGTCATTACTGACAGATTAGAAAGAATACTTGATGAGAATCAACTGAAAGAGCAAGCTGGCTTTAGGACAGAATTCTCAACTATGGATCACCTTCACATAATGTCACAGCTAATGGAGAAAGCAAATGAATATAAAATACCATTATGCCTGGCATTTGTGGATTATGAAACGGCATTTGACTCCATACAGCATAAGGCAATGTTTCAGGCACTGGAAAGACAAAGCATAGATACCCCATATATTATGATTTTGAAGAAAATATATGAGAATGCTACCTCCTTTATTAGACTAGACAAAGACAGTAATACATTTAAAATTGTGAAAGGAGTTCGACAAGGAGAGGCAATATCTCCGAAGTTGTTTACTGCTGCCCTTGAGGAAGCTTTCAGAAGATTAGACTGGTCGCAGAAAGGAGTCAATGTGAATGGAGAGTACCTAAACCATTTACAATTTGCAGATGACATTGTGGTCATAAGCCACGATCCCAAAGAATGAGGAAAATCTTAATCAGTTATGCAGAGTTAGTAACGATTTTGGGCTAAAGATGAATATGGCTAAAACAAAAGTAATGATGAACAAGTATGCCACAGAAATGGATATAATGATTGAAGGAGCAGTAATTGAAAAGATGGAGTCATATACTTATCTGGGACAAGTCATTAGCTGTAATAATGATAAGTGAATGGAAGTCAAGAGAAGAATAAATTTTGGATGGACAGCATTCAGGAAATATAGTCACATACTGAGGAGCAATATCCCAATTTGTCTGAAACGTAAAATAATGAACCAATGTATACTCCTCACCATGACTTATGAAGTGAAACTTGGGCACTCACCAAAAGAATGGAAGAGAAGCTGAGAACTACACAGCGAAGAATGGAACGAATTATACTGGGAATCAGACTGTTGGATAAGAAGAGAAACACATGGATTAGGCAGCAAACTCAAGTAAAGGACATTCTTATCAAAACTAAAGAACTAAAATGGTCTTGGGCAGGACACATAGCTCAAAGACATGATGACAGATGGACTAAGAAAATAACAGAATGGTACCCAAGAGGAGCTAAGAGAAAACCTGGAAGACAACGACGGAGATGGACAGATGAAATTCATGAGCTTGTGGGTAGTAAATGGATGGCCATTGCACAAAACAGAAGTTGCTGGAGAGGCCTTCATCCTACAGTAGATTGAAAATGGCTGATGATGATGATGATGATCTTCTATTATTTGACATTTTTACAGGATAAATTATTGGTTTAATCTATCCATAACTTGGAAAAATACCAAATACGGAGGATGCGGAAAGGTCAGGGAATGACCACCGCATATCCCCTGAGCAATATGGCCTTAGTTGCTAATGCTCCTAAAAACAAAATAACATAATAACTTGGAAAAATAAACATTAAGATTATTCTTAACATTTATATATTTAATATGGAGATGATGTAGAATTTTTTTGGTTTATTAAAGTGAATGAAATTTTTAGAACACCCTCATATATAGAAACACATTTATTACAGTTTTATCATTAATGTTACACCCTAATACAGTGGATTCTGGTTATTTGGGCCACTGGTTAATCGGGGCAGCCATTTATTTGGGGCAAATCTTAAAAAACAGAAACCAATTGAGAAAATAGCCAGGGTTTACTTCGCTTAATTAGGACAGCATGCCGTTTAATCGGGGCAGGAGACTGCAGCACTGAAGATCACCCTTCAATTGGCTCCGACAGTACCACGTGGTTCGGTCGAAATTCTGGAGGTCACAACCATAAAACAATAAAAACAATTAGCAGTCACCTGTTTATTGGGCTTTTCTGTTAGTGAAATCTATCATAAACGGACAGTAAACTTGATCTTATTGAATTTGCGATAATACTGACAGCTGGAATTCTGTGGGTTATTATGGTGGAATGTGTTTACACTTCTATTAAATCTTCAACCATATAAAAAATTAATTTTCAGCTCTTCTCTTCATTCCTGTTTTTAAAGCTTTGTAACTCGTTACTCCGTTCTCACTTGTGCGTATCGTGTTACTTGCAATTTGTGTGTGCCGTGTTCTTTGTTATTGATTGCTTATCTTTTTACTGTTTTAAATTTTAACCCCCACCCACAAATGTCAGTGAACAGAAATGTCAACTAGTTCGTATGTACATATTACAGTGCATATTAATTATTCGGATTTTCACGTATCATTTAATTTTTTTAATTATTAAGGTAATAAAGGGTAAATTTGTGCTTAATATATCTTTGCTTTTACAGCCTGTGGATAATATTCCTCCTATTTTCGCTAATTAGAATTGCTGTTTAATGGAATTAAAATTCAATTCGCAAATGTGATCACAATGACCGGCGCTTACTGCACATCGTATAGTGAACGGTACTTTACTGTTTTGAGTTTGTTGTAACTTGATTTGATTGTACAGTGAACCAATTGTAAAGGTGGAGGATACGCTGTATTTTTAACTATTTACGTGAAACTTCGGATAATTGGGGCAGCCGCTTAATCGGGCCAAAATGCACTAGTCCCAATGTGTCTCAAATAACCGGAATGGACTGTATTTCTAAGTTTTTAGGCAGGCATTTTTTCTTTTATTGTAATTTTTCCAAGTTTCATTCAGTAAGTATATGTATCCATTTAGAATATATTTCCTTTGTAAGAATACCCAGAATTATTTTCATTGAGCCTTTTTTTTTTTTATGAGATTTCTCTCTCCTATTTTTTTTTTTTTTTTTTTTTTAGAACGGTGATGACTGTTCCTGTTATAGATGGTGTTGACAAAGACAACTTTGAATACCGACCTGTTTATCATGGAAATGTTCATTATCGAGGTATATTTGAATGGGGCATGTTATACAAAGAAACAGAATTGCCCGAACAAGAAGCTAAAAAAAGAAAATATCATAGTGAACCTTACAAGTAAATAAATTTGTTTTACTAGGTTATCTTTGAGAACAGTTTTATATAACATGAAATTTCATTTATTAGTTTTAAATCTGCACCATTACATGTGATAGGTCTCATTATTTATTTTTTATATTATTTTTTCGCCTTCCATTATCTTTTTAAGAAATTTTATGAAACTTTATGCTTAATTTTATATCAGTTTAATCTTTCCAGTATTTAAAATTGTCCATCAAAGTAGTTGGAAAAATCTGAATAAAAATATTTTTATATAATTTTGTAATAAATAAATAAATTTCCATTTATTCTTGATATGGCTGAGGCCAGAAGAATATACATATTCATTTAGACTGCATATATATTGAATTAAGGGAAGCCAGATTTTCATTGCCACAGTTCACAATTGGACCATGCATTTTTCATGGCAGACACGAACAATGAATATAAGTAGACACTAACCTTTATTTTTCTCAAGGTATTGCTTATGGACAGCGCACACACACACACACACACACACACACACACACACACACACACACACACACTAAAATCACTTAATTATGTGAATTTTACTTTCAAGAAATTAGTTATAATCTACACCTAACCAAGGAAAGGGCATCCATTCTCCCTTCATGTGAGAATACAGAAATGAATAACCACTCTCAAGAGACAAGTCAAATAAAGTAGCTTAGCCCTAAACTGGAGAATCCTTTTCGACAATGAGTCATGTTCACAGCTAATTTAAACCTTATTACCAAGCAAACAAGACTTTAAATACTCTTGTGACACCAGGAAATCTTTTTTTGTACATGCATTTGTACAACCAGTACTCAGATAAAAGATTGGACATCTCTCATTTATGAAATTACTGTGTAGCTTCATTTCTAAGCTCTCTGAGATTAACAGTTTAGTGAAATTATGTCATATGTCTATTTTGGCATTTTGGGCAAATGTTTGCAAATAATGGAAAGATAAGATACCTTTGTATGTTCACAGTTGATTAGCTGCAACCAAATCAATACATTGATCAAGTCTTCTTTCCAAGTTCCATCTGATCAAACCTTGTATTCTTCATATCAAGGTTCAACCAGATATACTTTGGAAATGGACACTCCATCAACGTGTTGCTTTGATTTCAGCTGATCATTTGTGAATGTCCAAATTTTCTTATCTCTCCATTATTTGCCTTTGAAAACACCCAAATAATGGATGTACAACATGATTTCACTAAAATGTTAACCTTTGAGACCTTAGAAATGAAGATACACAGTAATTCCATAAATGTAAGATATCCTTATCTTTTTATCTGATACAGGTCGTATGAATGCATGTTCAAAAAAGCCTTCCTGATTCCACAAGGGTATGTAAAGTTTGTTTGTTCGGTAATGGGATCTAGCCTATCCACGAACATAACTTGTCAGAAAAGGCACTCTCCAGCTCCAGGACTAAGCTGATTTATGATATTATTTGATTTATCTTTTGGCAACTCATTTGAAATTGGTTATGCATATAATATATGGGATTATGGTGGGGGGAGGGGATATTTAATACAAAAATTAAATAAATAAATATAAAAAGATGTAAAGTGCATTGCTGCATTAGCCTAATGACGGGGAACATTCTGTTTCCACTAAAGATCGATCAAGCTTGGTCTTATGTCCACCTTAAATACCTTAAAACACATAGCATCACCCAATAGGCAAATCCACTATCCACTTAAAAATCAGAGACTTCCCCAGGACAGCTCTTTCAAAGTTTACTGGATTCTTATCAGCCAGCAGGTGGTATCTGTTGACAAACCTAAGAAAGTTTGAAAGCTTAGATTAAGTACAGTTGTTCACATGCCAACCATGTGAACAGCCAGTGCAGACAGGCTGCTAGATGATATACAGGATGATATATCATCTAGCAACTACATGATATAAGTTTGCCAGCAGGGACAAGAAGGTGATTATCTCATTGTATAAGGCAATGGTTAGGCCACATCTTGAACTCTATATAGAGGTCTGGAACGAGGCTTGTAAACCTATATTAGAGATCAGCTATGGCTAAATCATGTTCATTGAATCTGGGTGTAGTTGCATTTGTAAAGTTCCAGAAATTAGTAACTTATAGTAATTGTGTTGGGTGTCCATTACGCTAATATTTTCAAAACTGGAATCCAATTACAAAATATAATTACTGAAACCTTATCAGAATTACTAAGTTACCAATTTCTGAAACTTGACAAATATGATTATACCTGGATTCCATAAATGTAAAGTAGCCATACTTGATCTCTGAATATTAGGCATTCAAGTGCTTGTGTAGAAAGATGCCCTCACTTGCTACAATGAAAACTGCTTAATTTCTATTATGTTTCTTGTTGCTAGCCAGTCTTTATAACAATTGGTGTCAAAAAGCTCATTTCCAGTCTTCAGATTTGACAAAGTTTTTGTTCTGTTAGACATTTCTTTTAGGACACATGGAATTTGCTGAGTATATCGAATTTGAAGTGTCACATGCTTTGTATCTTTGATATTCAGAGTAGATGGGTTGCTATTATTTTTTGTATTTTTAAATAAAGGAAGAGGCATGTTTTTTAACATGTTTAATTTGTTTGGAAGAGTTACAAAATTCATGATAGCAAGTGGTTTTAAAAAATGTATTTGATTTTAAAGAAAGGTGACCAGTGAATCAGGTATTACATTCAGCTGTTGATAATATTGAGAGAGATTTTTAAAAATGAGACCAGAATTGTAGGAGAAAGGTTGGATTCTGCACCAAGACAATGTGTCCACACAACAGTGCGATATCAGTTCAGCTGCTTCTGGATGAAAAAATAAGTTCAGTTCTTGACCCCTTTCCATATTCTTCTGATCTTGCTGTATGTGATTTTTTTTCTATTTCTGAAATTAAAATTCACTCAAAGAAACTCATTTTCAGTGAAACTATTCTGAAAGGAATAAGTTGTGTAATTATTATTTATTTGTTTTTAAATAAAGCACCAAGATGTGCCAACAACTTGGGGAGATAAAAGGACTAATAGATTAACAGTAGCCACTGGCAGAGGTGAAAGTGATTCTTGCACTGCTTCTATTGGAATGAGCAGCAGCCTGGAAAACAAGATGCAGGGTATTTCAGAGACTGCTGGGAGTCATTCCGATACAAGTAAACGCATTTATATGGGTAGCTAAGAATAGAAACAGATGCATGTATACTTGCATGTACACCAATGCTAGGAGTTTGGTAAATAAATTTGATGAATTTGAGGTATTGTTCAAAACATCAAAGGCAGATATTGTTGGGATATCAGAGACGTGGTGTCACGCAGATATAAGGAATGCAGAACTGCAATTTGGGGAGTATAATGTGTACAGAAAGGATAGACAGGATAGGAAGGGAGGAGGGGTTATGCTATTAGTTAAGAAACACAAAATCCAAGCAAGTGCAGCCAGTCAACATCGCTGGACAGTTTAGTGTCGAGTCAGTTTGGTGTGACATAAGCACCGGTAGATCAAAATTGAGAGTAGGAGTGTTATAGGCCTAATGACTCTGATGAGTATAATAAAAAACTGTACCAGGAAATAGTGGGCCAGTAAATCAGAGAGTCTTATAATGGGGAAATTTTAATTTCCCAGATATTGACTGGAATTTGTGGGTTGGTCACTCACACACTATCAAGGATTTTGTGGATTTATTGGATGATTGTTTTCTACATCAGCGTGTTCTGGAGGCAACTAGAGTGAGCAGTACTCTTGATCTGATTATCAGTAGTGATTCTTCATGCATTAAAAATCTGCAGATAAAGGAACCACTAGGTGGCAGTGATCACAGTGTGCTGAAGTGGGATTTACTCAGAGGTAACTACCATCAGGAGTAAAGGGAAGAGTTTTTGCTTTTGTTAAGGTGACTATCGTGGTCTGAGACAGTATTTAAATTCTATATGGTGGGGCCAACTGATGATGTTACCAACAGCAAATTCAAAATGGGAAGCATTCAAAGAATTTATCCTGTAAGTTCCATTTAGCCTTTACATACCAACTAAGAAATATTGTTCAAGATTTAGGCCTAAATGGATTTCAGATGAACTAATGAGACATATGGCAGAGAAGAAAAATACATGGGGTACATATAAATTAATGGGTGACATGGAAGCCTATGATAGATATAAGCTGGTCTGTAACCAAGTCACAAAGGAGATTAGGCAGGCAAAGGCAAATTATGAGAAATCCTTGGCAAAGGATGCAAAGAAAAACAAAGATTTCTTTACCTGTGTAAACTCTAGAAGGAAAGGGATGAATCAGATAAGTCCACTGGATATTGATGGTTCAACTGTTGAGGATCCTGCTCAGGTGGCTAACAAACTAAATGAGTATTTTGCATCTACATTCACCCATGAGGAGTTATTCAGGGAGGGGAATGTCGGAGGTGAGTTAAATTCTGGCAGTGAGCTAGATGATTTTGTAATAACTGAGAGGAAAGTGAAGGAGAAATTTTTGAAGATAAACATAAAAAAGGCACCCAGAGTAGTAGTAGTAGTGGCATGTGATGCAAGAAAGCAAATGTATGAGCTTATGCAGCATCAGCAAAAAAAAAAAAAAAAAAAAAATCACACCATTCCCTCCAAATGCCTGTCCAGTTCCTCCTTAAATTTATTCAACCTATCAACTTCCACAACGACAGATGGAAGTTTGTTCCAGCAATTAACCACCCACTGGCTAAAGGCAAATTTCCGCACATCTATTCTACATCTGTCTTTTCTTAATTTGAATTTATGCCCCCTTAGGTTCGTAATCTGAACAAGTGGAAGGATCCCATCAGAATTCAGCGTGCTCAACCCATTCAAGGCCTTATATACCTCAATCAGATCACTGCGCAGGTGCCTAGTCTCCAGCCACTGCAATTTGCAGAACTTAAGCCTCTCTTGGTAAGAGGATCCCTTCATTCCCCTCACCAATCTTGTTGCCCTTCTCTGTACATGCTCAAGTAAATCTACATCCTTCCTAAAATGAGGCCTGTACGCAGTACTCAAGGCGTGGCCTGACCATTGCCTTATACAGAGGGATAATCACCTCCTTTTCCCTGCTAGCAAAGACTTATATATCATTGACAAAACCCCATGACCTGCCCTGGCAGCGTGTCTACATTGCTCAGAGAACTTCATATCTGACTGCACAATTACTCCCAGGTCTTTTTCATTTTCTACCACCTTAAGTGTAGTACCACACAGTTGGTACGTTTCTCTGGGGTTACTTCTACCCATATGCAGTACTTTGCATTTGTCAAGGTTAAACTTCAGTTGCCACTTCTTAGCCCATCTGCCCAAATTATCTAGATCCTGTTGCAGTAGCACACTGCCATTACTGTCATTAACAACCCTGCCAACCTTTGTATCATCTGCAAACTTCGACATTAAGCCTGATATACCTTCATCAATATCATTGATAAATATACAAAACAACAGTGGACCTAACACCGAACCCTGTGGGACTCCACTAATAACATTAGTCCAAGAAGAGCAGCACCCATTGATTACCACCCTCTGTCTTCTCGCACTTAACCATCCTTTTATCCATTGTAGCAACTTACCCTTAATACCATTCTGCTCCAATTTGTATAATAGTCTTCCATGCGCAACAGTGTCAAAAGCTTTCCTGAAATCCAAATATATGATATCAAAATTATTTTTTGCATCCAGTTCCTTTGTAACCACATCATAATATCCTATCAAATTTGTCAGACAAGACTTTCCCTTAACAAACCCATGCTGTGTCTGAATTATTGCTGCAGTCTTGTCTAGATGATCCTGCAATGCATCTTTACAGTGGATGGGATGTATCCAGTTATATTAAAGGAAGTAAGCAAACCCTTAGCCATAATTATGAGAGCTTCTTTGGACTCGGGGGAGGTACCAATGGACTGGAGATGTGCAAATGTGACCCCAATTCACAAAGGAGAATGAAAGGGCGACACAAGTAATTATAGACCTGTTAGTTTAACTTCTGTTCCAGGAAAATTAATGGATGCACTGGTTAAAGAAGCACTTAAGACTTCATTGAAGACATCTAGAAGACTTCAGTTATAGCTCGGACACAGCATGATTTGACAAGGGAAAGTCCTTGTCTGACCAATTTGATTGGATACTATGATGTGGTCACAATGGAAATGGATGCAGGGAATAACTTTGATATCATATATTTGGATCTTATAAAGACTTTTGATACTGTTGCACATGGAAGACTGCTGAACAAATTGGAGCGTGTGGCATTGGAGGCAAATTGCTGCTATGGATAAAGGGATGGTTGAGTGGGAGAAGACAGAGTGGTAATCAATGGACACTGCTCATTGTGGACTAATATTATTAGTGGGGGTCCCCCAGGGTTCAGTTTTGGGTCCATTTTTGTTTTCTGTATTTATAAATGATATCGATGATGGTATATCAAGCTTAATGTCCAAGTTTGCAGACTTTACGAAGGTTGGCAAGGTTGTTAAGGACACTAATGACAGTACGCTGCTGCAACAGGATCTAGAAAAGTTGAGCAGATGGGCTGAGAGGTGGCAAATGAAGTTTAACCTTGACAAATGTAAAATACTGCATATGGGAAGCAGTAACCCCAGAGTGATGTATCAACTCCGTGGTATTACATTTACAGTGGTAGAGAACGAAAAAGACCTGGGGGTAATTGTGCAAGCAGATATGAAGTTTTCTGAGCAGTGCAGATGGGCTGCAAGAGTAATAGTGTCTTGTCAATGATATACAGGAATTTTTCTAGCAGGGATAAGGAGGTGATTATCCCCTTGTATAAGGCAATGGTCAGGCCACACCTTGAGTACTGTATTTAGGTCTGGAGGCCTCATTTTAAGAAGGATGTAGAGCTGTTGGAATGAGTACAGAGAAGGGCAACAAGATTAGTGAATGGAACAAAGGGTTGCTCTTACGAAGAAAGGCTTAAATTTTGCAAATTACAATGTCTGGAGACTAGGCACCTGCGAGGTGATCTGATTGAGGTGTATAAAGCCTTGAATGGTTTGAGCATGCTGAATGCTGATGGGATTCTTCCTCATGCTCAGAATAATCATCTGAGAGGGTATAAATTCAAATTGAGGGAAGACAGATGTAGGATAGATGTGCGGAAGTTTGCCTTTAGCCAGCGGGTAGTTGGTTGGTGGAACAAACTCCCATCCTTTGTTGCGGAAGTTGATAGCCTAAATAAATTTAAGGCTGAGCTGGAGTAGTATTTGAAACGAATGGAGAGGTGAAATGGGAGTGTTTTTTTTTTTTTTTTTTTTTGCATTGTTATAGTCCACTTTGGTGGAGGAAACAAGGTTTGGTTTTGAGTGACAGGTCACTTTTGCATGGTAAATTATTTTTAAAATATAGAAAAAACAGGTTTTGGATGAAGTCTAAGAAATGGAATGCATCATAATTATTGGAGATTTTTTTGTAAGATGGCCTCCTTTTAGATAATTATGAACACTGTTATTACACATCCAGAAGTCAGCACTTGATCAGCAAATTTTAAATTATTGAGTTATATATGAATCATCATCAAAACTTTCAAAATTAATGAGCGGTTTGCATCCATATGACAAGACCAATTTTTAATCTATTGGTTATAAAAATTTAACTTTTGTTAATATCATTTACATACAAAATCTGCTGAAAAAGATGTTCAGAATATATTTTATCCTTACACATGTAGTGTGTTTGTTTGAAAGGATAAATTTTTACAGGTAGAGTTACATGATGTACCATCATGAATAGAATTGTCTACGCTTTTTGTGATTTATTTTAAAAAATGCAAAATAAAAACGAACTTTATACACGATATTTATTCTTTAGATCACCTACCCATGCTGGAGGATTATTTGCTATCAACAGAGAATATTTTCTTGAACTTGGTGCATATGATCCTGGGTTATTAGTGTGGGGAGGAGAAAATTTTGAACTCTCTTTCAAGGTGTGTATATTAAATTTAAACTTAGTTTCCTTAACTTTTAGAGCTATATTATCAATAATTGTTAACATGAATAAATAATTTTGCTATATATATATATATATATATATATATATATATATATATATAAGATAAATGAACCAATTTATTTAGTGCAGATATAATATATGATAAAAGGCAGAAGCAAAGAAAGTACAGTGCACCCCGGTAGCGAAAGGCTGTGTGAACGAAGTAGGGGGGGTAAAGAATTCAGCAAGGGTAATAATTGAAAGAATATGTACCAAGTGAAAATTTGAACAAACGACCAAGGAGGAAATACATTGCCAAGTCTTTCATAATTTTTGTGTCTTCGTCAGAGGTCATCCACCAAAATTATGAAAAAATATATAGCAATGCTCTTACTTCTGTTTCCGACATGTTCTGTATGCCAAAGCACGTGTAAGGGAACACGTGGTAAAATAATTTTGATAGGTAAAAAGTTAAAATTAATTATGATAGGTAAAAAGTAATTATTCTATTATACTTATTCTATTATAACTCTGTCTTATCTCTTTCTGCTTTCCTACATCTTTTCTATTACTTTATTATTATTATTATTATATATATATATATATATATATATATATATATATATATATATATATATATATTGTCTTGATTATTTTTATTCTTCCTGAAGAATGAAATGAGCTTTCATAATACACAGCAGATTTTGCTTATTTTATTTTGTAAGGAAAAGGAATGCTCATCAGAATCAGATAATTAATTAGTGAAGTTAGTTAAGAGAGTAGTGAAGAGCAGTGATATAAAAAGTTTTGTATTTTTGTATAAAAATAAATTTATATAAAGTAATTCTTTAGCTCTGTTTTTTTATAGTAGACTTTGTGGATAGGATATCAGTCAGTCGTGTGTTAATAAATTGTGTGAGTATGTGCGTGAGAGACTTTCCATTATGGTCACTGTGTCTAGGCCGAACTTTCAGTCCTTTCTTAATGTTGCAAGTGTCAAGATGAGTGCAAAATTTCACACACAAGGTCCTGAGCCTTGTTATTGCTTCATTTTTAATAATAGTAATAAGTCTCTAGGGTTTAAGGACAAACCTTAATTTCTGCTACATATAGCACTACAGGATAAATTGCTGTCTGGATATATTTCTTTGTTGTTATGTAATTTACTTAAGAACAACACACCATCTAAGGTTATGCATTTTTATTACCAGGACATCAGCATGTTGATAGAAGCTCAGCTTTGGATCAAAAATTGCTCCAAGATCTATGGCTGTTCACTTTTAGGGTGTGGGCTCCATGAAAAGAAGACAGAATTTTAGCAGGTGACAGCTATGAGGAGAAGATCATCTCTGATTTACTGGAGTTTAGGAGCAGCCCACAGTGGTAAAATTGGAGAGCTAACTTGGTGATCCTGCTATTTATAGATGTAATAGTGGAAACTAGGTCATCTCCCAGGTGGGTGAAGGGTCTTGTTGTTATGTGTACACCAAAATATCTTCTTTGCCATCAATAAAAATTATTGGTGCATCTCTGAATAGAAATCCAGACAAAAGTCCTCCTGTGGCATCCTAGTGAATTTTCTAGTGTGGACGGATTTGTTGTACCTAGGATAAACAATTCTGCAAATAGATTTTATGACAGCCAGTGTATTTGGAAAAATTATTCCACAGCATAGCTCTTTCTGGTGTTCCATGCCAGAAACTACATTTTTACAAACTTTCCACTAATATTATCCTAATATTATTCTTAGCTTATTAGGTAATAAACCAAAATTGTGAACAACTCCTGAAGTGTAAATGATGTTAATTTTTGTACAAAAAAAGCAAAAATTGTACGTGTTGCCCATTGTTTTTATTTATAAATTTACTTATTTATTTATAAATAAGTAATTAATAATAATTTACTTATTTATAAATCTTATATAATTTTTTTATATATTTTTTTTCAAATTGATTATTGCTTATTTACAGATATGGCAGTGTGGAGGTAGCATTGAATGGGTCCCCTGTTCCAGAGTTGGTCATATCTACAGAGGATTTATGCCATACTCCTTTGGCAAGCTGGCAGAAAAGAGAAAAGGACCACTAGTAACATTGGTAAATATCAGATAATTTATATATTTAAATTTAAGGTACCATACTAAATTTGATTGTAAATTGTTATACATGCCATTCTTCGCACACGAGAGAGAGAGAGAGAGAGAGAGAGAGAGAGAGAGAGAGAGAGAGAGAGAGAGAGAGAGAGAGAGAGAGAGAGAGAGAGAGATGTTCTGTTGTAAGCATAGTAAAAATTCTTCTCTGTGATATGGAGATGACTAAAAATGAGAGTGGTGTCACTCTTAGCTGCTAAATTGTTAATTACATTGAATTTCTTAGATCTAAAATTCTAGTAACAGAAATCGCTTAATAACCCTTCAACCTCAAATATTTCAAAAAGGAGTCCCCATTATTTGTCTGGCTTGAAAGATTTTTCACTCCCCACCAGTTGGGAGAAAAGGTATAGATTGGATCCCATCTCTGATGGGATTTTATTTATTTATTTTTTTTTAATTAAAGGGTTGTGTTAGTTACTCAGAGGTGAACTGTATTTTTGACTCAGGCACATGGGTTTTTCCAATGGTGGACAGGCAAATGAGCTTTGTGCATATGATGTAAAAAACCTTCAGAAGGTAGTTCATACACAATATTTTAGCATACGGCTTGCCATAAGTTTGATTATATAATATAAACAAGAAAAGCAGCATAATTGATTATATTTTTGCTATGATAAGTTATATTCTCTTTGCCAATTACTTTAATTATTCAATCATAAATCTAAAGGAAGAATGGACTTGGACTGTTATCAAAACAGTGTGCAGTGTGAATTTTGTCATAAAACATGACTACATAGCCAACTTCCAAAATTTTATCTTTTGCGTAATATAACCAATAATGTGCATATTGCATTGGTAAGTATGACTTGTTACGCTCATTCTTGCGATGTGAAGTTCGTGTCATGAATGAAACCAGGAAAATTTTGATATATGATATCTGCTTTATTAATGTGGAGATCTATATGTTTAACAATTTGTTATAATTAATTTTGTATGTTCCATAAGCTGTACATAAAGTTATAGTTTAATGCTGAAGTAATGTTGATGCCTTTGAACATAGGATGTACTCGTACAGTATCTGGTAAGCTTCATATATGTAGAGCAGAACTATATTATTGAAGGCCAAATAAAGCAAGGTTAACAGAAAAAAATCTCTTGTCTTTTGTACTGATCTGAAATTGAAATTATGGTGCTTTCCTTCTTATTAATTGTTCTTTGCCTTTCATTATAGAATTGCACTTGTTTAATAGAGATAAGACGTTGAAACTTTGGTTGAATGTGTCTTGAGGGGTGAACCCGAGCCTTAAGTTGTTTTCATGGTTGTAATTTTGTTAAATGTTCACTGTTTTGAACTAACAGTCAATAAGCCCAGTGATGGCTCACAGTTATAAATTCTCTCAACAATATCATTAGATAAAAGGATCTTAAACAACTGGTTGAAAATACAAATGTATATAGAGGATTTGAGATTAGAGGTGACCATATTTAGAAAATTATTTTTTGGCAAAAATTTGGCTACACTGGCAAAAAAAAATTTTGCCAATGTAGCCTTTTGTAGGAGTATATGAGAAGAGTGAGAACATCATGGCAGACTTAAATTAGAGGCAATTTGAGGAGAGAGAGAATTTTTCAAGAAATTTTAGATAAAGTAAGATGACTAAATCCCTTTGTACTAAACACACTAGATGAACATAATGATTTATAAAACTATAAATAGGCCAAATGTTTTGGAACTCTGATTCCGTAATCAGTGGTGAATTGTATATTTTGATATACTTGTTTTGTTTTGAGATGACATAAAAAATAAACCATCTTCTCAGGATCTCCTATGACTACTTCCTATTTTGTGAGTTCTGAACACAATGGTGCTTATTTTCAGTGGCAGCCATCTCGGTTCAGGATGGTAAATTAAGTAATCCTCCTCTTTTAGAGGCATCATAAGATTACATCCTTACCATGTACTTTTAATTTGATTTCAATCATACTGTACTGTAAAGATTAGAGGTGACCATATTTAGCAAATTACTTACTGAGAGGGCAAAGGCATAACCTCATTAGTTGACTTTCCCTTTTTAGAAAGTAGACAATGTCTATTCTCAGTAAGTAATAGGAGGAGGCATATGCCTATTGTACTTGACTTATTTTTAAATACTAAAGCTGTTTGGATCTTAAACACTCTCTCTCTCTCAAAATATATGGTGGTTATAGAAATAATCTTGTTGGCAAATATTAGCAAATTGCAAAATATTTGTGATTTGCTAATATTTTTTTTTCCAGTATCTCCAAATAACAGTTTAAATGTTTATTCAGTAATCACATGAACTCTTTACAGAATTACAAACGTGTAGTTGAAGTATGGTTGGATGAGTATAAGGAGTATTTTTATACAAGAGAACCAATGGCACGACAGTATGACTCTGGAAAAGTTAAAGAACAACTTGATCTTCGAGCTCGTCTTCAGTGCAAGAGTTTTAAGTGGTACATGGACAATGTGGCTTTTGATGTTCTTGTTAAGTTTCCTCTTCTACCAAAAAATCTGTTCTGGGGAGAGGTAAGAATCAGAACAAAATTCTAACTTTAACTCGTTTTTATTGCTAGCATTTCTCCTTTAACTCCTTTTGTATTTTGTTTTCCTTTCAGATAAATTTGTTTTACATAAGAGTGTATGTATCGATGGTAATAATATATTTCAATTTGAACTGTGATTCAAGATCAGTTACACCAAATAACTGGTTAAAGATCCAGTTCACTGAGGATGTATTGTGAGAATAATAAAAACACATGTCTGTGTAGGTCATTCCATGTGTAAATGTTATATGATGGTCCAAGTGATGTGGCTAGAAAGGAATACAGTATATCCTCGAATAATTTGATATCAGATTATTTTAAATGTGATCTATTTTCAAAGTTGCTACTCTTTCCTTGACCAATGATATAGGGTTTTATGTGAATTTCAATACAATATTTTGATAGGTCTACAATAAAATTCAAAGTCTGAATTGGGTCCTGCAGTTTGCAAATAGCTTGTTTGTATACAACAGCAGGCAAGTATCGTTATAATGAAATTGAAAATTTGATAAATAACATTTGTTTTTATTTACCAGTAGTGTTACTATGTTCAATAAACATGTAAATTACTGAATGGAACTGAATTTTTATGAGCTGTCATAGCTCTTCCTTCTGCTACATCTACTATAGCCATGTTTCCCCCTCAGTAAATCTTTGTAGCATGCATGTTGGGGCTTATTGTGCAAATTCCTGCGGTTGGAGCTGGTTTTCCTTTTGTACATGTTATGGCCTTCTTTTGCATGACATTTTTTTCAGCCCACTGTGGCAATGGCAAAGTGATGTGTCAGATTTTTAACACTGGCATAAGATGAATCATAAGATGATTTAACAATTTCCAAGCAATAACTAATTTCAATCAGAGCTGTTTTATGTGCAAAGGCCAGGTGTGCTTCATTCCTATCATTTGAGCTGGTTCTTCCACATGTGTTATGGCCATTTCACATCAAATTTTTACAGCCCACTGTGCTCATCAGCAAAAGCAAATGATTACAATTAATTGTCAAATTTTTAGCAATGATATAAGAGGAAACCTAGCTTTTAACTTTTGTTTCTCTATGCAAAGTATTTCCTTGTCTATTTGTAAAAAATTAAGCAATGCAAGAGCCTGACATTCCAACTGGAAGGTGGTTTTTATCCTAAAAAATTAGTTCATTCCCATTGCTCATATGACTACATTGTCATTAATTTTTAATGTGTTAAAATTATGCTTTTTTTGATAAATGCTTTGAACATTAAGTGCAACTAATAAATAAAATGTAAGGCTATTTTTTGTGATATATCTCTGTGGTATATCCCTACTTTGCTGAAGTTTAATTATGCTCTTTAACCCAGCAGTGGTGGCACCCAAAATGTAGCAAAAATGGTGGCAAGTCATCTAGCAGAAACCCAACTTTCTTTTCAATTTGGAAAATATTTTGGATTTTTTGAATTCTGCTTAAACAGTGCCAGTATTTCATCGTTCATCTTTTTCTAATGGATTTCAGTCCTTAATGTATGTACTTTGTTTTAACAAAAAAATTAAAATTTCAATATGTTTTAAATTTTTTATTATTTTTTTTTTTTTTTCAAAAAAAAAAAAATTAATTCTACTGAAACTTTCAGTTTTAAGCATAAAATAGAAACACCACTCTCTTATTTGATTCCATTTTCCAGTTTAAAAGACCGTTAAGTGTGAGAAATTTTAAACATGCATATACAATAGAACTTCAACTGTCAGTCTCTGTTAACCATCAGTTAACCCCACTACACTGTAATGCAGTGATATTGGCACCATGTGTCACTCAGTCTTTGTATACAACTCACTGTATATGGTTGTACTTTAACCTCTTCTTTTATATTTTAATAAATTTTACTTAGTAAACCCATTGAAATGATAGAGAAACGTAAATGAGTGGTGTTAGGATTATCACAAAAAATTGAAATAATCAATCGTCTAAGAAAAGCATTAGCATTAGTAGAGGCATATGATGCAAGAAAGCAAGCTTATTCAGCATCAGCCAAAAAAAAAACACCACTCCCATTTCACCCCTCCATTCGTTCGAAATACCTGTCCAGCTGAGCCTTAAATTTGTTTAGGCTATCAACTTCAACAACAAGTGATGGAAGTCTGTTCCACCAACCAACTACCCGCTGGCTAAAGGCAAATTTCCGCACATCTATCCTACATGTGTCTTTCCTCAATTTGAATTTATGCCCTCTCAGGTGATTATTCTGAGCAAGAGGAAGAATCCCATCGGCATTGAGCATGCTCAAACCATTCAAGGCCTTATACACCTCTATCAGATCACCTCGCCAGTGCCTAGTCTCCAGACTCTGTAATTTGCAAAGCTTAAGCTCTTTCTTCGTAAGAGCAACCCTTTAAAAGTTCTATAAGTATAGCATCGGTTTATGGAATAGGAAGAAAACAGTAAATGATAAAGCGTGATGCAGACAAAATTGAAAACCATGTGTTGAAAATGGAAACTACTGATGGTAAGGTTAAAGGTCGTGTAAAACAATGAAGCTTGCTAAAAATTAACAATTGGATACTACAGTGTTTCAATGGTTTGTCCAGAAATGTAGCCAGGAAACTCTATTGTCAAGACCTATAATAATCGGAAAAGCCATTGAAATCAATAAAAAAAACTAGGCAGATCCTTCATTCAAGGCTAGCATCGGATTGTTGGACAAATTTAAGTTTTGCCATGGTATTTGACAGTTGTTGATCCAGGGTGAGAAGCTAAGTGCAGATAATGCAGCAGTTTTTGTTTATCGTGAAAAACTACAGAAGGAAATAGCTGATCAAAGTTTGGTTAAAGACCAAATATACAACTGCGATGAGACTGGCCTTAATTGGAAGGCACTACCTCAAAAGATACTGGCCTCAATGACTGAACATATGGCACTGGGACGGGATATAAGATGCAAAAGATTATAATGGTATGTGCTAATGCCAGCAGTAGTCATAAATTGCCTTTGCTTGTTATAGAAAAATCAAAAAGGCCTAGATCATTTAAATGCTTTGCCAGTTAAATATTCGTCACAAAACGTGTGGATGAGCCAAGATATATTTCATGATTGGTTTCATAAAATGTTTGTGCCATGTGTAAAATCACATTTGGCATCAAAAGGTTTACCACAATATGCAATGCTACTGATGGACAATGCGCCTACTCATCCCATACACATATGTGATTTAAAATGTGATAGCAAAATATCATGCCACTTTCTGCAGGAAAACACAACATCTCTCATTCAACCGATGGACCAAGGCGTGATTGAAAGGAGTATGAAACATCGTTATTGCAAAATATTCATTAAAAAACTTGTTTTGGCAGAAATAAATTAGATTAGATAAGAGTTTTGAAAAAGCTACACTATAAAAGAAACAATTTTCAGTGTCGCTGATGCCTGGAATGATGTTCCAATTCAAACAATACAAAGAAGCTAGAATAAGTTGTGGCCAGAAATATATTCAACTGATACAGAAACCATTCCAAAAGAAGCTGAAATTTTGCATTTATGCTCGAATGTTCCTGGTTTTAAAAATATTTTGATGGAGGAAGTAAATGATTGGCTGGATATGGACAAAATGGATGTCGAATGTGAAATTTTAGCCGACAATGAAATTGTGCAAAGAGTGATGACAATTTCGGATAATTCTGAAACTGAAGAAGAAAAAACTGCTGCTGGTGGAACAATAAACATAATTAGCAAAGTGCACTGAGTGGTTCAAGGTACAAGAAGAAGCAATTGCTACGCAAGTGTTACTTTTGCGTAAAATTTGTGACATTGCCTCCCAAAAGGCTCGATGGGTAATGAAACAAAAGAAATTGACTGACTTTTTTAGAAAAGAAATTTAATTATGTAGTATTGTTTTCCTTTAAATTTCTTTAATGACATTAGAACAAAGTTGTATGTATGTAATATTTTTTCCTTTTAAATTTTTTTTATGACATTACTAAACCAATGTAAGTCAAAATATTAAAAATAGGTATGCATGTAGATTTTTTGATGACCCAGTAAAAAATAAATAATAATTAAAGTTTAATTAAATTTCATTAGGTTATGTATTATGTAATAAAATAAACAAGTTAGATGACTTGGTCTATTGTATGTAAAATGGTTTTAATCAGTAGCAACTGTGGCACTTGTGCTACTCGTGCCCAGCACGAGTCAAGGAAATGGATGAAAATTATGAATTTTGTACTTTTCATTCATTCAATTTTCATATTTGCAGTTCATAAGAATTTCATTGGTAGCACCGTAGACCCTACTTGTGCCATCTCTCATTGGCATGAGTTAGCAGCTTATTGTAGACTAATAAGTTAGCAGCTTATTGTAGACTAATAAGTTAGCAGCTTATTGTAGGCTCAAGTCATCATATCTGAAAACAAGTAATGTTGTGTATTTCAAGTTTATCACTTACTAACTTTTTTTTGTTTGTATGTCAGTTACAAATTACTGTTTTCATCTAGTCTTTCACCTTCTGTATAAAAAAATAATATTTATTAATGATTTATTTATGAAAAGATGAAATACTTCAATCCGTGCCAATGTCACTCAGCTTGGTAAGAGTTTTAATATACTTGCGATAGGTAGCATCTTGCTTCCTGTTTGCTTTCAGTTTGTTGTTTTGCATGCCGGTTCCATATATAGTGCTGTGATTGTTAAGAATTATTGTGTTACATATTATTATTTTGAAATCATATCCAAGATGGATGATTTAGTGTTATCATTGAAAGAAAAACCATTTGGAGGGCGAAACATCGCTGAGCAGAGAGAAATTATTAAGACAGGCCTTCCCAAGCCATTAATTAAGACAAAAGTAGGCAATTATTGATTTCAACATAAATGGTGCAAACAAATAGATTGGTTATGTGGAAACCTCTCGAGTGAAAAATTGTACTGCTGGCCATGTTTACTTTTCCAGCCCGAGTCAAATTAGTCCTGGACAGATACTAGTTATTCTAATTTTAGAAATATTTTGAGTGACAGCAATTATCACGCAAAATCTTCAAGTCATTTGAATAATTATAAGTGTTTGAAAATGTTTGGTCAGATAGACATTACATGTGCCATTAGTAGCACCGCGAAGTTCCAAAGAGAAAATTATAATAAACAAGTTCAAGAAAATAAGCAATATTTAATTAAAGCAATTAGCCAATGTATGTAAGCAAAAACTGCCACTACATGGACATAATGAAGGAGAAGATAGCTAAATAAAGGTAAATATTGTGAACTCATAAATTGAATGGACAGTGTTTTTGCGTCACGGCTTTCAACGAAAGAAGGGTCTAAACAATTTTCGGGAGTTTCTAGTACAATTCAGAATGATTTGATAGTTGCCATTGATAAGGTTATCAACAGTGTCATTCGAAATGAAATTTAAAATGCTAAGTTTATTTCAGTGCAAGCAGATGAAACAATAGATTGTGCAATGCATGCCCAACTATCTATAATAATTAGATATGTTTCAGGGTATCAAATACATGATAGATCTTGGGGATTTTATGATGTCAGTGTAGACAAAAATGCTGCAAGACTTACTGAAATGGTAATAAGTGTGTTGGAAACCTTTAGCACTGCAAAGAACAAGCTGGTCAGTCAAACGTACAATGAGTCAACAGGCGATGGCTGGTGAACATAATGGGGTTCAAACAAAGCTGAGAGAAAAGGGTTTTAAATTCAGATATTTTATTCACTGCTATGTGCATAAATTGAATTTAGTTTTAAGTAAACTATCAGAGAAAGTTAAAGGAGTAAAAGTTCTCTTTTCACGACTTTGAGTTTTCAGTAAACTTTCTTCAAGTACTAAATGAAAAGCCATGCTAAGAGAGTTCGATGTTAACATACCATCACTGTGCGAGACAAGGTGGTGCTGTAGAACTAGAACAGTGTCATCAATTAAAAGACATCGTGAAGTTCTAACTTCATCCCATCTTACACAACAGTGCACAATTGACTCTGCAGTAAGCTACATTACAGATACAATAATGAAAGCATCCGAGACTGCTATACCAAAATCATCATCCAAAATCCGGCTTCATCCAAAAATGTGGTGGAACGAAGCATGCAACAGTGCTAAAAAAGAAAGGAACAAATATTGGAATATTTTTTGAAAACATCCAACCACAGCTAACCTCCTACAGTTTAAGAGAGTCAGAGCTAAAGCTCGTCATATAAGACGGGAGAGTAAAAAAGAAGCATGGGCGCATTATGCCTCCACCATAAACAGATCCACGGATACTTCTACAATATGGAAAAAAATCAAAAGAATTAATGGTAAATACTCGCAGACAACTTCTCCTATTCTACTTGTAAAAGGGAAAGAAATCTCTGAACCTGCAGAAATTGCCAATGCCTTAGGTACTACGTTTGAAACGCTTTCAGCTGTTGCCACATATGAACCTGCATTTCAATTGCTAAAATCCCAGACAGAAAAATACAAACTAAATTTTAATACTGTCATCCTTCATTCTTATAATCTGCCTCTGACCATGAATGAATTGTGTAATGCACTTGCACGAGTGAAAAACAGTGCTCCAGGTCCCGGCGGGATTTATTACACCATGATCTGTCATCTAAGTGAGGAATCATTAACTGTACTCTTACAACTGTATAACAGAATTTTCTTAGAGGAGTATTACCCCACTAGCTGGTGCCATTCTTATGTGCTAGCCTTCCCGAAACCAGGGAAAGACCACACAGATCCCAAAAATTACCGTCCTATTTCTCTAACCAGTTGTCTGGGAAAAACATTGGAAAAAATAATTAACGCCAGACTGACATGGTTATTAGAGACTCAAAACATTTTAAGCCCAAGTCAGTATGGTTTCCGGAGAAAAAGATATACGCTTGATCTCATTATCAAGGCCGAAACAAATATCCAGAATGCGTTCTTGAGAAATGAACACCTAGTTATGGTATGTGTTGACATCGAAAAGGCCTTTGATACAACTTGGCGATATGGGATTCTTCAGGACATGCATAAATTTGGACTTCGGGGTCATCTCCCAAAATTTATTAAGAACTTTCTAGGCAATAGATCCTTTCAAGTCCGATTCCACTCTTCATTATCTCGAGCATATGTACAAGAAGAGGGAGTTCCCCAAGGATCAGTGTTGAGCGCCACACTCTTTGCCATTAGGATTGATTCTATTATCAAGTGCATACCTAACACAGTTGACGCATACTTGTACACTGACGATCTTGCCATGTCATGTCATTCTCAAAATATGAGACTTATTGAAAGACAACTACAAGGCACCATTAACAAAATAGTCTCTTGGGCCAAAAATAATGGATATCGGCTTTCTAAACCAAAAACGACTGCTGTACACTTCTGTCACAAACGTTCTTTACATCCGGATCCAGACCTTCAGTTGGATTCTCACTGTATTACTTTCCAACCTAGTATTAGATTTCTTGGTGTAATATTTGATAAAAAATTAAACTTCCTGGAACATATAAAGCATATTCGTATAAGTTGTCTTAGAAAACTAAATCTTCTCAGAGTAATTTCTTCTATGTCATGGGGTGCAGATCGTTACGTGCTGTTACATCTATACCGCTCACTGATCAGATCCCGGTTAGATTATGGGTCTCCTGCATATGACTCAGCCAGGCCAAGTGTATTGAAATGGCTTGACCCTGTACATCACAGTGCATTAAGAGTTGCACTGGGGGCTTTTCACACATCACCAATCTTAAGCCTGTATACCGAAGCCTATGAATCACCGTTACACCTTAGGCGGGAAACTCTACTACTAAATTATGCAGCCAAAATCAGCAGTCTCCCACATCATCCCATGTGGCAATGCCTCTTCACGCCAAAATGGAAAGAAATCTATCAAACTAAACGGCGTTACAACAAACCATCTGGCATTAGGCTTGAAGCTTTGATCACAAGCTGGGGCCTGAAGTTTTCTAACACTCTCCAGGATACTAGCATGGAAACGCAGCCATGGCTTTCCATGGCTCCAGTACATATTGATAGACATTTTCAGCAATGGGGAAAGAATAACTTCTCCGATATCAACATTAGACAAATACATATGGCTCACTCTACCGAGTTTAGCAGCTTCATTCAGCTATACACAGATGGATCCAAAACTGGAAATAAAGTTGGCACAGCTGTAGTACTACCAAATGCCACCATCTCCAGACAGCTCCCACCAGAATGCAGTACTTATACCTCAGAGTTATATGGTATTCTACTAGCCCTAGAGAATATAAAAGAAGCCTCGTACGCTAAATCCATTATTTATACGGACTCGTTGAGTGCTGTTAATGCTCTACAGTGTAAATCCTTCCCTAGTCATCCTCTGATACAGAAAATTTTAGCACAGTTATTAGCACTTCATGGACGTGGACAGCTCGTAATATTTTGCTGGATCCCTGGACACGTTGGAATCGTAGGAAACGAGCAGGCAGATTTAGCTGCTAAAATTGTTACAAATGTGATACCTATGAAAATTTATTTTGTTTCTCAGTGCAAACTAAACATAATTACAAATTAATAAGCTTTCGGCTGGGAGACAGCCTTCTTCAGATTGAATACATGAATGGCAGTTGGAATAGAGATGTGCACTGCCAGGATGGTGCGTGAGGCGCGTGGTTAATTGTTTGTTGATGTTTGTGGCTGTGACATATGGTGGTGACGTGGCCAGCGTTTGTCTATGGATAGAATTACTGCCTCTGTGATGGGGTTAACTTGGCAACCACTGTTCCTGTTCAAAGAGGCATCCGAGCATTTTATATTTAACGATTCCAACCAGGTGCGCTTTAGGTAATGGTGGGACCTGTCCACAACCACGACATCGCGGTGTGGGTCGATGTCGTGGTGGGTTGTCCAGACATGCTCGGCGATAGCTGAGTGTTCTACATCTGCCAAACGGATCGCCCTTTTATGTTCTGAGAGACGTTTCTCGAGTCGACATCCAGTCTCCCCAAAGTAGCAGCTGGTACAGTCACGGCAAGAGATGTGATAGACCAAACCACTCTGTAGAAGAGTGGGGACGGGTGTTTTTACGTTGGAGATAAGAGAACGCAGTTTCTTGCCTGGCAGTTGGATGCATTTTATTCCATATGATTTCAGGATTCTACCGATCTGTTGTGACAGGTTGGGGTAGTATGGGATAAATGCCCTCGTGGATGACTCGTCACTGTTGGCGTTGATGTTGGTTGTCACGTTGTCGCGTGCCTGTAGATCACACCTGTCAAGGACGTCAATGGGATAGCCACACTTCGTAAGGTCTACTTTGACTCTGGTGGTCTCTTTGCGTCTCTCATCTGCGGAGCTGGAATGTGTCCAGGCGCGAGTTAGCAAGGTTCGGGCAGTGGAGAGGAGGTGGCCCCGCGTGTGCGCTGACCTGAAGTTGGTAAATTGGCCAGCACACATAGGTTTGCGATAAACTGTCGTCTTCAAGCATGTGTCTTCGCGCCGGACAAGTGTATCTAGGTATGGTATAGAGTTGTTCGACTCCAGCTCAATCGTAAACTTTATGAAGGGCGATAGTGAGTTGAGGTGGGTTAGGAGTCGTTGACCTGAGTCTCTAGGGATGACAATGAACACATCGTCTACATAGCGACACCAAAAGGCGATGTGATCTGGCGCGTGTGTAAACGCACATCTCTCTAACTCCTCCATCACGATGTTTGCTGTGACAGAGCTGACAGGGGAACCCATGGCTGTGCCATGTATCTGCTGGTAGATTGAGTCATTAAACATGATTGCGCCCCCTGTTAAGCACAGTCTGAGGGCGGCAGAAATGTCATCAGGCATCAGCCTAGTTCTGTCGCTAAGGGTTTCATCGTTGTCCAAGAGTTGTTTTGCACAAGAGATCGCATCTTCCACTGGGATGGAGGTAAATAGTGATATTACATCGAACGAAGCCATGACTTGATCCTGTGAGATGGATATAGAGTGGATCCTTTCTATGAACTCAACACTGTTGGAGACGGTGTAGGTGGTCTTGCCAACTAGAGGAGAAAGAAGTCTCGAGACAAACTTGGACAGCTCGTAAGTCGGTGATCCACAGCAGGATACAATTGGTCTTAGTGGTGTGTCTTCTTTGTGCACCTTCGGCAGGCTGTAAAACCATGGGATCTGACACCCGGAGGCACGGAGGTGATTACGGGTTGACTGTGTGATTATTTTCTTGTTTCAGCCAGCTGTTGATGAGGATATTCACCTCTGACTCCCATCGTTCCAAAGCTCTGTTGGGGTTAACGGCTGAGGGTTTGTAGACGGAAGTGTCTCGTAAAAGCAGTAAGGCTTTCGCCATGTAATCAGTGTGGTTCATTACAACCGTACGACGGCATTTGTCCACCGGTAGGATGACGATGGACAAATCCTGTTTCAGTGTCTTGAGGGTAGAAATCTGCATACGGCTGAGGTTTGAAGAGACGGGGCGAGCATGGTGTAGAACTGCTGCAGTCTTCAACTGGATAGCGTTGGCTGTATCTTCCGGGATTTTTACTAAATGTGATACCATCAAATTTCAGGGCTCCTTATAGTGATCATAAGTCCTTTATCAAACAGACATATAAAGAAGTGTGGACACGCTTGTGGAAAGATCAGAAAAATAATAAACTTTTTGAAATCAAGAGAGAACCTAAACTGTGGCAATCCAGCCTGAGAACGAAACAGAAAGGAAGAAACTATTTTAGCCAGATTACGCATTGGTCATACTTTCCTCACTCATAGCTATCTACTAACAAACAGTGACCCTCCACAATGCAGTAATTGTTTATGCCCACTAACAGTAAAGCATATCATCATAGAATGCCCGCAATATCAAAAAGAACGGAAAACAGCTTTTTCCTCTAATTTTCATAATTACAATCATTTAACACTGCAGTGTGTCCTAAGAGATCGAGAGAACATAGATGACATTTTTCTTTTTCTAAAATTTATTAATAAATATCACCTTATCTGAACTGCTATCTTCTGTAAGAAAAACGAAGAAAATATCAGACAGTAATTAGCGCATTATAGCCTAAGTTGCTGATGCACCAATAAATCTAACAAACAACAACAACAACGACAGTGCAAGATGGGATGAAGACAATTTAAATGAAGCAGATTATCTGCTTCATTTAAAATTAAAATTTTAAATGAAGTATAAAAATTAATATATAAAATTATATATTAATATAAAATTAAATGATTTCAGTTTCATGTTTTTCATCAATTGCTTTGAAAATATATTATCCCAAGTGAAAAAAACTATTTTATCTTTTGCAATGTAAACAACATGACATGAAGTTTGCCCTACAGAAGATAAATGACTTTATTGAATTCATTGCGTGTAGTCGCACTGAAGAATCATAGCACAATATTTTTGAAGAAACCATGAAAGATGTAGAACAGTCAAACAATACAAATTCTCCACCAAGAAAAAGAAATAGAAGGCCAATTAATTACAAAACCATGTATTTTGAATTGACTGAAAATATACTGCTGTCATTGAGAGAAAGATTTGCTTGCATTCAAGATTGTGTTTTTTGAGCTGATTAATCTGAACATGTTTCAAGAATTTTCTGATCATTTTCCAATGCATCATCTTAATGCTGTTATTTTTTGGTTTTTAGGAGTATTAGCAACTAAGGCCATATTGCTCCGGGCATATGCGGTGGTCATTCCCTGACCTTTCCGCATCCTCCATATTTGGTGGTCATGGGCTCGAACCCCAGTTTAATCAAGAAGCGTGTGCTATGCACTGCTGCTCCTGCCCACCTGGCTAGGAAGGTGCCATATCTTAATGCTCTCCAAAACAAATATCCCAGTATAATAGATTACAAGCCCTAATCAACGAACTGAAATATGTTTATTGTAACAGTAATTTTAGAAAATGCAAATCAGCCAATGCTCTTTTAGAACTATTTCATGAAATAGGATTATTATCTGCCTTGTCAGAAACAATATGGCTAATTCAACTTCTCCTAACAATACCTGTAACTTCTGTTTCAAATAAAAGAAGTTTCTCAGTTCTTCATCAAATTCAATCCTGTTTGAGGAATACAATGGCTCAGGAAAGGCTCTCATCGCTAGCCCAATTATCAATAGAGAAAGAAATACTTGTTGATTTAGAAAGAAAAAAATTAATTGCATGACATGATTTTAGAAGAATTCGCATTAAAACCAAGACGATTTATAGTTTGTTCAAATAGGTGAGTTAAATTATTTCTTATTTAATCCATAATTATTTATTTATTGGCTGAATCCAGAGAATGGTACCCCTTACAAAATGGCGGAAAGAAGTGGGGGAAGGCAATGATTGACAGGTTGTGACACCGCCCACTCATGCGTTCCCCCTCTTTGCTTCAGGCAGATGTCACTTGTCAACTGCGCAGTCAAAATCTGAATTGAGCACGAGCAGACTTGATAAGTTAAGGTTGCCACTGGTTTTAATGTATGTATTCTATTATCCATCACGGTCTCAGTCTCATACACAGGCAGATAATTGAAGTTCTACTGTATTGAACTAGTGAGGAAGAAAAGCAAGTAACACACCACTCTTCAAGCATTCTCTCAGGTGTGCTAAGTTGGGCTTGTTACCTAGAAGTCTAAAACGCTGATGGAACTGATATTTGAGTAACACTCAAGTCAATTGTACTTAATTTTGGGGAAGTTTGGTCAGTCTTTGACCGCAAAATGCTCTGCTTGCACCCTCACAAAGGTGGGACTGTTAGTAACCCTGGGCATATCCCGTGTGCAAGTCCTGAAATATGGCACCTGGCATACGGGAGGTGCAAACCTATGTAAGTGGGGGTCAGGGTGTGGAGCCCACACCACACAGAGGATTGCCACCCTTCTGTGTTACCAGGCAATACTAGGTGGTAAGTGACTCTCAACTGGTGCAATACCATCACTTTGCTTAGTGGGGGCTTGGAAGTGGTGGAACCCACATTTAGTCTCCAGAGCAAAGCTCTGGCAACCCTCCCATCTCTTCCATCATGCAGTATGATGATGTCTTTTGAGGTTATAATGTATATCATGGCGAGATCCAATCTTCCTTATATTTCGAGGGTACAGCTCTAAAATGGTGTTCACAGGCCAGCCACTAGGCAGCTCACTGGACTGAACCTATTGGTAACTCTCTAAGAGGCTTCCAGTTCATCTACTGTATAATCTCACTGCTTCTACTCTGCCAGACAGTAACTAGGGGAAGTCTGAGTAGTGTATGTCGGAGGGCAAAAATTTCATTACTTCATACAGCATATCCTCCCCACCTTTTCTTCCTACTGAAAACATCATGAATTGTCAAATTAACAGAACAAACTTATCTGCAAAAAGATCTAAACATCCCAAACACTTCCTCATTCATATCATAAACATATGTGGTCTCAGTTCTAATCTCAGTGATGTCCATTTCCACTTACAGTTTGCCAAACCCCATGTACTTTTTCTAACAGAATCACAATTATTGGTTGATTCAACCTCTGCTCATTTCAGTTGTCCGAATTATCTGCTGTACAATTCCTTTTGCTTCAAAGGTGGTACTTCTGCATGTGTCCATTTTGATATTCCCTGTCAGAGATGAAATAATTTGGAATCTCCTTTTCGATCTTCTCTGACTTAAAATCTCCCTATCACATTCCTGTAGTAGTAGTAGTGGCATGTGATGCAAGAAAGCAAGTGTATGAGCTTATGCAGCCTCAGCCAAAAAAAAAAAAAAAAAATCGCACCATTCCCTCCAAATGCCTGTCCAGTTCCTCCTTTGATTACAATTTGATTATTAGTATATCTCACGAAAATTTTTATATATCACCTGGTTTTGGCGCATTATAGTCTTAGTTGCTAATGCGCCAATAAAACCCAACAACCAACCAACTCCACTAATTGCTTGGAATTCCTCTCTTTGACTTCCTCTCTTTGAAACGTGACTTTTTCCAGTCCAACTTTCCTAACAGTGAGGTAATTTTCCTTGGTGAATGTTCACAACTCCAACTGGCTTCCATTTTCTAGTCATACTAACCCAGCTGGTTGAGATCTGAGGCTTTTGCAATTACTAATGACCTCACACAGATTGTTCATTTATCTGACAAAATGCCAGACAATACAGCCCGCAGCCTGCCAGATGTTTTTTATGCTACTGACTACATCGGTGAGAAATCATTCACCATCTGCACAATAAATAAAGATAAATATAATACTAGACCGGCTGTTCTTCACTGAATCCCCACCACTCCTTCCCTTCATCAAACCGGAAACTCTGCAGATGGAAGTAATTGATTTACAGTGCAACAATGAATTTAAAATTTTACGCCATGACATCAAAAATATTTTCCGCTGTCACATATGTGCTGTATGTGACAGCAGAAAAATATCCCAAATTAAAATTTTTTTGCACAAAAAATTGAGCACAATTTTTTGTGAAACTTTTTTTCAAAAATGAAATTTATTAAAAGTATATCTCCAGTTTCATTAACTGATGAAAATCTGGAAAATCAATTGAGATGTGCAACTACCAATATTGAAACTGATTTTAAAAAAAATTGAGTGATCACAAAGAAAACCAAATATCTCATTGATGTAGATATATAATAAAAATGAATGAATATAATAAATTTTTATGTATTTGATTTTTTTATTTTTAAAAGATTGTTTTATTTTACATGCGGCCTGTGGAAAATTGTAGTTTGTCAAGGTGGTCTGCATAAAATTGTAGTTTATCAAGGTGGCCCACAGAATGATTTGGGTTGGCCAGGCCTGCTCTAGACACTTCAGATCACAACTTGGTGATGGTCTCTTCTCCAGTGGAGCCTTTCTCTTGTGGCCATTTTCACCCATGGTGTTGTATGGCATTGCAAGAATCCAAAATGGGATGATCTGTGAAATTTCTTTTCCTTGGTCGGATTACTGTTTCAAATCTTATTATGTCAACTTTTGCTCAGATCGTGTCAGTGAAATTATTATTGTAGGGATGAAATCCTTTATTCCACACTCCACCTTAAAATCTCATCCTTTATCTAAAACTTGATTTTCCAATAAATGTACTAAGGCTGTTCAAAATAAATGTTGCATATTGCAAATGGCTTGTATCCAAATATCCAGCTTCATTTTCTGCATACACCAAAGCTCATGATAATTGTAAAGCAGTTATTAATCAGTCCAAACTAGATTTCAAACAGGCTAAGAGTAGAAAACTTGCTTCTTGTCTAAACAGTAGTTGAGCATTCTGGTCACTTGCCAACTTGGCCACAACTTTTGCCCATCCCTATTCGCACCTCTGTCTAAACCAGATGGTTCTGCTGCCACTTCAACTAAAGATAAAGCTGACCTACTAGCTTCCTACTTTTCTTTCAACTCGTGTATTGATGATCTTGGTAAAGCACCACCTACAATTCCCGGTACACTCCATTCTAAGCTTCTTGTGGCCTTTGCCAAAAGGATGTCAGAAGGATTTTGATCAATCTTGATGCTAATAAAGCTCCAATTCCTGATGGTATTTCTCTACTTTTTCTCAAAACCTGTGCTCATGAACTTTACTTCTGTTCTGTGTCGCTTTTTTCTCTTTCTTATTGCAAAGGTGTTTCCCTTCTGCTTAGAAATTTGCTCATATCCAGCCAGTTCCTAAAAAGGGTGACAAAATCCCTCCCATCCAATTATCGTCCCATTGCACTTATTTCTACTCTTTCTAAAGTAATGGAGAAATCTATTAATCGCCAACTCTTAAACTATCTAGAAACCTTCCGTCTGATCAGTGATCCTCAGTATGGATTCTGTCAGTGTCAATACACTGGTCCTCTTCTGTGAACATATTCAATGGTAAAGTTTGGTGAAACTCAAGCAGTTGCTCTTGACATTTCAAATGCTTTTGATCATTTTTGGCATAAAGGTTTTCTAAATAAGCTTCCATCTTATGGTTTGCCAACTGGTTTTTGTAATTGAGTATCCAGTTTTCTCTCTGACTGCTCACTGCGGGTTCAGTTCTTTAGCCCACTCTTTTCGTCTTGTGTATTAATGACCTTCCATTGACTGGAAAGCCTATCCATAGCTGATGATTGCACATTGCATCCACCTTCCAGTTTAAGAAACCTTACCCTGCACAAATAGCTTCAACTTCTTGAATATCCACTGCCAATTCCTTAAATGGCGATCTCCAAATAATTCTCGAGTGGCACAAAGATAACTTAGTTAATTTCAGTCCTGTCATATCTCACAAAAAGGATTCCTCTGCTCCAGTGTTTATCTTCGATGACACTCTGATTTCTAGGCAGGATCAGATATCTCTATTGGGGATTACCCTGATTTCTAATCTCCCTTAGCATAATCACATTACAAATATTGCTTCCTCTGCACTAAAAAACTGGGTTTTCTCTTTTACTCTCAGCATTACTTTTCTTCGAAACAGCTGCTCGCCCTATACAAATTGCAAATCTACCCTACCGTGGAATATTGTTCCCACATCTGGGATGGTGGCCCCAAAACCTCTCTCAAGCTTCTAGATTCCATTAAACAGAGGGTAGTTAGGCTAATTAATGACTCATCTCTAACATAGTCTCTCCACTCTGTTTCATAGATGTTCTCTTTCTGCTGCATGCCTTTTCTGTTGATACATTCATGGTCACTGTTCTTCTGAGTTGTTTCTACAATTCCTGCTCTCTCTTCCAAAGCAGTCCGAACACTTGCCGCAACCAGTCAACAGATTTGTAGTGACCCCAATCAACCCGCTAGTTATATTTAAAACTAGCCCTGGTATGGATAGCCTTACATATAAAAAATATAAGATACATATAAAAGCAACTAAATTAATGAAATTTTAAAGAAAGCTGGTGAAATTGGCAAATGTTAGTGAAAATTAATGAAAATAAATGAAATTAATGAAAATGAACATTCCACCTCATGATCATACCTCTGAAAAGCATTGCCAGTCCACACCCTACGGATAACACATTTAATTTTAATAACTATCATCTGATCTTTTCCCATTTTATTTTAATTACCACCATGTCAATTATTACCATTTATTTCTATCATATTGTATCTGCTTTCCACAATAATACACCAAGCTTTAAATTACAATCAACACCAAGCTTTAAATTACAATCAACACCAGCCCACACTCGGGAATGCAAAGCATGTGACTTTGCCTACAGCAAGGTTAACCATCATGCCACGGATAAAACCTGGTACGTCTGCGCAATAAACTGTTACCACACACACACACACACACACACACGTAAAACTAAACTTTGGCAGGAAATTGAACATTTTCAGACTGACCATCACAGGACATGGAGATGAGATACTATGATATTATAATATGTTACGTAACCGTAGGGCTTTGAATCTCCTATCACAGTTTGCTGTAGTATACGAAAACCACCCTGTTTACTTAAAATTTAGTACTTATATAAAATTAAGTACATATATTGAATATGATTACTCTTATAATTCCAAATTATCCACCAAGTATTTAAACTGCAAAACTGTAGAGATTACAGAAACGGCTATGTATAATACATTCCTCCAGTATGGCTATATGTCTTCTCAAAGCCCCTGAGGAGTAGCAGAGGTATGACCATGAGGAGGAATGTTAATTTTCATTAATTTCATTTTATTTTCATTAATTTTCACTAACATTTGCCAATTTCACCAGCTTTCTTTAAAATTTCATTAATTTAGTTGCTTTTATATGTATCTTATGTATTTTTATATGTAAGGCTATCCATACCAGGGCTAGTTTTAAATATAACTAGCTTGGTTGGTTGGGGTCACTACAAACCTGACACTCCCAAGTAGTACCTCAATTTAAAAATAATCTATAAATAAGTTAAGTACATATATATATATATATATATTACTGAAATTACGTATTGAAAAATTAATACAAATTCCCATAGTATGGCAAAACCTTAGAGCAAAAATTTAACACATACCTAACAATTATTAATTGTTCGGTTTATGTTAAATTTTTGCTCTACGGTTTTGCTATACTATGGGAGTTTGTATTAATTTTTCAATACGTAATTTCAGTAATATATTGGGTATCATTTGGAGGATTTGTATTTTGCTGCCTCTAATGACTACTTCATGTTTATTTATTTTCTTATTTATCTATTTTATTTTTATGTGTGTGTTGTAAATTTTAAACTCCGAATATGATCCTTTCATTCTTTTACTGAAACTGTCTGCTTATTTCTAGTACATTTTTATGCTCACATTTAACTGGGAACTCCATACTTTGCTACATTTTAATTTTTTGAATAGAAATACTGGATATTTGCATACCGAAGCAAAGGGAGAAGTTGCAATCATCAAACCTGTCTTAATGATTGCTGTTGCTAAGTAAACTGCCCACACCTTCTGTTTAGTATTTGTTAGACGTTGAATATAGTTTGTTTGTATTTCCTCTAGCCAGGCTTTGAAGTTATAACGAAAGACAAAGGGTAGGATTAGACTATCCTTTTGTTGGTTCTCCACCAGATTGTTTCCACGTTAGGTGTTTAAAATTTGTATTATTTGCGAGTTTTGGCTACACTGTTCCACAGCAGATCCAGATAATTTTCAGCTCAAACAGTACTGTAAAAAAAGGTGGGGGTAGCCTGCAGCACCATGCAAACAAATCCTAGTTCAGGCTATAACTGCTGATACTTTCGGCTAATGTTGTATCACATCATCATTCATGTGCGAGTCCATCAACAAACTTCTGATGGACTCACACATGAATAACTTTTGTGAAGCAATCACATGAATTTTGTGTATATAATAAATCATTGGGATGCATTTTGGAGTCTGCAACAATTTAACAAATAGAAAAATCCTGTATATTCTATGTGGGAATTCAGTGTATGAGACTGCTAGACCAAAAATTTAAACTTTTAGCATGCCATGCTGTAAACAATAAATTTAGTGAATATAGTGTATCCTTTGAAACATTCTTCCATTTCATTTATAGTGATCTGCTACGTGAAAAGGATCATACATAGGTTGAAGGTTATGAAAGTTGGGAAACTACAGCTTGTTAAAACTGGACTTAAATTTCTGTAGATTGCAATTTTCAGAACATGCATATGGAAGAGGTTAAAAGGAAGGGGACAAATGTTAAGTTACTGAATTTGCAATTGAACTGTGAATGGATGCTGATTGACTGACATAAAGGCATTTATTTTGCAACCTGTATGCTGGTTGAACATGGACAGACTTCTTGACATAGTGACTGAAAATAAATCCTTAGCCTATCCATGCTATTAGTGCATGTTTTAACAGCTGCCAAAAACACCAAGTAACCTTCTCTATTTAAACTTCAAATTTATTATCAAAGTTTAGAAAGATTGGCAAAGTAGTTAATGCTACTTCAGCATGACCTAAATAAATTAATAGGATGATCTAAAAATGACAGTTAAAGTATAACATTGTTAAATGTAAGATCTTTCATTTAGGTTACAGTAATCCTAGTTTAACATTATTTGAAAAGCATTAGGCTTGATAATTAGTTGTTGGTCCACACCTTGAGTATTTCATAGACGTTTGGACACCTGATTTTAGTAAGAATATGGACCCTCCTGGAAAGGGTATGAAGAAGATTAATTAGAGAAGAAAGAGGTGAGTGTTCTTGCAGGGAGAATTGAGTTCTCATTGTAACTTAAAGTTGAATTCTCTAAGTCACAGTGTTTGGAAATGAAGTTTTTAGGTATTTAAGGATATAAAAGTTGTGTAAACTAAATGTGGAAGACATTTTACTTTTTCAAGTGACATTTATAGTGAGATATTAGTTTAAATTGAGAAAGGATTGTTGTAAAACAGAAGTGAGAAATTTTACCTTTAGTCAGAATAACTAATTATTTGAATAAGCTCCCACCTTGTGAAAGTGGAAAGTTTAGCTCAATTCAAAGAATTGAGGAATTCTTTGAATTCAAATACTTAAAAGAAATACATGAATGACGTAATTCAAGATGCATGACATGGGTTACATTTTGTTCGTGCGCATGCCTACTTTCTTTCATCATTTTGCTAATATTAACTTAAATGCTTTTTGTGTGAAATGATATAAAAATTATAGTAACGTATACATATATATAAACACAAAACAGTTAAAATAACTGTGGTAAATTTTGCATTATGGTTTACTCAAATAGATTAGAAGCATGTTGACTGGTCAGTGTTTAGACACAATGAGTTCTCATCCCCCTTCAGTTGTAGGAATGAGTCATTGTCATGGATCAGGAGGAAATCAGGTAATGATAGTTTCTTTTATAAAATGCATTTGTGTGTACTTTTAATTTTTAAATATAATTTTTTACAAAAAACTTTATATGGTGTCTTTAGATGCTGGTAAAGTTTTTGAGTTACAAATAATTAGGTGAAAGGGAGATGTTATGTGGTTTGTCATCTTAGTACTAATTAAATATGATACAGTACAAGCAAAAGACAATAAATAGTCTGAATATTAACAGTTTAACTTATGAAAGTAGCAATATTTCAACAACTTCTGTGTTGCAATCAAATTCTGCCTCAAAATTGTATGGCACATGCATGCAGTTTTGAAACCAACTATTCTGATTTAGTCAGAAATTTTCTCATAATTGGATGTATCAGAATAACTGTGGGTTATTCATTTTCAGCAATTTTGCTGAAAATGAATAACCCACAGAATAGTTTGCTTGATCGGCTAACTGAACAATCATGGCAACTTTTTCTCAGTCATTGTTCATATTTAGTGACAAATGGGCCTGGAGTACTGGGGTCCATAGTTTAACAGATATTTATTTAAAGTATACCCAGTATAAAATAAAATAAAATAAAATATTTCCAGAAGCTTTCGGAACTCGTGTCCCTTTCTCAACTGACAGAATTTTTGAATACATTACAAGCAAAGTGTGGCACGTTACTCATTCGTCATTGTTGTAGCACGGACGTGTGCTGCCTTGCGCCAGTGATCATCCATCAATAAAACGGTTGTCTCCAGGATTGGATGTATACGCATGCCTTTCTGGCGATTTAATGCCTTAGGGTTGTTCATTATGTTTAGTGACTCTAGCCATAGGCGGTGGCGAAAGTGTCGCGCGTGGTCCACTATCTCAAAGTCGCGCTTGGGGTCAAGATCGTGGTTGGTAGCCCAAAAATGTTCTGCAAGCGCGGACTGGTCAGTTTCGGCAAGCCGGATTGCTCTGTCGTGTTCCGTGAGGCGATCCTGGAGACGTCTCGATGTCTCACCTACGTAGCAACTGTTACAGGCCCTACAGGTGATACGGTACACTACATTGCTGCGTAAGACAGGTGTGACAGGGGTCTTCACACTGGAGACAAGTGAACGTAGGTTCCTACCTGGTAATTGTACACATTTTATGTTGTAACTTCTCAGGATCTTCGAGATACGTCCTGACACTCCTGGATAGTACGGAATGTAGGCGGATGATATGCCGACTTGCTTCGGAGGTCTTGGGTTGGAAGTAAGTTCTTGTGCCTGTAACAAGCATCTGTTTAGTACATGGGATGGATAACCGCATCTGGTTAAGTCCGCCTTCACACGGGAGATCTCGTTACGTCTAATTGTGTCGGTGCTGGAATGGCTCCAGGCCCTGGAGAACAGGGTGCGGGCAGTGCTATTGAGATGGCTTGGAGCGTGGCCGGACCCGTAGTTGGTGAATTGACCGCACCACATGGGTTTGCGGTATACTGAGGTCTCTAGATGTGGGCCTACGCGATGCACTAGCACGTCCAGAAACGGGAGCGAACCGTCCACCTCTGATTCTACGGTAAACTTGATGAAATTGGATAGAGAGTTGAGGTATTCTAGTAGTACCGTTTCAGAACCACGTGGTATTATGGTAAAAATATCGTCGACATATCTACACCACGTTGTAATAGGTGTAGGTGGGTTCTGGTGTATCTGCTTCTCCAGATCTTCCATGGCGATGTTAGCTACTACGGAACTGACAGGGGCACCCATAGCAGTGCCATGTACTTGTTTGTAGAGTGAGTCTTCAAAGGTGAAGATGCTGCTAGAGAGGCATAGGTTGAGGGCGGTACAGATGTCATCAGTGGATAGTGACGTCCTGGATTGGAGGCTTAAGTCGCTCTCAAGGAGCCTTCTGGCGCAGTGCACGGCCTGTTGGACGGGAATCGAGGTGAATAAAGAAACCACGTCAAATGATGCCATGACAGAGTTATCAGGGATTGAAATGTCCTTAATGGTGTTAATGAATTCACTGCTGTTTTTAACGGTGTGAGATGTATTACCTATAAGAGGCGAGAGGAGGCTCGCGATGTGTTTGGACAGTTCATACGTTGGGGCACTGCAGCAAGACACTATAGGTCTGAGAGGAATACCCGGTTTATGGATCTTTGGTAATCCGTAGAATTGTGGTAGTTGGCAGCCAGTAGCACGCAGAAGATGGTGAGTCGCGGTCGGGATCTTCTTATCTTTAAGCCATGCGTGGACAAGTTTATTAACATTTCCTTCCAGACGTTTCAAGACTTTAACGGGAGGATCAGGTAGAGGTTCATATACGTTAGGATCGAGTAATAGGGCCAAGGCTTTCTCTCGGTAGGCTGATCGGTCCAGCACAACAGTGCTGGACCGATCAGCCCGTTAAAGTCTTGAAACGTCTGGAAGGAAATGTTAATAAACTTGTCCACGCATGGCTTAAAGATAAGAAGATCCCGACCGCGACTCACCATCTTCTGCGTGCTACTGGCTGCCAACTACCACAATTCTACGGATTACCAAAGATCCATAAACCGGGTATTCCTCTCAGACCTATAGTGTCTTGCTGCAGTGCCCCAACGTATGAACTGTCCAAACACATCGCGAGCCTCCTCTCGCCTCTTATAGGTAATACATCTCACACCGTTAAAAACAGCAGTGAATTCATTAACACCATTAAGGACATTTCAATCCCTGATAACTCTGTCATGGCATCATTTGACGTGGTTTCTTTATTCACCTCGATTCCCGTCCAACAGGCCGTGCACTGCGCCAGAAGGCTCCTTGAGAGCGACTTAAGCCTCCAATCCAGGACGTCACTATCCACTGATGACATCTGTACCGCCCTCAACCTATGCCTCTCTAGCAGCATCTTCACCTTTGAAGACTCACTCTACAAACAAGTACATGGCACTGCTATGGGTGCCCCTGTCAGTTCCGTAGTAGCTAACATCGCCATGGAAGATCTGGAGAAGCAGATACACCAGAACCCACCTACACCTATTACAACGTGGTGTAGATATGTCGACGATATTTTTACCATAATACCACGTGGTTCTGAAACGGTACTACTAGAATACCTCAACTCTCTATCCAATTTCATCAAGTTTACCGTAGAATCAGAGGTGGACGGTTCGCTCCCGTTTCTGGACGTGCTAGTGCATCGCGTAGGCCCACATCTAGAGACCTCAGTATACCGCAAACCCATGTGGTGCGGTCAATTCACCAACTACGGGTCCGGCCACGCTCCAAGCCATCTCAATAGCACTGCCCGCACCCTGTTCTCCAGGGCCTGGAGCCATTCCAGCACCGACACAATTAGACGTAACGAGATCTCCCGTGTGAAGGCGGACTTAACCAGATGCGGTTATCCATCCCATGTACTAAACAGATGCTTGTTACAGGCACAAGAACTTACTTCCAACCCAAGACCTCCGAAGCAAGTCGGCATATCATCCGCCTACATTCCGTACTATCCAGGAGTGTCAGGACGTATCTCGAAGATCCTGAGAAGTTACAACATAAAATGTGTACAATTACCAGGTAGGAACCTACGTTCACTTGTCTCCAGTGTGAAGACCCCTGTCACACCTGTCTTACGCAGCAATGTAGTGTACCGTATCACCTGTAGGGCCTGTAACAGTTGCTACGTAGGTGAGACATCGAGACGTCTCCAGGATCGCCTCACGGAACACGACAGAGCAATCCGGCTTGCCGAAACTGACCAGTCCGCGCTTGCAGAACATTTTTGGGCTACCAACCACGATCTTGACCCCAAGCGCGACTTTGAGATAGTGGACCACGCGCGACACTTTCGCCACCGCCTATGGCTAGAGTCACTAAACATAATGAACAACCCTAAGGCATTAAATCGCCAGAAAGGCATGCGTATACATCCAATCCTGGAGACAACCGTTTTATTGATGGATGATCACTGGCGCAAGGCAGCACACGTCCGTGCTACAACAATGACGAATGAGTAACGTGCCACACTTTGCTTGTAATGTATTCAAAAATTCTGTCAGTTGAGAAAGGGACACGAGTTCCGAAAGCTTCTGGAAATATTTTATTTTATTTTATTTTATACTGGGTATACTTTAAATAAATATCTATTGTTCATATTTGTTACTTTTACCTTCTTAATAATGTACCATATAGATTTTTAATATTTCAGTAAGGAAAATAAGCAAGTGTGTAGTGCAATCAAGTTATTTGAACACAGCCGAAGAGAACTTTCCTCCAGCCATGGAAAAGTGTTTTGTGGCAATACAGGTACAGGCTCTTTTACTTTTGATACGACTGTATGCAGTCTCCACCCCAATAGCTATCAAGGGTACAAGTGAAGTTATATTTGATGTCAGATGTCTGGATTGTGTGGAGTGTTATATGGGGAGACAGAATGTAGGTTTAAAGATTGTATGGGAGAACTTACTAGAGCAATAGGGACCTCAGATTGTGGGAAATCCCACAGCAGATTTTCCACAGTCTGAGGTCTCTATTGCTCTAGTATATGAGGAGAACCACAACTTCTCCAGGCAGGTTGTCATCGTTGATTGTTCACATAGGTATTGGCACCAGAAATGTCTCGAGAGCTTGCAGATTTGTTCTTCAGAATATAATACCATCAATAGAGATAGTGCAGTCCTTATTCAGCCTGCTTTGAAACTGTAATTCTTGTATGGGATGAATGGTTCTGCTGGCATGCTCCTGAGCCATTTTCTCCATGCACATTTAGAGGATAATTCCCATGCTCCTACAGTAACACATGCTATGAGCCGTGATTCTGCTGATGTTATTTAAGAATGTGCCATGACAATAAAGTTCTTGCTGTTGGTAAAGGAGGTAGTTGCCTTTGAAAGCTATGGCTTTGTTTTATTGCTTCTAATTTGTAATATTTTGTGTCTATTTTTTTGTCTTTTAATTTTATCTATATTTTTATCACTTTTAACTCTACAGTTGTCAGTGTGTGTTATTTTTACATTAAATTTTATCCTGTTTTATTTTTATTTATTTTCATAAAGTTTTGATCATATATGGTTGGTGTGTTTAATTCCAGTCATTATGAGTTATAATTTTCCTATTCCCCAAGGCCTGTTTGAAGAATGCAGGACCTATTTTTGTTATTAGCCTCTTATTTCATAAGTAATTAAAGTAATTAGTCAATAAGTAATTAAAGTAACTTACTATCTTTTTTATAATGAATTGTATTGAACTAATATAAGAGAAAGTAAAAAATGGCAAAATAAAAATACAGAAAATCATGAACAAAACATGCATATTTAGCATAGCTAAGAAGGTCGAATTTGATACTTTTGGACCAATAAAATTTTGCCTTAACCCCTAAACCAGAGGTTTCCAAAGGGCTGGGTGCACCCAATGGTGGGGTGCACTTGGTTTTTTTTTTTCTGGGAGGGGCATGTATTGTTTTTAAAAAGCACTTTTTTAACAAAATATGGACAAACCATTCCCCAAATCCAGGTATGAAGCAAATTTTATTTCAGTATTTGAGATTGAAGTACATATTAATTTATAAAAGCACAATTTGCATCTAAAATGAAATGAGAATTGTTGCTTGCCAATACCATATGAATACTATTGCACATGTCAATAGCATTCATATGGTCTGTTGCTTGTTTTTTCCTGTACAGCCCATTTTTTGTGTTTTTGCAATCAGTTAAGTTTTGATTGAACTGTTCCTCTTTAAGTGATCAGTGTTTTAACCTTTTGGCAGAAAAATGACTGATCTTAATTTAGAGCAAAGAATTATTATTAAATTTTTAGTGAAACTTGATAAAAATGGAGCAGAAACAATGGGGATGTTATGAAAAGTGTCTGATGAAACCGTGAGTCAGCCAATGTGTATGAATGGCACAAATGGTTCAGAGATGGATGGTAAGATGTCCACGATGACAAGAAGACTGGAAGACTGCCAAATTCAGTGATAGATGAGAATGTTAAAAAAAAATTCAAGAGATCATGTGTCAAAGCCATTGGATGAGCATTTGACTAATTGCAGAACAGTTACACATTGACATAGAAATAGTAAGAACAATTTTGACAGAGTAGTTGGGCATGAAAAAGGTGTGCACATGAATTGTTCTGCACGTCCTGACAAATTAGCATTAGCATTAGTAAAGGCATATGATGCAAGAAAGCAAGCTTATTCAGCATCAGCCAAAAAAAAAAAAAAAAACACACCACTCCCATTTCACCCCTCCGTTCGTTCGAAATACCTGTCCAGTTGAGCCTTAAATTTGTTTAGGCTATCAACTTCAACAACAAGTGATGGAAGTCGGTTCCACCTGCAGGCCAAATGCAAATTTCCGCACATCTATCTGACATCCGTCCTTCCTCAATTTGAATTTATGCCCTCTGAGGTGATTATTCTGAGCAAGATGAAGAATCCCATTGACATTGAGCATGCTCAAACCATTCAATGCTTTATACACCTATCAGATCACCTCGCTGGTGCCTAGTCTCCAGACTCTGTAATTTGCAAAACTTAAGCCTTTCTTCGTAAGAGCAACCCTTTGTTCCATTCACTAATCTTGTTGCCCTTCTCTGTACCCGTTCCAGCAGCTCTACATCCTTCTTGAAATGAGGCCTCCAGACCTGTATACAGTACTCAAGATGTGGCCTAACCATTGCCTTATACAAGGGAATAATCACCTCCTTATCCCTGCTAGAAAAATTCCTGTATATCATTGACAAGACACCATGATCTACTCTTGCAGCTCGTCTGCACTGCTCAGAGAACTTCATATCTGCCTGCACAATTACCCCCAGGTCTTTTTCATTCTCCACCACTGTCAGTGTAGTACCGCAGAGTTGATACGTTGCTCTGGGGTTACTGTTTCCCATATGTAGTACTTTACATTTGTCAATGTTAAACTTCATTTGCCACCTCTCAGCCCATCTGTTCAACCTTTCCAGATCCTGTTGCGGCAGCATAACGTCAGTAGTGTCCTTAACAACCCTACCAACCTTTGTATCATCTGCAAACTTGGACATTAAACTTGATATACCATCATCAATATCATTCATAAACATAGAAAACAACAACGGACCCAACACTGAACCCTGAGGAACTCCACTAATAACATTAGTCCACGTTGAGCAGTGTCCATTGATTACCACTCTCTGTCTTCTGCCACTCAACCATCCCCTTATCCATAGCAGCAATTTGCCTCCAATGCCACACTGCTCCAATTTGTGCAGCAGTCTTCCATGTGCAACAGTATCAAAAGCCTTTCTAAGATCCAAATATATAATATCAAAGTTATTTCCTGCATCCAGTTCTTTTGTGACTACATCATAGTATCCAATCAAATTGGTCAGGCAAGACCTGCCCTTAACAAAACCATGCTGCATCTGAGCTATAACTGAATTCTTGTCTAGATGATCCTGCAGGGCCTCTTTAACCAGTGCCTCCATTAATTTTCCTGGAACAGAAGTTAAACTAACAGGTCTATAATTACTTGTGTCAGCCTTTGATCATCCTTTGTGAATTGGGGTTACATTTGCACATCTCCAGTCTATGGGTACCTCCCCTGAGTCCAAAGAAGCTCTCATAATTATGGCTAGGGGTTTGCTTACTTCCTTTGCTGCCTCCTTTAATATAACTGGATAGATCCCATCCACCCCAGGTGCCTTTTTTATGTTTATCCTCAACAATATCTCCTCCACTTTCCTCTCAGTTATTACAAAATCATCTAGCTCACTGCCAATGTTTACTTTACCTACGTCATTCTCCTTCCTGAATAACTCCTCATGCGTGAATGTAGATGCAAAATAATCATTTAGATTGTTAGCCACTTGAGCAGGATCCTCAACTGTTGAACCATCAATATCCAGTGAACCAATCTGATTCATCCCTTTCCTTCTTGAGTTTAAATAGATAAAGAACTCTTTTCTGTTTTTCTTTGCATCCTTTGCCAAGGATTTTTCGTAATCTGCCTTTGCCTGCCTAATCTCCTTTGTGACTTGGTTACAGACCAACTTATATCTATCATAGGCTTCCATGACACCCATTAATTTGTATGTATCCCATGCATTTTTCTTCTCTGCCACATGTCTCATTAGTTCATCTGATAACCATTTAGGCCTAAACCTTGAACAGTATTTCTTAGTTGGTATGTAAAGCCTAGTAGCTTCCAAGATTAGTTCCTTGAATGCTTCCCATTTTGAGTTTGCTGTTGGTAACATCATCAGGTGGTCCCACTGTATAGAATTTAAATACTGTCTCAGACCATCACAGTCACCTTTACGAAAACAAAAACCCTTCCCTTTACCTCTGATGGTAGTTACCTCCTTGAGTAAATCCCACTTCAACACACTGTGATCACTGCCACCTAGTGGTTCATTTATCTGTAGATTCTTAATGCATGAAGAATCACTACTGATAATCAGATCAAGAGTATTGCTCTCTCTTGTTGCCTCACGAACATGCTGATGTAGAAAACAATCATCCAATAAATCCACAAAAGCCTTGCTGGTGTGTGAGTGACCAACCCACAAATTCCAGTCAATATCTGGGAAATTAAAATCCCCCATTATAAGACTCTCTGATTTACTGGCCCACTCTATTTTCCTGTACAATATCTTATTATACTCATCAGAGTCATTAGGCCTATAGCACACTCCTACTCTCAATTTTGATTTCCCTATGCTTATGTCACACCAAACTGACTCAACACTGCCCTGTCCATCAATGTCGACTGGCTTCACTTCCTTGGATTTTATGGGTTTCTTAACTAATAGCATAACCCCCTCCTCCCCTCCTGTCCTGTCTATCCTTTCTATACACATTGTATTCCCCAAATTCCAGTTCCGCATTCCTTATATCTGTGTGACACCACGTCTCTGATATCCCAACGATATCTGCCTTTGATGGTTTGAGCAATACCTCAAATTCATCAAATTTATTTACCAAACTCCTAGCATTGGTGTACACGCAGGTATACATGCACCTGTTTCTATTCTTAGCTACCCTAACACAGCCCATGTGTTTACTTGTACCGCAATGACTCCCAGCAGTCTCTGAAATATCCTGCATCTTGTTTTTCAGGGTTCTGCTCATTTCAATAGAAGCAGTGCAAGAATCACTTCTACCTCTGCCAATGGCTACTGTTAATCTATTAGTCCTTGTATCCCCCCAACTAGCAGTTTTCCGACCCACGAGGCAGCATCAGCAAGAATTTTTGCTGATGCTGCCTCGACAGCATCAGCAAAAATTCTTGCACCCTTTCTATTTAAGTGTATCCCATCATCTATTTAAATGATCAGAAACAGAAATGTGTGGAAGTTTCAGTGCAAATTTGGAAAAAATTTGTGAGACCCCTGACTTTTTTAGATTCAGTGATAACGGAGATGAATCATGGATCTTTCAGTATGATCCACAAACCAAGTGTCAAAGCATGCAGTGGCAAACTCCCTCTTCTCCCCATTTAAAGAAAACAAGAATATCTTGATCAAAGATCAAGTCCATGCTTGTCGTTTTCTTTGATTGTCATGGTGTTCATCGTGAATTTGTTCTGCCAAATCATAATGTTAATCAGCCATTCTACATTGATTTTAGGAAGACTTCATAAAAAATTTGAAAGATACAGCCCAATTTATGGCCGGACAAATGGATTTTGCATCATGGCAATGCATTGGTGTCATTCCTTTGTCACAGTGAAAGATCACAATGTTGGAGCACACACCTTATTCTCCAGCTCTGATGCCGTGCAATCTTTTTCTGTTCCTGAAAATTAAAATCCACCTCAAAGGGAAACGCTTTGAAGATTTAGAAGATATTCAAAATTAAAATCCACCTCAAAGGAAAACACGTTGAAGATTTAGCAGACATTCAAAAGAACACAACAATTAAAGGCAGTATTTTCTGAGGACTCCCATTGCTGCTTTAGATCCTGGAAATCAAAAATGGAATGCTGAATAGACACAGCTGGAGAGTACTTTGAATGGGATAAACATTGAAATTGTATTTACAATAATAAAGGATTTTAAAAAATTTCTTGTTTCTTTTTAGCTGCACCTTGTATGTAAATTCATAACTAAATTTTATGTCAGATCTGTTTATTTGCACTTGTTCTGGAAGGGGTCTTGAAATTTATGAAATATGTTAAAGGGTGGATGAAAGGTATAAAAGCTTGGGCACCTCTACCCTAGACCATTAGGAATGATACCGGTAGGTAATTTACAAATAGTGATAAGGAGCATGGCAAACCTTTTCTCTCAGTTTGTCTGAATGTGGAGTTATACTGCTTGGTCCTTTTGCTTCATTTAAGGAATGTTTTATCCTCACAAAGTTTAAAATAACATGGAATAACTTGGTCATATATCCCCTTGATAGTTTATTAAATCTGAATAAATTATTATAAACCTTCAGTGCAGTTCCCCTGCTTATCAGTAACAATTTGCAATTGCTGGAGAATGGCTAATACTGTAAAGGGCTCCTTTCATAGTAAACATGTATAAATGTTATCCATACTGAGTTCATCTAGAGTGGAAAATCCTGCCCCCTTCACCTCCAGTGTATTCTTAAACTTTGGAAACAAATCAGTATCTGGGAGCTGTGGTCTGAACTTTAGGCAGAGTGAGGTAAAATGTCACAGATCTATTCTTGCAAAAACTTGATCGCCATACAAGCCTTGTGACTGGATGCATTTTCATGCGGAATCAGTGACTTTGCTTTAATAGGTCTGGCTTCTTTCACAGTGAAGGTCTTAGTAGAAATGAAACAGTATTCTCTGTTGAATTTCTGATCTTATGAATGCAAAGAATATCTGAAGAAGTTTTAGCAGCAATGACCATTTGTTTCATTTTATTTGGCTCTCTTCAAAAACTTCCTTGGGTCAGGATAATGAAGAATGGCACTTAAGCAGATTATTGTTTTCGCTTCAAAAAATTTTAACAATACTTCATCGGTTGCAGTAATCCATTTTAAAAAATAAACTTCTCTTTTCTATCTAGATAGCAACAAAGAATAAATAAATAAATTTTCTGTTTATACTCCGGCACGACAACCAAGTCAGTAGAGTTTACAATAAATCGTCAATACAAATATTTATCGTATTTAGTAGTCACGGGCTTGAACCCCGGTCCACTCAAGGAACGCGTGCTGTGCACTCTCGCTCCTGACCACTGGTAATCTGCCACCAATTGTGTTTTCTGCTGATGCCAGCAAAACATGCAATCATGTTACACTGAGTGGACAGAAATCATAGGTAGTAATGGGTAGGCCCACCTTTCACCCAGATAAGGGCAGTCGCACAGCGAGGCGTTGAGTCCACTCAACGCCTCGCTTTCATGAAATATCTGTTGAATGCTTTCATGAAAGCATTCAACAGATATTTCCATCCATGCTTGCTGCACCGCTTTCCATAATTCCATTGCATTCTTAGATGGACGATCCAAAGCTCGAATGGATCTTTCCACAGCATCCCAAAGATGTTCCACAGGGTTGATGTCTGGTGAATGGGGAGGCCATTCCATGGTGGTAAAATCTGCAGAATGCACTTCGAACCATGTTCTAGTCACCACTGCTTTGTGGGGAGGCACATTGTCCTGCTGGAAGAGTCCATTGCCCTGTGGGTGCACAATGACCATGAAGGGATGCAGATGGTCTGCAAGGATGGACATGTAACCTGGACCGTTCAGAGCTGTGTCTAGACCAGAGGTCCCAACGTGTGCCAGTTGAACACACCCCAGACTATTACCAACCGACCACCTGCCTGAACAGTTCCTTGTTGACATGACAGGTGCATAGCTTTGTGAGGTTTCTGTCAGGAGGTTTAGAGCAAACAGGAGGGTTACACACCCTCATGTTTGCTCTAAATAACTATAAATGAGAGTCATTGGACCAGGAGACCCGTCTCTAATCATCCATGGTCCAGTGCCAATGTTCTTTTGCCACTTGAGGTGTAGAGTCCTATGTCATGGTGTTAGAAATGGGACTCTATGTGCCCGTCATGTCGTTGCTGACATGACGGGTGCATAGCTTCTTGCAGTTTCTACCAGATATGCACCTCCTGTTCGCTCAAAATAACTGGAAACGGGATTCATCAGACCAGTCTCCAATCATCCAAGGTCCAGTGCTGATGTTCTTTTGCCCAGTTGAGGCATAGAGTACTATGTCGTGGTGTTAGCAATTGGACTCTGGTGGGTCGGTGGCTCCCATAACCTATTGCGGCTAATAATCGCCTGATGGTCTTGGTGGAAATGTTTCTGGCACCTCTCTCATTGAAGTCAGCAGTGATTTGTGCCACTGTCGCTCTCCAGTTGGCTGAAACACCTTTCTCCGCCCACAGCGCTGCCCACAGTGAGATGTAGTAGTAGTAGTAGTGGCATGTGATGCAAGAAAGCAAGTGTATAAGCTTATGAAGCAAAATCAAACAAAATCAAACAAAAATCACACCATTCCCTCCAAATGCCTGTCCAGTTCCTCCTTAAATTATTCAACCTATCAACTTCCACAACGACAGATGGAAGTTTGTTCCAGCAATTAACCACCCGCTGGCTAAAGGCAAATTTCCGCACATCTATTCTACATCTGTCTTTTCTTAATTTGAATTTATGCACCCTTAGGTTCGTAATCTGAATAAGTGGAAGGATCCCATCAGAATTCAGCGTGCTCAACCCATTCAAGGCCTTATATACCTCAATCAGATCACTGCGCAGGTGCCTAGTCTCCAGCCACTGCAATTTGCAGAGCTTAAGCCTCTCTTGGTAAGAGGATCCCTTCATTCCCCTCACCAATCTTGTTGCCCTTCTCTGTACACGTTCAAGTAAATCTACATCCTTCCTAAAATGAGGTCTCCAGACCTGTACGCAGTACTCAAGGCATGGCCTGACCATTGCCTTATACAGAGGGATAATCACCTCCTTTTCTCTGCTAGCAAAATTCCTATATATCATTGACAAAACCCCATGACCTGCCCTGGCAGCCTGTATGCATTGCTCAGAGAACTTCATATCTGACTGCACAATTACTCCCAGGTCTTTTTCATTTTCTACCACCTTGGGTGTAGTACCACACAGTTGGTACGTTTCTCTGGGGTTACTTCTACCCATATGCAGTACTTTGCATTTGTCAAGGTTAAACTTCAGTTGCCACTTCTTAGCCCATCAGCCCAGATTTTCTAGATCCTGTTGCAGTAGCACACTGCCATTACTGTCATTAACAACCCTGCCAACCTTTGTATCATCTGCAAACTTCGACATTAAGCCTGATATACCTTCATCAATATCATTGATAAATATACAAAACAACAGTGGACCTAACACCGAACCCTGTGGGACTCCACTAATAACATTAGTCCAAGAAGAGCAGCACCCATTGATTACCACCCCTGTGTTCTCGCACTTAACCATCCTTTTATCCATTGTAGCAACTTACCCTTAATACCATTCTGCTCCAATTTGTACAATAGTCTTCCATGCGCAACATGTCAAAAGCTTTCCTGAAATCCAAATATATGATATCAAAATTGTTTTTTGCATCCAGTTCCTTTGTAACCACATCATAATATCCTATCAAATTTGTCAGACAAGACTTTCCCTTAACAAACCCATGCTGTGTCTGAATTATTGCTGCAGTCTTGTCTAGATGATCCTGCAATGCATCTTTAACCAGCGACTCCATTATTTTACCCGGAACAGAAGTTAAACTAACTGGTCTGTAATTACTCGTGTCACCCTTCGATCCCCCTTTGTGAATTGGGGATACATTTGCACATCTCCAGTCCGTGGGAACCTTCCCTGAGTCCAAGGATGCTCTCATAATTATGGCTAAGGGTTTGCTTAGTTGCTTTGCCGCCTCCTTTAATATAACTGGATAGATCCCATCCACCCCAGGTGCTTTTCTTACGTTTAACTTCAACAATTTCTCTTCCACTTTGCTCTCAGTTATTACAAGATCATTAAGCACCCTGCTACAATTTGATAACCTTCTGCCATTTTCAAACCTTAATAATTCCTCACGTGTGAATGTAGATGCAAAATACTCATTCAGTTTGTTTGCTATCTGAGCAGGATCATCAACAGTCGAATGATCGATGTCAAGTGGACCAATCAGATTCATCCCCTTCCTTTTAGAGTTTATATAAGTAAAGAAATCCTTGCTGTTTTTCTTAGCATCTTTTGCCAAGGATTTCTCGTAATCTGCCTTCGCCTGCCGAACCTCCTTTGTGACCTGATTACAGATTAACTTATACCTGCCATAGGCTTCTGAGTCGCTTGATAATTTATATGCATCCCATGCATTTTTCTTCTCTGTTACGAGTCTCATTAGTTCATTTGACAACCATTTAGGCCTAAACCTTGAACAATATTTCTTAATAGGTATGAAACTTTTAGTAGCTTCCACGATTAATTCCTTGAATGGTTCCCACTTAGAATTTACTGTTGGTAACATCGTCAGTTAATCCCACTGTACAGAATTTAAAAACTTTCTGGGACCACTGTACTCACCTTTACGGAAGTAAAAACTCTTTCCTTTACCCCTGATGGTAATTAAATCTTTAAGTAAATGTTATTCTGAAAATGGTGTATTCCCCACTCTTGATACTGTTGAATGGGGATAGTGCAATTTCTGTACCACCTCCATGATAGAATGACCCATACAGTGGGTGTCCACTATCATACCTCTTTCAAAGTCTGTTAACTCACTACGTTTATCCATACTGACATCGAATTACCATCTACGTGAATGCAGCGTACCTATATACCTGCCATGTGGTGGGTTCGTCCACTAGCAAGAGGGATGACAGCATTGAGTTGCCCAGGAACCAAGTATCACATGAATTCTGTTCTTTCAGTGTACAAGTCATTCTTCAATTTGTAAAAGTTCTGTGGCACGTTGAAACTACAATTGACAGAATTATTGAAAAAAATGCCTCTCCTTGGTCAGTTTTATTTGCATGGTTCCATATTTGTTACTTGTACTTTACAACATAGAACGCAAGATCAGTGAGTTTGTCAGAATATAATTCTAATGTTCGGGATACAAAATGCTATATATGTAATTTACACTGCTGACATTTCAGTGAACAGAACTTGTTGATCAGTGTAGTTATGAGAACTACCATTCTGATCAGGGATTTCCAGAAGCAGAACATTGTTTCGGGTAATGTAATTGAAATCCCTATTACTATAAAAGAAATGAAAATTTCATAAATAATATTGGAACTTAAATTAGCACAGAAAAGCTAACCTGGTCTACAGTCAGATGATGAACATAGCTCTCAGCAGTTCTTAATTCATTGCTTTTTGACACTTAGTTGCTAATGCGCCAATAAAATCCCAACCAAACAAACAAACAAAGCTTTTTGACTTTTGGCCTTCTCTGTTTACCTGCCATTTTCAAACAACTTGCTAGGAAATATCAGGTTGTTTAGGAATGGACCAAAGTGCATCATTGCCACTGCCATAGAATGTGTTAATGGATGTTAGCTAGTAGTTCATTAGGCCATTTGACAGTGCGTTCCAGATATTGAACTGTGGCAGTGGCAAGTCTCATCTGTGCAAAAGAAATTGTTCAACCATTGGTCATCTGCTGATAATCAGGTGAGGAATTTCTTCATATAGATTTAAGTGCAGTTCATCATCCACAAGAATACCAATGTCCTGTATTGGGATTCTCAAAACATCTCAATAGCCATGTTCATAGATATTATTGGTCACTACTTATTATATATCATCATAGTCGATTGTCTTGTCTATTCACATTATTTCCACGAGTTCTGTGACCCTCATCATTAGTGAATTCAACCACATTTTCTTAATGCTCTAAGCATAATCCTTTGATGACCATGCTGGCATAATGGAAGTATTATGCTAATGTCTTTGTTAGTGACTACTATTGAAATTTACATTAAATAATTTGATGTATTAGCTTGCTGGATACTAAATTTAATGACAATGGCGATTCCAACTATTCACTAGTGCCAGAATATTGGTTCAAACTGTTTTTTCAACAGTTTAAATGCATGTGGATAGAAATATCGTAGAATAATAGTCAAAAATTTAATGAATTGATAAAAATTTTTCTGATATTAAAACTTTATTTATTTATCAAACAAGCAATTTTTGTAAATAGACATTTGGTGCTTTTAGGTCTTTCGGTTGAATGAAGAAGGCCAGTTAGGAGTTGGGGAACGATGTATAGAGGCAGATACCACACACATGAAATTGGTATTCTGCAGGTTAGGGACTGTAGATGGACCATGGCAGTATGATGCTGTAAGCATAATTTACCTAGAATAATTCTTTAATTTTGTTATTGTTCAATAAAGTTATTTATTCATATTTCATGTTATCTTCATATAAGATAAGCACTTTGTTACTTGGTCATAATTCTTTATTTTTGTAAGATGAATAAATGTTCAAAATGTATATTTGCATACAATAGTATTGGTATACTATAATATATAATAGCATTGGTATTGGTAAAGTGTTGCAAGGAAGCAGTATTAGCAAAATTTTCCCCACTTTGTTTATGTATTCATTCTAATAGTATGTTCAGTTTTTCTTTAAATATATTCAAAAATGTGTAAAAATTATCAATTATTTTGCAACCATTCTTTGATTTAAATTTGTGTGTGCGTGTGCACGTATGTGGTGTTTAAAATTAGGGGAAAATGCAAAAGAAACCTACAAAATGTGAAAAACATGTTTTGAAGGAAGATACTCTGTGTCATTTAAAGACTTCACAAGATTTGGAAATGTGATGCATTTCAGCAAAATTTGTGTCTTATGTGCTCATTGATGATCATAGAGTGCAGCGAGTTCTCACATGTCAGGAATAGGTGCCTCCGTAGCCAGTTGGGAAGGAGCAGCAGTGTGTAGCACACGCTTCTTGATTAGACTGGGGTTTAAGCCAGTCACCACCAAATACAGAGGATGCGAAAAAGTCAGGGAATGACCACCGCATATTCCCAGAGCAGTATGGCCTTAGTTGCTAATGCTCCTAAAAACCAAATAACAACAACAACATGTCAGGATCTTCATCAACATGCTGCTGATGATGACCCATAATTTGTTTCTTTAGTACCTCATCTCCATTGACTGTCCTGATGAAACCTCTACATGTGCTAATCACTAATCACCCAAAATTGTAATGAAAAAAATTCAGGTGAAAATGCAAATAAATGGAGCTTGATTGATATTCTGCATACTATTTTTCCATAATTTGCAATGAACTTAACTAGTTCTTTTTAATTTTTGCTCTTAATATTAAACAACTTAATATTAACACAAGTAGTTGCTCTTGACATCTCAAAGGCTTTTGATTGTGTTTGGCATAAAGGTCTTCTAAACACCATAATCTTCCATCTTATGGTTTGCCAGGTGTTTTTTGTAATTAGTTATCCAGTTTTCTCTCTGACCACTCACTGAGGGTAATGGTAGATGGCTCTCTTCTTCTAACTTCTCCACTAATGCTGGTGTCCCCCAAGGTTCAGTTCTTTCCCCCACTCTTTTCCTCTTGTACATTAATGACCTTCTTCCATTGACCAGAAATTCTATCCATAATTTTGCTGACGTTAGCACATTGCATTCCACCTTCCAGTTTGAGAAACCTTGCCCTGCTCAATCAACTTCAACTTCTCAAATATCCGATACCAATTTCTTAAATGCCGATCTCCAGGTAATTCTCCAGTGGGGCAAAGACAGCTTAGTTGATTTCAATCCTTCTGAAACTCAGTCCTGTCTTATATCTTGCAAAAAGGATTCTTCTGCTCCTATGCTTATCTTTGGGGATTACCCTAACTTCTAATATCTCTTGGCACAAGCACATTACAAATATTGCTTCCTCTACATCTAAAAAAAAACTTGGTTTTCTCTTTTGCTCTCGGCGTTACTTTTCTTCCAAACAGCTGTTCACTCTGTACAAATCCCAGATCTGCCCTACCATGGAATATTGTTCCCACATCTGGGGCAGTGCCCCCAAAACCTCTCTCAGGCTTCTAGATTCCATTCAGAAGAGGGCAGTTAGGTTAATTAATTGACTCATGTCTAACAGAGTCTTTCCACTCTCTGTCTCATAGATGTAATGTTTCTGTTGCATGCCTTTTCTACAGATACTTCCATGGACACTGTTCTTCTGAATTGGCTTCTTTAATTCCTGCTCTCTCTTTCAAAACAGTCCAAACACATACCGCCACCAGCCAACATCCATTCATTGTCCAACTCACAGAACCAGCTTTTCATCTTCCTTGTTTATTCATTCAGCTGCCATTTTCTGGAACAACCTTCCTTCATACGTATTTCCTAAAATTAGTCTACAGAAGTTCAAGTCTAATGTCAACAGATATCTTCTTTTGTCTTCTCAACCTCCAATCCAAGCACAGTACCAAGTACTATAGGTTCTAATACCTCTCGTGTTTGGAGTTTTCATTAAAAAAAAAAAAAAAAAAAAAAAAAACCATTCACTGCAAGGCAAAACAAATGCTAGAAATTCTACTCGGCATCAGTCATTTTGTCTTCCATTTCTTGTGAAGTTAATATTTGCTTAACTCGGGAGCCAATAAATATGCCACCTTTTCCTTTTGCATCAAATAATTTTGGATACATATACTGTATATGCTTGTATTGTCAACTTAAGGATCCAATGCTTTAACAAATTGTTTGAGTAGTTGCAGCTTAATATGGAGTGGTGGGAGCAGGGTTGTTTCTTATAACCAGGGGGTTGTTTACCATATTGCGTGTGTGCACACGTGCATACATGTGTGCACACATGCAACTTAAGGTGGACAGACCATTCTCTCCTTCTGTACTGCTTATCTACCCTTCTGCCCAGAAACACAGAAAGCAAGGGCAATTAATAAAACCATTATGCAAATATGAAGACCCATAAGCAGTGGTACCAGTCACTGTCCTTGTGGAACCCTACTTATATTAGCCCAGTCTGAAAAATAATCATTAATCACGATTTTCTGCTTTCACCTCTGTAATCATTCTGTGATCTGACTAAAATCCTTAATGCTATTTCTCAACCTTGTTTGTGTGCAACTTAACTTGCACCACCTGAATTGGTTAATGGTACTAGCATCATGATAAAACAGAATTCCATCTCACCACCATGAGGCGCCTCCGTAGCCAAGTGGGCAGGAGCAGCAGTGCGTAGCACACGCTCCTTGATTAGACCGGGGTTCGAGCCCGTGACCACCAAATACGGAGGATGCGGAAAGGTCAGAGTATGACCATCGCATATCCCTGGAGCAATATGGCCTTAGTTGCTAATGCTCCTAAAAACCAAAAATAACATAACATAACATAACATCACCACCATGACACTTTCTTACAATCTTACTGGAATAACAAATAATCAGTTTCCTTACCATAGACATGGCCTCAGATGAATGACAATGCAGGGATACATTTGATTACTTGACAAATGTTCTAAGCATATGAGATGCCATGTGCATTTACTGTAAACAAATCTAGCATCATTAAAAATTCACTGAAATGTTCTTGGTCTGAAATTTGGAATTTCTTTAACATTTATTTCCTTTGTTTCTTTCAATGTACTGGAATTTTTATTCACTTTATAAAAACCATACTTTACACCAAGGCTGAAAAATTGGTCATCATACCTTAAACTTGTGTGTGCTAACAGCAGTTTATTTTCCTCTAAACTTCACTTTAGGTATTATTCTTAAGTTACTGTTAGTTAAAACGCTGTGTATGTTGGATTGCAAATGTCACATTTGTAATTATCAAATTTTTTATGACTCAAAATCTTGTCATATTTACTGAATGTTTTGGACACTCACTGATAGTAACCTATGATGTTTTAATATGCATAGAAACTCAATGCATCCAGTATCTATCTGATAAGTTGTTCATGTTATATGCAAAAACTTTCTTTTAATATGTTTTTCTACATATAAATTCCAATATCCAATCATATCAAAGTGTTATCAAATTGCCATTGTTTCATTTAATTTTCTTCTGTCTTGCATATTGACATGAATTACACCTTTGTTATGGATAATGATGACACTAAGCTATTGTATACTACACAGAATCTTGTGAAATACCTGTATGGAAGAAACATCTGAGGTTAATATACAAAAAAATACCAAAAAATGAAACTAAAGCTGTGGAGAGAAAAAACTAAAATTTTACTGAATATCTTATTATGTGGAAAAAAAAAATTTGTCCTTCACTTGAATGGGGAAATTGTAAGCAACTAAAAATATGACTGAATTATTTCCATTTTCTTTCAGAATACCAAACTGCTATATCATAAACTGCACCGAAAATGTCTTGAATTAAGCCATCAGAAAGGTCAACTTCATCTTCAACCATGCAGTCAGGTTTCCAATGGACAAAAATGGGTGTTTAGAGAATTAATAATAAAGTGAAATTTTCATTCTTGAAATTCATTGTAAAAAATTAGACCATTGTGATATTAAAAATGTTCTCGCATTTGAAAAACATTTTTACAAAAACATCTTACGAAACTTATTTAGAGGAAAAAAGTGTTTTTATTTAAATAAATTAATGCACCAATTGCACTGTAAATTTTATTAAAATGAGTGACAGTTGTAGAAAACTGTTTGTACCTTTTGATTATATAAATGCAATTTTGAATTTTATTTCATCATCAAGGTTCTTTTAATTCTTTTTTTGTTTGTTTATTTGTTTTGTCATGCAGAACTTGTTTATTCAAATTCATTACAAAAAAAAAAAAAAAAAGTTTAAATATCAAAGAAATATCTTACAGCTGTAAAAATAAATGATTTAGTATTTCTAAACTTGTTTTTTTTTTTTTATATATTTAGTAACTGTTGAATTATATATCATTCCTTAAAATAAGTTTATTAAAATTCTGAAGATTGCTCTTAATTAGTTTCATTTATAACAGGAATCAAAAGATATATATTTTTGTTTAAATTGGAAATGAAATGCTTTTAAAAATACCTGAAGGTTTAACACCCTACTTGTGTAAAATTTTCCAAAAATGCCCTTAAAAAGGTTGTTTTGAGCACAATTAATATGCATTTATTCTTCTTACAATATTTAAATATTTATTTAAAGTATTTATTGTAAGCTTTGACTGTTTTTCTGTGTGTCACTTAGCAGAAATATTTTTTACTATATTCCAGTTGAATGCTGAATTAAAAAGAATTTTTTAAAAATAAATTTGCTTTAACTGAATGGAACATTTTAAATTTCTTGATAAATATTTAAATATCAAGATGTTTATACTATTGATTCCAATTCTCTTGAGCGAAATTTTCAATTTTAATAATTTGATTACATATTGCAACTTTTTTCAATAGATGTCTTGTAAATGATAATTATTGTGCTATAAGACAGAATGTGAAATCTATTTATCATTTGCATATGTCTGCTTGGTAAATTTAGAATTACTGGGTATTTTTAAATTTCAGTTTTAGTATGTTCACTGTGTTGGTGCATGTACACGTTAAGGGTTTTTAATTCACCTGAATGAAATAAAAACTGCCTAACTTTATGAACTATTTTCTTCCAAGTTGCCTGAAGAAAAATTGTATATGTTTGTCAAGCAAACATTGCTGGAGGCTAATTAATTCAGCCATAGTGAGAAGAAAGCCCAAAAGGCTATCTGCTTCCCCCCAGTGTAGATTGATTTAATCTCATGATTTTTGAATTTGGTACATTAAGATCAGGGGCCAAGCTGGCAGCAAACATGTTCATATTTCATCACATATGTGGCACTCTTACACAGACCTGCCGATTATTATATGAGATTTTCCTCCTTTTTTTTCTTTCTTTTTGTTTTCTTTTTTTTAAGAAATAAATTATTCATATCATCTTGTACTACTGTATAATACATCCATTTTAACTCATTTCATTGAAAAAAAAAAAAAAAAAAAGCTTGATTAATCATTTTAGATTATCAATTATATTTTGTATATATTCTGATTACTCAGACCAGGGATCTTCATCGTATTGCTCAGAAACTATTTATATGAGACCAGGTCTAATGTTCAACCTTGCATATGCTGCAGTCCTCAGCTTCTGATTGATTTTAAATTGGTGCTAGTCTTAAATTGGAAGTTTATAGTGCAAGCAGTTATAAATGTTTCATATTGAATTTCTTCTTCCCCCCTTCCCCAATCAACAATTATATTAACCTGCTAATGTAAAGTATCCTATTCAAAACAGTAACAATTCTTTAAAAAATTGCAATGTAACTAAAAAATACTTCATTACTGCATACCAAATTTATACTTTTAAAAGCCCTTTTGGATCAGTGATCTGGTAGTCATAGTAGGTTTTGTAAAGTGTTAATATTTGCACAGTGGCATATCCAGGTGTCATCATAAGGGGGGGGGCATGGCAACCAGGTCCAGGTAACATCATAAGGGGAATGGCCACCAGGGTTTTGAGTTTTTTTTTTAGAACACCTCTTGTGTTCTGTTGCTTTAATTTCAAAATTTTGGTTAAGGGGGTATAGCCCCCTCTGCCCCCCCCTGAATATGCCCCTGTATTTGCATCAGAGTCTTGTAGACGCCTAAAAATTGGAATCTTTTAGCACTGACATTTATGAATAATTCCCATTAAAATTTTTCCTACCCATTAATTATATTAATATTTATTAATAAAATATAGTTTTCATAATGATATTTTAGTATTACACTATAAAATATGTAAAAATTGTTATACCTAGTGATCAGTTTTGCATGCTCACATGTCAAATCAGTGGACTGATTTTCATACCCGAAATATAGATACTTGTAATGGAGTTATCAAAGGAAATTCGATTTTTTTTTTTTTTTTTTTTTTTAACTTGGTCAAATATACATTAAAAAAAAAACAATTACTGTAATTATGATGGCAAGTGGTTGCACTGTCGGGGTCTGGTAGATTGGCAACATTGGAAGCATATACTGCATTTATGAATATTTTGCAGTTTTTTCTCTCCCCCCCCCCCCCAATTAAGAATCATATAAATACTGTAATAATAAAATGCCTTGTTTATATCTGCAGTAATTTTCAAAACAAAAAAAAAAAAAAACTCGTGCATAAGTGGCTGTTTTTTTTGTTTTTTTTATTACGTCAAATACATGTTAGGGAGGAGATCCTATAGCACTATTGTTTTCAAAAAAATCTGTTTACAAAAAAAATAAAGGGCTGTGAATATTCTTTTATACTTTAGCATTTTTCTTCTGTAGCATTCAATTCCCATAATGTTTTTATGGCCAATGATCACAGAGATGCAAATAATGTGATATTTGGTATCAATTAAACATAATTGCTAGCTTGCTAAACTGTGAACAAAAATATTGAGTGAGTTTTGATGCTCAACACTGTGATTTAAATTGCCCTTTGGAATGAGCGTTTTCAAACTATTTTCCCATACCTTAAATTAATTTATAACTACTTCTAAAGAGTTGTACCTACAGATCATTCTACAGGTCTGCAATTCAGTTTTCTTAAAAATCAGGGAAAATGCTGTTTTTGGAAGGTACTGTTCATTGTTATATAGTGGACATTCTGGTTTATTGTGGAATAGTTTTTCTGTCAAAAAGTTCACTGACATCTTAAAAGGTTGGAGATCCCTGCTTTAGACTGTTCATTTTGTACATAAATTCTTTACTTCTAAATAGTCTGACTTCTAAGAATTGTTCAGTTAATTTAGTAATTCAAAATTAAATTTTTAGGATCTGTCCTGCTGTTTACTTGAGTCTAATATTTATTTAGTAAATTTAAGGCTACTGGTTTTGGGAAACTAACTGCTAATTTTAAAGAAAGCGGTAGGCTATGTTAAAACTGTTATGTTCACATACATAGGATGTTGCCATGACCAAAATTCCTTATATAATAGGATCTTTTTATATATCATTGATATTTAAACAATTGTACTCATTTTTAAATTCCAAGAGCAATTAATTTTGTGATTGTTAATTTAATTACTCATTGACATTCCCAGGTTAAATTAAAGATTTAGGATTTTCTTAATTCATGTCTTTAAACAAACTTAGATGTATTAATAATAATTTATAAGTATCAGTGTGAGTATAAGTATTATAATTATACTTTTAAGTATTATGAGACTGATACTTATAAATAATAATTTATAAGTATCAGTCTTAGTGTTAAACTTGTGTCCACAACAAAATTTTTTTTGTATGCATTATAAATATCATGTAAGAGGACCATTTCTTACAGAAAAACGAATTGCATTATAATCGTTGAGATTTTTGAAGTTTGAATAGTGTATATAAGCTTTTATTAATTTATTAGCTTTGCTTCTTTGTTTTCTTATATGAAATTTTATGGAGAATGATGAACTTGTTTTACTTTAAGCACCAATACAAATGAGTTAGATTTATATATTTTTAGATTATATTTTCCTTTGAAAGTTAAATGTATGTTGAAGAATATTTCAGTATATAGCTGAAGATTTTACTCTAAGTTATGAAAATTATTGTGCACATTGGTGTTATTTCTGTATAGTAGTCTCCTTTTTAAAAAATATTTCATTGTTCAGTTTAGCTTTTATGGATGTTAATTGTGGCATTTTTTTTTTTTTCTTGTAGCTGGGGTTATTAATAAATGTGTATGATTTCTAAAAAATGGTTTGTGTGTGTTTGTGTACCAATAAAGATTGTTTATTTTTGCAAACACTTATGTTTTCTTTTGTGAATTCATCTCCTTTAAATTTCATGGTAAATTTTCTCTAATTTTTGTCCACAACAAAATTTTTGTTGTATGCATTATAAATATCATTTAAGAGGACCATTTCTTATAGAAAAACATCTCCGATTTTTTTTTCCATAAATGATCAATTTTAAGTGGTAATTTTTTTTTTTTTTCTTTATGTTCTGTTATAAAAAGATGCAAAATGACTACAATAAAATTATTTTCCTGTTGGTTTCCTATCCTCAGTTGGTAATTGAATTAAACTATGAAATTATTATAATTGGGGCAAACTGAGAATCACTTGTAACCTGCCAAAATACACAATTTTTACTTGCACAGGGTATCATTTGTAATTTGTATCATTTCCTTTGTGTGCATTGTAAATGTAGCAGGGGTGTAGTATATATCCTGAGTTTCACATATTTCCCCCACCAGAAATTCCAGTGAATGTGACATGGTCACTTAATGCTTTTTCAAGAACATTAAGTGCTATCATAGTCTATGCAATTAATGCAGCTAACTTGCAAGATACCTGCACAGATTATGCATTCTAGCTTATTAAACAGTTCTCAGGCATTTTTCTGTATACAACTGTCATTACATTTTTAGCAGTGTGGGTTCCCTAAACCTGGATAGAAATTTCTCACACATAAAAGGACATAAGATTAAATTGAAAGAGGATAGTTGCAGAATAGATATGTGAAAAGTTGCTTTCAGCCAGAATGATTATTGAAATAAACTTCCATCTGGCATTATGAAATGGGTAGTTTTAATAAATTTAAGGGAGAACTAGATAAATTGTTGGAGGGGACAGATAGGCAAGGTTTTTTTTTTTGTTGTTGCTGATGCTGTATAACCTTGCTGCCTTGCATAATTTGCCACTACTGGTATTTACTGCACTTATTTTCAAAGATACCCTATATAAATTTTGTGATTTGTATGCATGTTGTGTGATGGGGTCATCTGTATAACTATTCAATAATATGAAGAAATCTCTTATGTGATCAAACCTTTGAACTAGAGAACCCAATGAAATAATTATTTGAGATCTGATAGTGTTTGTCAGGTAGTTCTTGTGGTTTCCCACAAATCCACATTAAATACTTTGTGATGCTGTACAACTTTGCAAAACCAGGTTGTGTGATTATTGTGTTGTTCCATTAGTTACTGGGAGGCATGATCACCAGGAAGTGATCCCTGGCATCCATCCATGCCATGAGCCAGACCAGGCATGCCTGGTTGAAGAGACATCTGATGGGCCAATTCCTCCAGCAGAGCAAGGAGGAGAGAGGGCCCGAGGAAAGAAATGAATGGGGGTGATGAAAAGGAAACAGGAGTGTTGAAGGCTACTGGCGAGTAAGGAGCCCTAGAGAAGGGTGGGTAGTTAAGTATATATAGCATGAGAACAGCTGTCTGGGGAAACCACACTCCAAAAGCTGGAGACTGCTGGCATGGGTCCTGTCAGGAAACAGGAATGTGGAAGGCCAGCAACAGAATGAGCAGCTGAGGTGGTCCAAATGTATCCTACCCTTATATGAGGTTAGCACTAGACATGGGTGTGAAACCAAAGTCAGAAAAAGATCCCACATTTGGAGGAAGGATTAGCATGCCATCATAGTGGGTAATTGTAGTGTCACAGTACATTGGTTAGCTGCAACTACTATCGGTCTGCAATTGCAGAGGTGTAGCAGCAGCCAGGAGATGTCTCTGCTTTTGGTGTAATTGAGGAGAGCTTTGAATCTGTCTGGTAGAAATAATATCATTGAAGGTGTTAATTGTCTCATGGCACCAGGGAGTTTCCCCATCTCCCTTTATCCGAAACAGCAATTTGCCCTTAGTATCACACTGCTTCAATTTGTATAGCAGCCGTTTGTGTGCAACAGTTGAAGTTCAACATTGATAAATGCAAGGTACTGCACAGGAGTAGCAGAAACACCAGAGTAACTTATCAATTGTGTGATACAACACTCAGGGTAGCAGAAAATGAAAAAGACCTAGGAATAATTGTGCAGTCAGATATGAAATTCTCTGAACGGTGCAGATATGCCAGGACGTCTTATGGGGTTTGTCAATAATATACAGAAACTTTTCTGGCAGGGATAAGGAAGTGATTATTCCTTTATATAAGACCATGGTTAGGCTGCATCTTGAATATTGTATACAGGTCTGGAGGCCTCACTTTAGGAAGGATGTAGTGTGCATTGTATCATTCCAGATCTGCTGGAATGGGTGCAGAGAAGGGCAATCAGATTCATAAGGGGAATAAAATGGTGCCTCCAGTGCTGCAGACTGCAGTGCATTGAGACTAGGCACCTGCAGGGAGATATGATCTGAGTTGCTTAAAGCCTTTAATGGATTAAGTAAGCTGAATGGCCAACCGGGCTAGCCGAGTGGGTAAAGTACCTGCCCGGCAACCCAAAGGTCGCGGGTTCGATTCCCGCCTCGGGCTTGGATCAAAGTACTGCAAAAACCTTGGGAGGTGCAATATGGCCACAGAAGCCGATGCGCCAACAAATACCAAATCAAAAAAAAAAAAAAAAAGTAAGCTGAATGTCAATGGTAGTCTTCCACTTGCTGAGACTACACAAATGAGGGGGCATAAATTCAAGTTGTTATTATTAGCCATATGGTGCAAGGAAGCCTAAGGCTTATGCTGCACCAGCCAAAAATAAAATGAATTTCTGAATTACCCCGAGAGAGAGAGAGAGAAGTAGAAGGGAATCACCAAGAAAAAGAAGAATGATGATATACAGCTGGGGACTCTGGGTGTGCCAAGCCCATACTCACCAGATGTGAGCCCTTGGGGAGGAAGGTAGTTGCAGGATAGATGTGTGAAAGTTTCCCTTCAGCCAGTGGGTGTGGGCACCAAAGCAAAGTTGGCTAAGGGCATCAACCATTTGAGCAGATTCTGGTCAGAGTGAAACCGTTCTTCAAACATTCACATCATTTGTTGATCCAGTGATGCGAGATGGTTTTTATCATACAGTTTTTCAAGGATCGATATAACAATGATAATATACTTTGACAGTAATCAAAAATTTAGTTTGAGTTTATCTCTGTTTTTAATCATCCATTATACAATACACTGATGAGCCAAAACATGACCACCTACCTATATTTAAGCTGTTACCAAATGAACTGGTCACATGATATGGTGCTCCGTGATTTATTAGTAATTCTTGCAGAAGAAATAATATCGAATGTGTAGTATCGTTATGTTCCCCATCACAACCTTTATAGGAAGGCCTTTTCTTCGCTCCATAAACATCAGGTAATTATATATTTACATTTTAAATTTAATATTCAAATACAAAGTAGACAACGGCCAGCAACCAAGGTCAGTTGCACCCACTCATAGGACTAGCACAGTCAGGATGAGTAGGTGTTCAATGCCTCCGGTATTTCCAGAGTTAAGCTATCTTCACCCTGGGTTTCTATTGAAACTAGGTCATGATCTTTGTTTAAACCCATGCTGAGTGTCTCCGACCAAGATAAGCTTTTATTCAATTGCTACCTCTGTCCCTGAATATCTACAACTGTTTTGTTTCACCGTAAAAATAATTTTAAGAAAATACCAGGATGCCACCCACTCAGGCTAGACAAACCTTACAGAGCTGCTTCTGGAAAGTCGTGCACAGTGCTATGCAGTGGCCCCTGCGTACAGGCTGTTTGTGAAAAATGTTACAAAGCTGACTAGTGCCTCCAAGGCCACATATGCCTGTGGAATGCAGTACATGTGCTAGTAAATGCATCACCTGACCGGGCACAGGCATCCCAGCTATGCCGAGCAAACCTCCATATAATCCGCTAGATACACAAGATAAAACTGGTACAAATGGTGACGCATCAGCCATTTCAAATGGATAACTCTAATGGCAAAATAACATCGATGACAAGATCACAAGATATGAAGAATGCAGCAGCAGTACAAACGTCTACAGCCATGATTCCCAGTCGGAGATGTGTCGAGATCGAAACCAATACTGCCCAAAACATGTACCCTGCCAGAAGTGACAGACATCCTCAGCTACTGGAAATTTAGGATGCTCAGAGACCAGCCCAACTACAGGTGATACTCAACATCTTTCAAGCATCTGTAATGCAAATTATTGAACACGAAATTGAAGTAATTGCGCAGTCTGATAACGACCTCCTGCCCACCTCAAGTGAGCAAAGAGCCCCCCCCCCAAGAGTCATGCGTTGTTCCTCAATGGGGAAACCTAGTGAGGGGTCACAATGTAAACCTGTACACCTGAGTAGCATTCATGGTTCCTCTTCGAATCCTTCCAGTCATACAGATTGTCAATTGCACGGAAGCCCAGCCCAACCCTAGTCAATCGAAGCTGAACAAAACACCTAGCACAAAGCATATCCATACAGCTCAGAAGGATGCCACAATTGCAGCTTGGCCACAACTCATCCATAGATAATCCCAAACTGATGATACCACCTGCCCAACCCACAGGCCCCCAGTCTAAGAATTGTGACAATACCCTAACTATGCTAATCGGCAAACACCCGTACAGTTAGCATTAGCATTAGCAGAGGCATATGATGCAAGAAAGCAAGCTTATTCAGCATCAGCCAAAAAAAAAAAAAAAAAAAACCCACTCCCATTTCACCGCTCCGTTCGTTCGAAATGCCTGTCCAGTTGAGCTTTAAATTTGTTTAGGCTATCAACTTCAACAACAAGTGATGGAAGTCGGTTCCACCAACCAACCACCCGCTGGCCAAAGGCAAATTTCCGCACATCTATCCGACATCCGTCCTTCCTCAATTTGAATTTATGCCCTCTGAGGTGATTATTCTGAGAAAGATGAAGAATCCCATTGGCATTGAGCATGCTCAAACCATTCAAAGCCTTATACACCTCTATCAGATCACCTCGCCGGTGCCTAGTCTCCAAACTCTGTAATTTGCAACACTTAAGCCTTTCTTCGTAAGAGCAACCCTTTGTTCCATTTACTAATCTTGTTGCCCTTCTCTGTACCCGTTCCAGCAGCTCTACATCCTTCTTGAAATGAGGCCTCCAGACCTGTATACAGTACTCAAGATGTGGCCTTACCATTGCCTTATACAAGGGAATAATCACCTCCTTATCCCTGCTAGAAAATTTCCTGTATATCATTGACAAGACACCATGAGCTACTCTTGCAGCTCGTCTGCACTGCTCAGAGAACTTCATATCTGCCTGCACAATTACCCCCAGGTCCTTTTCATTCTCCACCACTGTCAGTGTAGTACCGCAGAGTTGATACGTTGCTCTGGGGTTACTGTTTCCCATATGCAGCACTTTACATTTGTCGATGTTAAACCTCATTTGCCACCTCTCAGCCCATCTGTTCAACCTTTCCAGATCCTGTTGCAGCAGCATAGCGTCAGTATTGTCCTTAACGACCCTGCCAACCTTTGTATCATCTGCAAACTTAGACATTAAACTTGATATCCCATCATCAATATCATTCATAAACACCGAAAACAACAACGGACCCAACACTGAGCCTTGAGGAACTCCACTAATAACATTAGTCCACGTTGAGCAGTGTCCATTGATTACCACTCTCTGTCTTCTGCCACTCAACCATCCCCTTATCCATAGCAGCAATTTGCCTCCAATGCCACACTGCTCCAATTTGTGCAGCAGTCTTCCATGTGCAACAGTATCAAAAGCCTTTCTAAGATCCAAATATATAATATCAAAGTTATTCCCTGCATCCAGTTCTTTTGTGACTGCATCATAGTATCCAATCAAATTGGTCAGGCAAGACCTGCCCTTAACAAAACCATGCTGCGTCTGAGCTATAACTGAATTCTTGTCTAGATGATCCTGCAGTGCTTCTTTAACCAGTGCCTCCATTAATTTACCTGGAACAGAAGTTAAACTAACAGGTCTATAATTACTTGTGTCAGCCTTTGATCCTCCTTTGTGAATTGGGGTTACATTTGCACATCTCCAGTCTATGGGTACCTCCCCTGAGTCCAAAGAAGCTCTCATAATTATGGCTAGGGGTTTGCATACTTCCTTTGCTGTCTCCTTTAATATAACTGGATAGATCCCATCCACCCCAGTTGCCTTTTTTATGTTTATCCTCAACAATCTCTCCTCCACTTTCCTCTCAGTTATTACAAAATCATCCAGCTCACTGCCAATGTTTACTTTACCTACATCATTCTCCTTCCTGAATAACTCCTCATGCGTGAATGTAGATGCAGAATACTCGTTTAGATTGTTAGCCACCTGAGCAGGATCCTCAACTGTTGAACCATCAATATCCAGTGGACCAATCTGATTCATCCCTTTCCTTTTCGAGTTCAAGTATGTAAAGAACTCTTTTCTGTTTTTCTTTGCATCCTTTGCCAAGGATTTTTCATAGTCTGCCTTTTTCTGCCTAATCTCCTTTGTGACTTGGTTACAGACCAACTTATATCTATCATAGGCTTCCATGTCACCCATTAATTTGTATGTATCCCATGCATTTTTCTTCTCTGCCACATGTCTCATTAGTTCATCTGACAACAATTTAGGCCTAAACCTTGAACAATATTTCTTAATTGGTATGTAAAGCCTGGTAGCCTCCAAGATTAGTTCCTTGAATGCTTCCCATTTTGAGTTTGCTGTTTGTAACATCATCAGTTGGTCCCACTGTATAGAATTTAAATACTGTCTCAGACCATCATAGTCGCCTTTACGAAAACAAAAACCCTTCCCTTTACCTCTGATGGTAGTTACCTCCTTGAGTAAATCCCACTTCAACACACTGTGATCACTGCCACCTAGTGGTTCATTTATCTGCAGGTTCTTAATGCATGAAGAATCACTACTCATAATCAGATCAAGAGTATTGCTCCCTCTTGTTGCCTCACGAACATGCTGATGTAGAAAACAATCATCCAATAAATCCACAAAAGCCTTGCTAGTGTGCGAGTGACCAACCCACAAATTCCAGTCAATATCTGGGAAATTAAAGTCCCCCATTATAAGACTCTCTGATTTACTGGCCCACTCTATTTCAGTTACAGCCTATAACCTGGGCCCAGATCATGGCGATGCACTCAACTCGGAATTCTATGGCAAATAATCAACCAAAGCACATCTCTTCCAGACCAAGAGCAAGCCGCTCCTATTCTATAGGAACATCCAGTACCTCTCGGCTCCAAGCAATAAGCACTACGGGAAAGTCCAAAAGCAGCTTATATGCCTCAAGACTGATCCCGCAGACCACAACCGATGACATCGCTACAGCTTTGAGAGATGAGTGGCAGCTTGATGTTGTAGTCGAACAGCACCCAGCTAAGCACCAGAACTGTTTCCTTCAGGCTCGAATGTGATTCCGAACTGTATCACTATGTCAAACGTCCATCCCTATGGCCATGTGGAGCTATCAGATGTCCCTTTTATAGGAGAGCAACATGCCATAATCACAAACTAGGAAATGCATTGGCCCCAGAAGGAAATGCAGCTGACTCACCTATAGCCACAGTAGCGATCATTTCACTGCAAAAGTGGACGCTCCAGATGTGTGCACCTGTCCCCTGCCATCCGAGTCACCTCCATGTAAATCCTCATGGACGACAAACCCAAAATCTAATCCACCCAACTGACATACCTATCAAAACCAGAATCACATCAAGGGCAACAGCACGGCCTCGAAACAACCAAACGACTAGAGGGAGAACAATTAAGAGAGTCCCCTTGACCCCTGTGGTCAAACTAGTTTACAAGAATGTCCACAGTTTAAGGAATAAACCTGAAACCATTGACAAAATTTTGCTATCTAAAGAATTTGATATGCTGTGCCTCACTGAGACCTTGCTGGAACCCGCTGAGGATTACATTGCAGCTACAACCCCCAGTGGTTATGGTGCCATGCTCACATCCAGGAATAAAGTAATGGGAGGGGAAACGTCACTGTTCTATAACCAAGCCATCCTCACCCTTAAGAACAGCATCCAGCAATTCAGATCATTACAAAGAGCTCCACTGCTAAAATTGAGGTCCATTTCCATTGAAGTCGTTGTCATCTACATACCATCCAATCATACAAAAGAAACAATGCAAGAGGTGACCAACTGGGTCCTTCACCACCTCCACACCTCACCAATTAAAAACTGTCTGTGAAGACTTCAATCTCCCTCCATGTCTGGATCATTTGAAAAGATTGCTCCTCTCACAGCTAAGCGTTGCTGGCCTAAATATAGCCAATGAAGGCCCCACAAGGGGACCAAACCAACTTGACCTGATCCTCACATCAATATCATGTACACTTGATACTCCTCAAGATGTTTATTTTAACTCAGACCATGACCCAATCCTAATACAACTGGAATGACCAATCCCAATTTTTAACGCAAAACAACAGGCGATACGGAGAACAATTTACAGTCCCAAATATCTCGATGTTTCCAAATGCATTACAGCAGCATCTCTCATCCCATGGTATGTTCTTGAGTCATGGATACCCTGCTAGCAGCCGACCTGCTAACTAAATGTATTACCACGGTAGCTCAATACACGGCCTCAAAGACGGTCACAATCACTCCCCACTCTAGAGCATGGCGGACCCCACATCTAAACTCCAGCTTTCAATTAAAACAGCAGCTCCATAAGCAATGGAAGCTATATGGCGAAATTAAGGATAGGATAGCCTTTTCAAGAGCACGAGCCATATTCAACCGTCAAAAATCCCATTCCATCATGAGCTATTTTGAACGGTTGCTAACAGTGGGAAAGACACCATACATAGAAGAAACTATTAGTTTCCCAGAGCAACTTGATCCCCAGAGATGGATCGACTTCATTACCCAATTTGAAGACGTTGCGGCATCCAACTATAATTTCGACCACATATTCAATCGTAGTAGACAGGACATCCATCACTATATCTAAACACCAAATCTTAGCAGCCTTGAACTCAACCCACTCCTCTACAGTGATGGGTACAGATGGAATATCCCAGTTCATGTTGAGATGCCTGGGTCCATATATATCATCCAGCCTCTTGTTAACATCTTCAATGCAGTACTAACCAAACACACCTTTCCCCATCAATGGAATCAATGGAATGTCTATTTGGTAAGGCTGCACCCAAAAATAAGAACGCCATAATTAGAGAAACACTTCAGACCCATCTCCAAATCCTCATGTCTCCTGAAACTACTAGAAAGAACCCCCCTGCCAACTCTAACAGCTCACATACTTCCAGATGCTCCGCCACAAAATCATTCATCACTACAAAATAGCTCCACCATTACCAATCTCCTTGCCACCATCCACAGTATCCTTACAGCTTTTGAGAGGAAAGAAGAAGAATTCCTCATAACCTACTTCGACAACGAAGCAGCATTTGATGCCGTTCAAGTACCTGCCCTCCTACGACTGCTTGAAGACCACTACTACATAGGTGGGGATGCATTGCATTTCCTCTCATCACTTCTTCAGAACCGTACAATCATACTCCATTATTCTGACAAAAGCTATACTAACAAATATCTACAGGAGTACGCTGGGGAAGTCCTCTCCAGCCTCCTCTTTACTGCCATTATCTCTCCTTTTATAGTCCAGGGAGCAAATATATTTTCCTATGCTGACGATTTAAAAATACTGACCACCATCCAAACAAATGCAGACCCCAATATGATCACAGAGGAAATTAGCATTGTGCTCCTCTCACTGGCAGGCTACCGCAAACAATTTGACCTTAATATCAACCCAGCAAAGTCTGAGTGCATGCTCTACTCCTTGAAGAAAGATCCCACAACCATCTCACCAAAGATTAATGCAGTAACCATACTTCCTGTTTCATATCATTTAGATTTGGGGGTGGTTTTTGACACAAAGCTGACATTTAACAATCACATCGAAAAACTCATCAGGCGAGCGGGGAACCTGAAATGGAGAGCGAAGCAGCACCTTCATTACGTCTCAGTCACGGTTATTGCAACAAAATATGTCAGGACCATCATATACCCCCGCTACTTAAGCAGAAATCTGGGCGTCAGCAGCACCCACGAACAGAAAACCCATCTGGGCAGCAGAGTACTGGCTCCTCAAGTGGGTAACCTACAAACACAGGATACCACCCCAAGCCCATAGGACTGAAATGGCCCTGGCCCAGGGAATTCCCAGGCTGCCCTCTCTCGTTGAACAAAGGAGACTGGTAATCACGATAAAGATGCTGACCGGTCTCATCACATCTCCTTCATTCTGGGATATCTGTGGCTGGAGGATTCCACCTGCCCAGCTCCAAGCCATCCCAACAATTTGCTCTCTTCACTCCCGCCTCCACTTATCAGATCGCTTCCTACCCTACCAGATGCTCGGAAAATCCAGAGCATCGATGCCGACTTAGAGAAATTTGCTGTAAACCGACACTATAGGAAGAGGATTCTTGATCCCACACATCCCATGCCCTCCAATCACTCAGCATAGAGAGCGAGCGTATTCGAAGCAATCTAGCGACATGCAAATTAACCCCAGTTTCCCTCCAATAAGGAACAGTCAACGACTGTCCCGACAGTCTGCAAAATGAAAAGCCTTCTCTTCATCGCATCCAACCCAACATGCCCTGCACTTGCCACTTTAATGCTTCGATTAATTACTGAGCATACCAGGAAAGGAGCCAGTGGTGTGTGCTTCAACTGCCTCTGTTCATGCTGTTCTCTCCCACGAGCTGCGAAGAAGAAAATCGAAACTTTAAAGTGTCATTTTGTTAATTTAATCTAAATGTTACGTTACACCAGTATTTATTTAATGTAATTTCATTTAATGTAATTTTTATCTTAATATTTTTCGTCTTAATATTTTTATGTAACCTAATACCATTATGGAAGTCATTGTATCATCTTATTAATGTCTTATGTCACTTGGTGTTATTTCATTTAATTTTTTTTATGTCTTACATCACTTAATGGCAATTTATTAATCTCTGTATTATATCTGCTTGTCATCATCTCTAAAAGTGTTAACCCTTGGCCTTTTGGCCGTGAAGGGATATTGCAACACGATCCAATCATGTAACTGTCACAATTGAAGGTGGTGCAATAAAAGATTCTCTCTCTCTCTCTCTCTCTCTCTCTCTCTCTCTCTCTCTCTCTCTCTCTCTCTCTCTCTCTCTCTCTCTCTCTCTCTCTCTCTAATATGATGTTGGTCCTCCAGAAGGCATATACGCTACAAGATTTCTAAATGTGTCATGTGGTATCTGGTGCCAACACATAACCAGCAGATCCTTTAACTCCTGTAAGGTCCGTAGTTGAGACGCCGCAGATCGGAGTTGCTGTTCCAACACAAACGACAGATACTCGATGGGATTAGTATCCGGGGAATATGGAGGCCAAGGGCAATACCTGGAAGTCTTTCTCATGTTCCACTAACCAGTCTCGAAAAATCCAGGTGGTGTGGCATGGCGCATTATCCTGCTGAAATGTGGCACTGCCAGAGGGGAAGATCGTTGCCATGAAAGGGTGTACCTGGTCAGCAATGATGTTTAGGTAGGTTGTAGACATCAGGGTGCCCGGCACATGGCTGACTGAACCCAGAGTATTCCAACAGAACATCGCCCAAAGCATGACACCGCGGCCACTGGCTTGTTTTCGTCCCACGACGATCACTTTCAGGCGCCATCACTTTCCCAAGTAAACGACGCACGCGTACCTGGCTGTCCACACGGTGCAACAGGAAACATAAATCATCGGACCAGACGATCTTTTTCCAATCACTGAAGGTCAAATTTCGATGCTCGCGTGCGCATTGTAGGCGCTGTCGCCGGTGAACCGTGGTTAGCATGGGCACTCGGAGCGGCCTGCGGCTACACAGCCCGATTGTCAGCAGGGTTCTATGTACTGTGTGTTGTGACACATTACTCCCATCACCAGCATTCCAATTCCCGGTGAGTTGCGCCACAGTCACCCTCCTGTTGCCACGTACCATCCCGGAGAGTCTTCATTCACCTCGAGCATCAGTGAGCCGTGGTCGTCCAACGCCTCGCCGCCCGCGGTTCGTGGGTTTTCACTCCTCAGACCACTTTCAGTAGGTACTAACCACGGCTGACCGTGAGTATCCCACTAGCCGTGCCATTTCGGAAATGCACTGACCCAGTCGTCTGGCCATTACAATTTGCCTTCGTGAAACTTGCTTAAGTCTGCTGCTTACTCCCGCTTGCTCAGTATCAGGTGTTTTTTTCATACCGTGTCCCGACCCGCGCATGCGCCGTAGTTCACCTGTAATTGCTTCGATTTACATAACGACTTGACTCGCTGGTCATAATGTTTTGGCACATCGGTATGTACTGTATAATGGTTTTTTGCATCAAGAGCAACAGGCTTCAAGCTTATCGTTTGATAATATTAATTTGGATTTTGCTGACTAAGTCAAGTACACAAATATTCTGAATGTTTTCTTTTGACTTTATAGTTCCTTAATTTTTTTATATATTGTTTGATTTTTTATTTATTTTTTTGATATCCATGCATATAATTTATAAATAAAATTTTTAAATTATATTATTTAATTTTATTTTTTAACATAAATTAATAAAAATATGTAAATGTAACTTGCTTTTTTTATAATACGTTACATAACTATCGAAGCCTGTTTATCGTACAGCCTATTTAATTTATTTTCAATTTAAAAATATTTAATTTACTATTATACCCATTTGGTGAAAGGGAAAAAGCATCATACATGTTATAACTTAGTTCCACATCAAGTTTAAATTGGGCCCTGCATTGGGGCAAAAACAGTGTAAATATAATGTTTCGATTTTTGACAAGCAACTACTAAATACCAGATTCTTCAACTTCTGCTGCATAGTTCGAGGGTTTTTCTTTGGATAAACTGAATTTTTTAGTTTATTTATCATTATTATTTATTAATTTTTTTTCAAAGAATGAGGCCTGAAAATTTGAAATTTGCTTCTTTTTTTGCAGTGTTTCTTTTAGAGCTGCATTTCAGCAGGCTTCTGAGTCTCGATGATATTTTTCGGTCAGGCACTTCTTGATTTCCTTGTGCTCAAACTGCTGAACCTGCATCATCCCTAGTTATTTGTAGGTCTCTCCTTCTGTCATAGTTTCAATCTCTTTACCAGTCAGCAGCTGGTAGTTTCGACCAACTAATTTTCCCTGGTGCAGTGTGTGGGTCTTACATTTGTCTAGACCAAATTCCATCCTAATGTCCTTGCTGAATTCTTTGGTGATCCGGGGAGTTGCTTCTCGGTTGTCGCGTAGAACTTGATATCATCCATTTACATCAGGTGGGTGAGGGTGTACAGGTTTTTTCTTCCTTCTTTGAGGTTATATCCATACTTGCTGCCATTAAGCATGGTGAATAGCGGGTTGAGTGCTAGACAGAACCACAGTGGGCTCAGAGCATCTCTCTGAGAGATTCCTCCTCTGATGGAGATTGGCCTGGTTGTGATGTTCTCGACCTTAATGGTGGTACTCCATTTCACCATTGTTGCTCCTAGGAAGTTTGTCACTATCGGATTGACCTTGTAGATCTTCAGGGTCTCTATTAGCCAGCTATGAGGTACGGAGTCGAAGACCTTGCGGTAATCAATGTAGGCCGTGTATAGGTTGCGGTGCTTCTTGTAGGTTTGCTCCATAACTGCGGCATCTATGGTTAATTGCTCCTTGCATCCTTTGCCCCTCCGCTTGCATCCTTTCTGCTCTTCGGGTATTATGTTCTGACTCTCTATGTGGTCTGATATCGTCTTCATTATACAGCTGGTCAGGATCTTGTACATCGTTGGGAGGCAGGTGATTGGCCTGTATTTCGCCGGGTTTCTTCTATCTTCGTCTTTAGGCTTCAGCTATGTGACTCCTTCGGTGAGAAACTTCGGGATTGTCTCCGGGTGCGTTATCATTCGAGTGAACTGCTCTGCTAGGTGCTTGTGTGTGCACGTGAGCTTCTTGTACCAGTAGTTGTGGATGTTATCAATTCCTGGGGTTCGCCAGTTGTGGGTGTTCTTGATCGACTGTATTACTTCTTCTTCTCGAATCTCCCACTCTCTCATCTCTTGTATGTCCTTCGTTTTCTTCCGTTCTACTTGTATCCAAGATGTTCTGTTGTGTCTTACTTCACTGTGCCAGATATTTCTCCAGAACTCCTCGATCATCTTCTTCTCAGGTGGGCCATTTCCTCCTTTCTCATCTTCACTCATTTTCCTGTAGAAGGCTCTGTGGTCCTCATCGAAGATTCGGCTGTTTATTTTCCTCTGGGAGCTCTCTTTGTATCAGTGTAGTCTCTTGCTGAGTGCGAGGAGGTTCTGCTTCAGTGTGTCCAAGTATTCTCCAATTCTCTGATTTCTGGTCTCATGTTTGCTGGGGAAGCTGTCTCTCTTGAAGATACTCTTCACCTTTCCAATCATTTTCTTACTTCTATTACCCTGTTGGTACTGCGTGAACTGACCTATCTTGACTCTTAATTCTTTTATCTTCTGCTTTTATCTTTTATCTTTTATCTTCTCCTTTCCCAAGCTGGCAGTTCCTTCTGTTTTCGGTTCTTCTGCTGCTTGTCTCTCGTTTCTTTTCCATTAATCCTGGTAGCTGCTATGGCAGCACAGTATACGGCTGTGTGGGTAGCCTCCAGCGTTGTACCATTGTTGTCAAGGTAATGTGGCATTATTTGCCGATTAAGGTGGTCTGTTACCCTCCACAGCATTTTATTTGGCCTCTGCTTAGGTATCAGGTGGATTCTTGTGGGGTACATTCCCTCGAATTCTTTTAGGGCCTTGTTTCACTCGTCTTCTATTCTGGATATCATGACTTTGTCTCTTTCCACTTCAGCTACCCTGGGTTGTATTTCTTCTTGCTGTTCCTCCTTTTGTTCCATGTTATGCTGTTCCTCCTCTGGTTCCATATTAACCATATTCTTTGTGCTTTGTAGCTGATCACTGACATTCTGCTTGATTTTTTCCAAGATGGCAGGAGCTATTAGGTTGTTCGTGACGATGGTCCTTCTTTGATCTGCTAATGGCTGTTCAGTGACCTGAATATCCGGGTATCGTTCCAACCACTTGGTATGTAGTAGCGACTGTATATTGTCATATCGGTCTCTAGCCTAGTTATTTCCTAGTATGCTCGCATAATATACATATCCATTTCAATGCTCCACTTCATGCGTTGGCGTTTTTTCCTTCCTGGGTGGTCATTAGCGCAGTTGCGCAGCAAGCACTTTCAGTTGGTGGGGCTGGATAGTCTTGCCCTTCTCTTGTGGTAGCCTTGCACGGGACAGCGCCACTTGCTCCACTGTCTTGCTCGGGAGACTGTCTCCAACTTCAACTTTTCGAACCAACCCCTCTGCCTAAGGCCTGAACGCGAGTGACTTTATCCTGCGCCACACTCGATGCAGTATGAATAATATTTCTCTGTGACATCATCCATCTATGGGGGTGCACTTTTTTAGCTTCGGCTTACGTCCAGTGGTTTATTTTATTTATTAATTTTAGTTCTCGCGAGTGACACCAGATGGCGCCACTATATTATTATTATTATTATTTCTCCCTGATTGGGGATTCAACTCCGTGACGGGTACTGCTACCAAGTACACAGGGTGGTTGTAATGTCTGGTTGTTACTATTGGTCGAGGAAATCTCTGACTATCCTACAGGAGTTCAGGATTGCGACTTTCTGGAGTTCCTTGTAGGTGTTTAGGATTGCGACTTTCTGGAGTTCATTGTAGGTGTTCTCTAGGAGACCTATTGCCGCTAGGCTGCTATGTAGATTCTTTCGTACCATACCGGTGGTTGACACGATGATCGGGATGGTCGATACTTCTTGCATATACCACATCTCCTTGACCTCATGTCTTAGGTTCATGTACTTCCTAATTTTTTCCTCATGGATTTTCTGGACATTGCTAGTGTTGGGCACAGCTCTGTCAATCAGGTAGGTAGCCTTTTCCATCTGGTCCACAAGGGTTATGTTCGGTCTGTTCCACAAGGGTTATGTTCGGTCTGTTCTGCGGGACGTTCTTATCATGGCGCGGCCTTATCTGTTATTAATATTATTATTATTATTGCTGCTCTTATATTATTTCTCCCTGACTGGGGGTTCCACCTCGTGACACGTATTGCTACCAAGTACACACAGTGGTTGTTGTCATTATTATTATTATTATTATTTTAGGGTTGCCCGTACTTAAATACATTAACCCGTAATTGTGTCTGTAAATTGCGTATGTTCTATGGTTTGATTTGCCTGTTTTGCTGGACGAAGAAACCCCAGTTACTGGAGAGAAAAACCTTGCTATCTACGACTGAGACCAACTACCTCAGCCACGGAGTGAAAAAAGCCCATTAAAGTTCCTCGCGTCATCGACGGGATTCGAACCCAGGCCACCCGGTGTGGGGAGGACGGTGACGATACCACTGTGCTACCCGCGCAGACAGTGATTGTTGTTATGTCTGATGTTACTGTTCGTCGAAGAACTCTGAAAATCCTACAGGTGTTCGGGATTGCGACTTTCTGGAGTTCCTTGTAGGTGTTCGCTGAGAGACCTATTGCTACTAGGATGTTATGTGGGGTCTTTGGCACCATACCTGTGGTTGACACGATGATCGGGATGGTCGTCACTTGTTGCATATGCCACATCTCTTTGATCTCCTGTCTTAGGTTCGTGTACTTCCTGATTTTTCCCTATGGGTTTTCTGCAGGTTGCCAGTGTTGGATACCGCTATATCAATCAGATAGGTAGCCTTTTCCTTCTTGTCCACAAGGGTTATGTCCGGTCTTTTGTGGGGGATAGTCCTGTCCCTTATTATGGCGCGGTCCCAGTACAGCTTGTGGGTTGGGGTCTCTAGTACCGCCTAGGGTTCTTACTTGTAGTACGATACACTTTCTTCGATCAACTGATATTTCCTTGCTAGCTTCTGATGTATTATCCTGGCTACCTGGTCGTGTCTATGAGTGTACTCAGTCTGAGCGATCACCTTGCATCCCGTGGTGATGTGTTGGATCGTGTCTGAGGTCAGGTGGCATCGTCGACATGTGTCATCTAACACTCCGGGCTCCTTGGAGATATATTTTCTATAATTCCTGGTGTTGATTACCTGGTCTTGGATGACGAGCATGTATCCTTCAGTCTCGGGGGAAGAGCGTCCCGCTCGTGAGCCATGCATTGGAAGCAATTTTATCTATGTGACCTTGATGGAGATCATTGTAGTGTCGGCCATGGAGTGTCTTCTCTGCCCATCTTTCTAGCTTCGTTTGTACCTCCTGGTTGGGGTGGGACTCCTCGCTTAGGTTGAGTGGGGTATACCGCTTGTCTATCTTTCTTATGGTCTGGTGGAATGCAGCTGTGTGTTTCTGGAAGTAATCTTTCAGGTTAACTATTACTGTCTTCTGTTGCTCAACAAGGTCTATCAGGCTCCTTCCTCCTTCTTCCCGGGCAATTGTCAGTCTCTCCATAGCAGATTTCGGGTGGGATTGCCGGCTTTTCGTCATCATTGTCCTTGTCTTCCTCATTATATCCTCCAGTTCGGTGTTAGCCCAATATATGACCCCGAAGGAGTATGTTAGCACTAGTACTGCATAGGTGTTTATGGCTTTAACTGTGTTCCCACCATTCAGCTTTGCTTTCAGCAGGCTTCTGAGTCTCTGATGGTATTTTTTGGTCAGGCAGGCCTTAATTTCCTTGCGCTCTAACTGCTGAGCCTGCATCATCCCCAAATATTTTTAGGACACTCTTCCTCTGCAATGGCTTCGATCTCTTTACCACTCTGAAGCTGGTAGTTTCGGTTGACTAATTTTCCCTGACGCAATCCGTGGGTCTTGCATTTGTCTAGACCAAATTCCATCTTTATATCCTTGCTGAATTCTTCAGTGATCTGGAGTAGTTGCTGAAGTTGCTTCTCGGTTCCCACGTAGAGATTGATGTCATCCATATACATCAGGTGGGTGAGTTTGTACAACTTCTTCCTTCCTTCTTTGAGGTTATATCCGTACTTGCTTCTGTTGAGCATGGTAGATAGTGGGTTAAGTGCTAGACAGAACCACAATGGGCTCAGGTCATCTCCCTGAAAGATTCCTCTCCTGACGGGGATTGGTCTGGTTGTGATGTTTTCGACCTTAATGGTGGTACTCCATTTCGCCATCGTTTCTCCTAGGAAGTTTGTCACTATCGGATTGACTTTGTAGAATTTCAGCGCCTCTATTAGCCAGCTATGAGGCACGGAGTCGAAGGCCTTTCGGTAATGAATGTAGGCTGTGTACATGTTGCGGCGCTTCTTGTATGCTTGCTCTATAACCGCAGCATCTATGGTTAATCGCTCCTTGCATCCTTTGCTCAGCCGCTTGCATCCTTTCCGCTGTTCGGCTATTATGCTCTGGCTCTCGAAATGTTCTGTAATCTTCCTGGTTATGCAGCTGGTCAGGATCATGTACATTGTTGGGAAACAGGTGATTGGCCTATATTTCGCAGGGTTTCTTGTATCTTCGTCTTTAGGCTTCCGATATATGATTCCCTGAGTGAGAAACGTCGGGATTGTCTCTGGGTGCCTTATCATTTGCGTGAACTGCTCTGCCGGGTCCTGGTGTGTGCAAGTGAGCTTCTTGTACCAGTAGTTGTGGACGTTATCTATTCTTGGAGTTCGCCAGTCGTGAGAGTTCTTGATCGTCTTTTTTACTTCTTCTTCTTCCCAAATCTCCCATCCACTCATTTCTTCTACGTCCTTGGTTTTCTTGTTTTCTAATTCTATCCAGGTGTTTGGCTGTTATGTTTTACTTCCCTGCTCCATATGTTTCCCCAGTAATCCTCAATCGTCTTCTTCTCGGGTGGTCCGTTATCTTGTTTCCCGTCTTCTCCGAGATTCATGTAGAAACCTCTTTGGTCATCATCGAAGGTTCGGTTGTTTATTTTCCTCTTGGATCTCTCTTTGTATCGGCGTAGTCTCTTGTTGAGTGCAAGGAGGTTCTGCTTCGATGTTCCCAAGTACTCTCCTTTTCTCTGATTTTTTTGTCCCATGTTTGCTGTGGACGCTCTCTCTCTCTCTCTCTCTCTCTCTCGGTCTGTTGTGCAGGATGGTCTTATCCGTTATTCTGGCGCGGTCTTATCCGTTTATTATTATTATTATTATTATTATTATTATTATTAGCCCTATGGTGCAGGGTATCCTAAGGCTTATTCGGCACCAGCCAAAAAATTTTTTTCTGAATTACCCTGAGAGAGAGAGAGAGAGAGAGAGAGAGAGAGAGAGAGAGAGAGAGAAGGAAATCACCAACAAAAAGAAGAATGATGATATCCAGCTGAGGACCCTCAGTGTGCCAAGCCCTATCTACCGTAATCCCCAAATTCTCCAGGCCTTTGTATCGTTTAAATTCTCCAGATTTTCGTATCAACAATTATCACTAGAAATGTGTTATATAAAGTCAGATCTCCCTCCCAAACTTTAATATATAGTATTGAATAGTTAGAAAGAATTTAATATGATGGCCGAACTGTAAATTTTTGTTATTGGTCGTTTTATCTTTTATCTCCCAGTCAACCATCCCTAGGGATAAAGGGATGGTTGAGCAGGAGAAGACAGATAGTGGTTATCAATGGAAACTGGTCTTCTTGGACTAATGTTGTTAGTGGAGTCTCATAGAGTTTGGTGTTGGTCCCAATGTTGCTTTCTCTATTCATTAGTGACATTAGCATTTAGCATTAGCATTAGTTGAGGAATATGATGCAAGAAAGCAAGCTTGCTTATAAAGCATCAGCCGAAAAGTAAAAATAAATAAATAAATAAAAAATAAAATAAAATAAAAACCTTCCCATTTCATCCATCTGGTCACTCCAAATGTTTGTCTAGTTCAGCCTTAAATTTCTTTAAGCTATCAACTTCCACAACAACAGATGGAAGTCGGTTCCAGCAATCAACTACTCACTGGCTAAAGGCAAACTTCTGCATATCTATTCTACAACTGTCTTTTCCTAATTTGAATCTATGCCCCTAAGGTTCTTAATCTGAGCAAGCGGAAGTATCCCATTAGCATTTAGCCTTCTCAAACCATTCTAGATCTTGAACACCTCAATCAGATCACTTCGCAGGTGCCTAGTCTCCAGATGCTGCAAGTTACAGAATTTAAACCCCTTTCGGTAAGAGAACCCCTTTGTTCCTCTCACCAATCTTGTTACCCTTCTCTGTGCTCGTTCTAGCAACTCTACATCCTTCCTAAAATGAGGCCTCTAGACCTCTACGCAGTACTCAATGTGCGACCATTGCCTTGTACAAAAGCATAATCACCTCCTTGTCTCTCTTTGCAAAATTATCATTATCATTATTAGCCATATGGTGCAAGGAATCCTGAGGCTTTTGATGCACCAGCCAAAAAAAAATAATAATAATTCTGAGTTAACCAGAGAGAGAGAGAGAAGGAAATCACAAAGAAAGAGAAGAATGATGATATCCAGCTCAGGACCCTGGGTGTGCCAAGCCCATACTCACCAAATATGAGACCCTGAATTTCCGATATATCTTTGATAAAACTCCATGACCTGCTCTGGCAGTCCATCCACTGCTCAGAGAACTTCATATCCGACTGCACAATAAATTGATCAAGTTGACATTGATCCAGTATATCGCCCTTGTGGGTAGCACAGTAAGATTGCTGTCCTCTCCACACCTGGGGGAAACACCTGAGTTCGAGTCTCGTCGATGATGTGAGGAATTTTTACGAGCCTTTTTCACAATGTCACCAAGTTAATCGGTCTCAGGTGAGGTTAGCATGGCTTCTTTTTTTCATGGAAAATGTGGTTTTTCGCCCAGCAAACAGAAACCTCGGTTTCAGAACACACGCAATTTACAGACAATATATACGGAGCAATATAGCCTTACTTGATAATGCTCGTAAACCCCACTATAACAACAACAACAACAACACGGTATATCAGGGTGGATTAGCATTAGCATTAGCATTAGCATTAGTAGAGGCATTTGATGCAAGAAAGCAAGCTTATGCAGCATCAGCCAAAAAAAAAAAAAAAAAAACCCCACTTCCACTTCACCCCTCTGTTCGTTCAAAATACCTGTCCAGCTGAGCCTTAAACTTATTTAGGCTATCAACCTCCACCACAAGGGATGGCAGTCTGTTCCACCAACCAACCACCCGCTGGCTAAAGGCAAATTTCCGCACGTCTATCCTACATCTGTCTTTCCTCAATTTGAATTTATGCCCTCTCAGGTGATTTTTCTGAGCTAGAGGAAGAATCCCATCAGCATTGAGCATGCTTAAACTATTCAAGGCTTTATACACCTCTATCAGATCACCTCGCTGGTGCCTAGTCTCCAGACACTGTAATTTGCAAAACTTAAGCCTTTCCTCGTAAGAGCACCCCTTTGTTCCATTCACTAATCTTGTTGCCCTTCTCTGTACTCGTTCCAGCAGCTCTACATCCTTCTTGAAATGAGGCCTCCAGACCTGTATACAGTACTCTAGGTGTGGCCTGACCATTGCCTTGTACAATGGAATAATCACCTCCTTATCCCTGCTGGAAAAATTCCTGTATATCATTGACAATACTCCATGAGCTACTCTTGCAGCCCGTCTGCACTGCTCAGAGAACTTCATATCTGCCTGCACAATCACCCCCAAGTCCCTTTCATTCTCTACCACTGTCAGCGTAGTACCACAGAGTTGATACGTTGCCCTGGGGTTGCTGTTTCCCATGTGTAGTACTTTACATTTGTCAATGTTAAACTTCATTTGCCACCTCTCAGCCCATCTGCTCAACCTTTCCAGATCCTGTTGCAGCAGTGTAGTGTCAGTAGTGTCCTTGACAACCCTGCCAACCTTTGTATCGTCTGCAAACTTGGACATTAAGCTTGATATACCATCATCAATATCATTTATAAATACAGAAAACAATAATGGACCCAACACTGAGCCCTGAGGGACTCCACTAATAACATTAGTCCACGATGAGCAGTGTCCATTGATTACCACTCTCTCTCTCTTCTCCCACTCAACCACCCCTTTATCCATAGCAGCAATTTGCCTCCAATGTCACACTGCTCCAATTTGCGTAGCAGTCTTCCATGTGCAACAGTATCAAAAGCCTTTCTAAGATCCAAGTATATAATATCAAAGTTATTCCCTGCATCCAGTTCTTTTGTGACTGCATCATAGTATCCAATCAAGTTGGTCAGGCAAGACTTCCCCTTAACAAAACCATGCTGTGTCTGAGCTTTAACTGAAGTCTTGTCTAAATGATCCTGCAGTGCTTCTTTAACCAGTGCCTCCATTAATTTTCCTGGAACAGAAGTTAAGCTCACAGGTCTATAGTTACTTGTGTCAGCCTTTGATCCTCCTTTGTGAATTGGGGTCACATTTGCACATTTCCAGTCTATGGGTACCTCCCCTGAGTCCATGGAAGCTCTCATAATTATGGCTAAGGGTTTGCTTACTTCCTTTGCTGCCTCCTTTAATATAACTGGATAGATCCCATCCACCCCGGGTGCCTTTCTTGTGTTTATCTTCAACAGTTTCTCCTCCACTTTACTCCCAGTTATTTCAAGATTCTGTAGCTTACTGCTAGAGTTGAATACACCTCTGGCATTCCCCTTGCTGAATAACTCCTCATGTGTGAATGTCGATGCAAAATATTCATTTAGTTTGTTAGCTACCTGAGCAGGATCATCAACAGTTGACCCATCAATATCAAGTGGACCAATCTGATTCATCCCCTTCCTTCTAGAGTTTACATAAGTAAAGAACTCTTTGCTGTTTTTCTTTGCATCCCTTGCCAAGGATTTCTCGTAATCTGCCTTCGCCTGCCTAACCTCCTTTGTAACTTGGTTGCATATCAACTTGTATCTATCATAGGCTTCTGTGTCATGTGTTAATTTGTAAGTATTCCATGCATTTTTCTTCTCTGCCATATGCCTCATTAGTTCATCTGACATCCATTTTGGCCTAAACCTTGAACAATATTTCTTAGTTGGTATGTAAAGCCTAGTAGCTTCCAAGATATGTTCTTTGAATGCTTCCCATTTTGAATTTGCTGTTGGTAACATCATCAGTTAGTCCCACTGTATAGAATTTAAATACTGTCTCAGTCCATCGTAGTCGCCTTTACGGAAGCAATAACCCTTCCCTTTACCCCTAATGGTAGTTACCTCTTTGAGTAAATCCCACTTCAGCACACTGTGATCACTGCCACCTAGTGGTTCATTTATCTGCAGATTCTTAATGCATGAAGAATCACTGCTGATAATCAAATCAAGAGTATTACTCCCTCTAGTTGCCTCCTGAACATGCTGATGTAGAAAACAATCATCCAATAAATCCACAAAAGCCCTGCTAGTGTGTGAGTAACTAGCCCCCAAATTCCAGTCAATATCTGGGAAATTAAAGTCTCCCATTATAAGACTCTCTGATTTACTGGCCCACTCTATTTCCCTGTACAGTTCCTTATTATACTCATCAGAGTCATTAGGCCTATAGCACACTCCTACTCTCAATTTTGATCTCCCAATGCTTATGTCACACCAAACTGACTCAACACTGCACTGTCCAGCGATGTCGACTGGCTTCACTTCCTTGGTTTTTATGTGTTTCTTAACTAATAGCATAACCCCTCCCCCCTTCCTATCCTGTCTATCCTTTCTGTAGACGTTGTACTCCCCAAATTGCAGTTCTGCATCCCTTATATCTGTGTGACACCACGTCTCTGATATCAGAACAATATCTGCCTTTGATGTTTTGAGCAATACCTCAAATTCATCAAATTTATTTACTAAACTCCTAGCATTGGTGTACACGCAAGTATACCTGCACCTCTTTCTATTCTTAGCTACCCTAAAACAACCCATGTGTTTATTTGTACCGCAATGGCTCCCAGCAGTCTCTGAAATACCATGCATCTTGTTTTTCAGGCTTCTGTTCATTCTAATAGAAGCAGTGCAAGAATCTCTTTCACCTCTGCCAGTGGCTACTGTCAATCTATTGGTCTTTGTCTCCCCCCAAGCTAGCAGTTTTCCGACCCACCTAACACTGCCTCGATAGCATCAGCAAATATTCTTGCACCCTTTCTATTTAAGTGTATCCCATCCCTGTAGAAGCAATCTCTCCTGTTAACAAGTACAGTCCAGGCTGAAAAAAATTCTACCCCTTGAGCCTTGCACAATCTTTCCAGGGCCGAATTGATCGACAAGGCTCTCATCATATACTCCCTCCTATCGTGTCTGGGCAGAATTGCAGACACTTTCAAATTCAACCCTAATTCTCGGCTTTTGTTCAACAGTGACCTGTACTTGTTAAGTAATTCTGCCGGTCTCCTACTCTTAATATTATTAGTGAAGCAATGAAAGTATGCTGCTGCAAAAAGATCTATAAAATTTTAGCATATGGGCTGAGAAATGAGAAACTGAAACTGAAGTTTAATATTGATAAATGAAAGGAACTACATATGGGTAGCAGTATCCCAGAGTAACGTGCCAGCTGTGTGGTACTACACTCAGGTAGCAGTAATAGTCGCATGTGATGCAAGAAACAAAGCGTATGAGTTATTGTAGCATCAGCCAAAAAAAAAAATCACACAACCATTCCCTTTAAATGTTTGTCCAGTTCCTCCTTAAATTTATTTAACCTATCAACTTCCAGAACGACAGATGGAAGCTTGTTACAGAAATTAACCACCCGCTGGCTAAAGGCAAATTTCCGCACATCTGATCTGCATCTGTCCTTCCTCAATTTGAATTTACGTCCCCTTACATTCTTAATCTGAACAAGTGGAAGAAACCCATCAGATCAGAATTCAGCGTGCTCAACTCATTCAAGGCCTTATACATCTCAATCAGATCACCTCGCAGGGGCCTAGTGTCCAGCCGCTGCAATTTTCAGAACTTAAGCCTCTCTTGGTAAGAGGATCACTTCATTCCCTTCACCAATCCTGTTGCCTTTCTCTGTACACGTTCAAGCAAATCTACATCCTTCCTAAACTGAGGCCTACAGACCTGTACGCAGTACTCGAGGCGTGGCATGACTATTGCGTTATACAGAGAGACAATCACGTCCTTTTCCCTGCCAGCAAAATTCCTGTATATCATTGACAAAACCCCATGACCTGCCCTGGCAGCCTCTCTGCTTTGTTCAAAAAACTTCATATCTGACTGCACAATTACTCCCAGGTCTTTTTCATTTTCTACCACCTTAAGTGTAGTACCACACAGTTGGTACGTTCCTCTGGGGTTACTTCTACCCATATGCAGTACTTTGCATTTGTCAATGTTAAACTTCAGTTGCCACTTCTCAGCTCATCTTCCCAAATTTTCTAGATCCTCTTACAGTAGCATACTGCCATTACTGTCATTAACAACCCTGCCAACCTTTGTATCTTCTGCAAAGTTTGACACTACGCCTGATATACCTTCATCAATATCATTGATAAATATACAAAACAACAGTGGACCTAACACCGAACCCTGTGGGACTCCACTAATAACATTAGTCCACGAAGAGCAGCACACATTGATTACCACCCTCTGTCTTCTCCCACTTAACCATCCTTTTATCCATTGTAGCAACTTACCCTTAATACCATTCCTCCAATTTGTGCAATAGTCTTCCATGCGCAACAGTGTCAAAAGCTTTCCTGAAATCCAAATATATGATATCAAAATTATTTTTTGCATCCAGTTCCATTGTAACCACATCATAATATCCAATCAAATTTGTCAGACAAGACTTTCCCTTAACAAACCCATGCTGTGTCTGAATTATTGCTGCAGTCTTGTCTAGATGATCCTGCAATGTATCTTTATGATAGATAAAGATACATTGCAGTGACTCCATTATTTTACCCGGAACAGAAGTTAAACTAACTGGTCTGTAATTACTCGTGTCACCGTTCGATTCCCCCTTTGTGAATTGGGGATACATTTGCACAACTCCAGTCCGTGGGGACTTTCCCTGAGTTCAAGGATGCTCTCATATTTATGGCTAAGGGTTTGTTTACTTCCTCTGCCGCCTCCTTTAATATAACTGGACAGATCCCATCCGTCCCAGGTGCCTTTCTTATGTTTACCTTCAACAATTTCTCCTCCACTTTGTTCTCAGTTATTACAAAATCATTAAGCACCCTGCTACAATTTGATAACCTTCCTGCATTTTCAATTCTTAAGAATGTAGATGCGAAATACTCATTCAGTTTGTTTGCTCTCTGAGCAGGATCATCAACAGTCGAACCGTCGATATCAAGTGGACCAATCAGATTCATCCCCTTCCTTTTAGAGTATATATAAGTGAAGAAATCCTTGCTGTTTTTCTTATGATCCTTTGCCAAAGATTTCTCGTAATCTGCCTTCGCCTGCCTAACCTCCTTTGTGACTTGATTACAGACTAGCTTATATCTGCCATAGGCTTCTGTGTCGCCTGCTAATTTATATGCATCCCGTGCATTTTTATTCTGTCACGAGTATCATTAGTTCATTTGACAATCATTTAGGCCTAAACCTTGAACAATATTTCTTAATAGGTATGAAACTTTTAGTAGCTTCCACGATTAATTCCTGGTTAATGATATGAAAGTTGTAATTATTCAGTCAGATATATAGTCGTCTGAACAGTGCAAAAGGCTACCAGGACAGCTCATGTGGTTTTGTCAATGATAAACGGAAATTTTGCTAGCAGCGATCTGCTTGAACGAGTGCAGAGTAGTAGTAGTAGTAGTAGTAGTAGTAGTAGTAGTAGTAGTGGCATGTGATGCAAGAAAGCAAATGTATGAGCTTATGCAGCATCAGCCAAAAAAAAAAAAAAAATCACACCATTCCCTCCAAATGCCTGTCCAGTTCCTCCTTAAATTTATTCAACCTATCAAGTTCCGCAACGACAGATGGAAGTTTTTTCCAGCAATTAACCACCCGCTGGCTAAAGGCAAATTTCCGCACATCTATTCTGCATCTGTCTTTTCTTAATTTGAATTTATGCCCCCTTAGGTTCGTAATCTGAACAAGTGGAAGGATCCCGTCAGAATTCAGCGTGCTCAACCCATTCAAGGCCTTATATACCTCAATCAGATCACCGCGCAGGTGCCTAGTCTCCAGCCACTGCAATTTTCAGAATTTAAGCCTCTCTTGGTAAGAGGATCCCTTCATTCCTCTCACCAATCTTGTTGCCCTTCTCTGTACACGTTCAAGTAAATCTACATCCTTCCTAAAATGAGGCCTCCAGACCTGTACGCAGTACTCAAGGCGTGGCCTGACCATTGCTTTATACAGAGGGATACTCACCTCCTTTTCCCTGCTAGCAAAATTCCTATATATCATTGACAAAACCCCATGACCTGCCCTGGCAGCCTGTCTACATTGCTCAGAGAACTTCATATCTGACTGCACAATTACTCCCAGGTCTTTTTCATTTTCTACCACCTTAAGTGTAGTACCACACAGTTGGTACGTTTCTCTGGGGTTACTTCTACCCATATGCAGTACTTTGCATTTGTCAAGGTTAAACTTCAGTTGCCACTTCTTAGCCCATCTGCCCAAATTATCTAGATCCTGTTGCAGTAGCACACTTCCATTACTGTCATTAACAACCCTGCCAACCTTTGTATCATCTGCAAACTTCGACATTAAGCCTAATATACCTTCATCAATATCATTGATAAATATACAAAACAACAGTGGACCTAACACCGAACCCTGTGGGACTCCACTAATAACATTAGTCCAAGAAGAGCTGCACCCATTGATTACCACCCTCTGTCTTCTCGCACTTAACCATCCTTTTATCCATTGTAGCAACTTACCCTTAATACCATTCTGCTCCAATTTGTACAATAGTCTTCCATGCGCAACAGTGTCAAAAGCTTTGCTGAAATCCAAATATATGATATCAAAATTATTTTTTGCATCCAGTTCCTTTGTAACCACATCATAATATCCTATCAAATTTGTCAGACAAGACTTTCCCTTAACAAACCCATGCTGTGTCTGAATTATTGCTGCAGTCTTGTCTAGATGATCCTGCAATGCATCTTTAACCAGCGACTCCATTATTTTACCCGGAACAGAAGTTAAACTAACTGGTCTGTAATTACTCGTGTCACCGTTCGATTCCCCCTTTGTGAATTGGGGATACATTTGCACATCTCCAGTCCGTGGGAACCTCCCCTGAGTCCAAGGATGCTCTCATAATTATGGCTAAGGGTTTGCTTAGTTGCTTTGCCGCCTCCTTTAATATAACTGGATAGATCCCATCCACCCCAGGTGCTTTTCTTACGTTTAACTTCAACAATTTCTCTTCCACTTTGCTCTCAGTTATTACAAGATCATTAAGCACCCTGCTACAATTTGATAACCTTCTGCCATTTTCAAACCTTAATAACTCCTCATGTGTGAATGTAGATGCAAAATACTCATTCAGTTTGTTTGCTATCTGAGCAGGATCATCAACAGTCGAGCCATCGATGTCAAGTGGACCAATCAGATTCATCCCCTTCCTTTTAGAGTTTATATAAGTAAAGAAATCCTTGCTGTTTTTCTTAGCATCTTTTGCCAAGGATTTCTCGTAATCTGCCTTCGCCTGCCGAACCTCCTTTGTGACCTGATTACAGACTAGCTTATATCTGCCATAGGCTTCTGAGTCGCTTGATAATTTATATGCATCCCATGCATTTTTCTTCTCTGTTACGAGTCTCATTAGTTCATTTGACAACCATTTAGGCCTAAACCTTGAAGAATATTTCTTAATAGGTATGAAACTTTTAGTAGCTTCCACGATTAATTCCTTGAATGCTTCCCACTTAGAATTTACTGTTGGTAACATCGTCAGTTGATCCCACTGTACAGAATTTAAAAACTGTCGGAGACCACTGTACTCGCCTTTACGGAAGCAAAAACCCTTTCCTTTACCCCTGATGGTAATTAAATCTTTAAGTAAATCCTACGTCAGTACACTGTGATCACTGCCACCTAGTGGTTCTTTTATCTGCAAATTCCTAATACATGAATGATCACTGCTGATAACCAGATCAAGAGTATTACTTTCTCTGGTTGCCTCTCGAACATGCTGCTCCAGAAAACAATCATCCAATAAATCCACAAAAGTCTGACTAGTGTGTGAGTGCCCAACCCACAAGTTCCAGTCAATGTCTGGGAAGTTAAAATCCCCCATTATAAGACATTCCGATTTACTAGCCCACTCTATTTCTCTGTACAATTGTTCATTGTACTCATTCAAGTCATTAGGCCTATAACACACTCCTACTCTAATTTTTGCTTTCGCAGTGCTTATGTCACACCAAACTGACTCAACAATGCACTGTTCATCTATATCAACTGGATGCACTTCTTTTGATTTTATGTTTTTCTTTATTAACAGCATAACACCTCCTCCCTTCCTATCCTGTCTATCCTTTCTGTACACATTGTACTCCCCAAATTCCAGTTCGGCATTCCTTATATCTGTGTGACACCACGTCTCTGATATCCCAACAATATCCGCCTTTGATGTCTTGACTAACACTTCAAATTCATCAAATTTATTTACTATACTTCTAGCATTGGTATACATGCAAGTATACATGCACCTATTCCTATTCCCAGCCACTCTAACACATCCCATATACCCACCTGTTTCACGATGACTGACATCCGTCCCTGAAACCCCCAACACCCCTCGCTCCAGGTCGCTACTCATTCTAATTGATGAAGGGAAACGTAATTGATGAAGGGAACTGTTAAAAGGATGCTTTTACCAAGAAAGACTTCAACTCTGCAAATTGCCTCGTCTGGAAACTTGGCATCTGTGAGGAGATCTCAATGAGTTGTTTAAGGCCTTGGGTAGAGTGAGTAAGCTCAACGTTAATCGCATACTTCCTCTCGCTCAGACTACACATATGAAGGGGCATAAATTCCAATTGAGGAAGATTGGTTGCAGAATGAATGTGCTGATGTTTGACTGTAGCCAGTGGATGGTTGATTGCTGGAACAAACGTATTAGTACTACTACTACTATTATTATTATTATTATTATTAATATCCACATGATGCAAGGAAGCCTGAGGAAAAAAAAAGTTCCCGAGTAACCCTGAGAGAGAGAGAGAGAGAGAGAGAGAGAGAGTCAAAATTAGAAGGGAATCACCAAGAAAGAGAAGAATGATGATATCCAGCTCAGGAACCTGGGTGTGCTGTTACTATTATTAGCCATATGGTGCAAGGAAGCCTGAGGCTTATGCTGCACCAGCTAAAAAAAAAAATTCCCGAGTTACCCTGAGAGAGAGAGAGAGAGAGAGAGAGAGAGAGAGAGAGAGAGAGAGAGAGAGAGAGAGAGAGAGGGGAATCACCAAGAAAAAGAAGAATGATGATATCCAGCTCAGGACCCTGGGTTTGCCGAGCCCATCCAGCTCAGGACCCTGGGTTTGCTGAGCCCCTGTGGTTGCATCCGTTGTTGTGGAAGCGGATAGTTTAAATAAATTCAAGGAAGAAGTTGACAACCTATTGGAGTGGATAGATAGGTGAGATTGTATTTTTTTTTTTTTTTTTTTTTTGTTATGCTGTATAAGCTTGCTTTTTTACATAATTTCGCACTACAGTACTACTATTAATACTTATACTAATAGTAAATAAAATGTTAAAAAATGAAAACCTTGTAACTCATGTTTTCAGACGGCGCTCTTGGTTGATAAATGGAATGGTAAACGGTAAATTTAAACTTGTAAAGAAAGTGAGGCAATTTTAAGTTGCCTGCACTGGTAGTTTTCTGTTGGCTTATTAATTTGAGACAGTTGAACATCCAGAAGTACAAGCAGAAATCATTTGGTGTGTTCTCCTGTTTTGTGCTTATTATTTGTAGTTCTGTCTATTAAATGTGAGTTTGCATTTAAAACGAAGCTTGTGTCTGCTGTATTATATTTATATAGATGATAAATACTTCCGTGAGCATTGCTTTTCATATTCACTTGCATATCAGCACCGGCTGATGTGCATGCCAATTTATTAATTAATTATGGTTCACCTGCTCAAACGTGAAGTAGCTGTGTGTAGATTTACCGAAGGCAGTTGTTTTTAATGAATCATAGTCTATAGCAGGTGGAGGAAGTTGATTCCTCCCCTCCTCGAGTTATTCATTGTTTTTCTAATCGCCCCGTAAACACCCACTTGTGGAATATTGATGAGTATATCATATGAAGTAATGTATTTTTACCAAAATATTGTATGCGTCTAAACAGGCGGTTGCTCGAATAGGGTAACCGAAAAGCTGGTAAAAATAAGCCGAGGAATATACCTTTTGGGGTAGGAGATATTTACTGCAGCGCAGCAGATGAGGTCAGTCGGGACATCATTAACTTCAATGCAGGCGCCTCCGTAGCCAGGTGGGAAGGAGCAGTAGTGCGTATCACATGCTTCTTGATTAGACCGGGGTTCGAGCCCGTCACCACCAAATACGGAAGATGCGGAAAGGTCAGGGAATGACCACCCCATATCCCGAAGCAATATGGCCTTAGTTGCTAATGCTCCTAAAAACAACAACTTCAATGCAAGCTAGAGCAAGTTTGCCTAAGAGCAATGTAAAATTTTACACATTGTATCTTATGGTATCTTTAAAATATGAAATCCTGATTTGTTCCCATATTATATTAACACTATCTCTATCAACCGACCATCCATTTACATAATACTACCAAATCTTATTAAATGCTATCCTATAAAATCTTATTAAATGCCAGTATGTCACCACTTTTCATTTTAAAATGAAAAAAAAAAAAAATGTAAATTTTTTAAATTTCATTTTACATGAAAATGTTTCAGCATATATTCTTACATAAGATATAAACTGAAACATTTTCACAAGAGGTTAATTTTATCTTCATAACTCATATTTGTGGAAATTTTTTGAAAAACAGGATTTGAAATAAATCCTTGAATAAAATGAATTTTTCACTTATCTTAATCAAAAATATTTTTAGTGCATTTGATCCTATTGACAATTGGTATAATAGTAACATTACAAAAAACAATTAGGCGCTTCCGTAGCCAGGTGGGAAGGAGCAGCAGTGCGTAGCACACACTTCTTCATTAGACCGGGGTTCGAGCCTGTCACCACCAAATACGGAAAGGTCAGGGAATGACCACCGCATATTCACGGAGCAATATGGCCTTAGTTGCTAATGCTCCTAAAAACCAAACAACAAAAAAATCAATTCATTCCTTGTCCTTTATACCATTTATAAGGATTTGGGAGCTACATTTGTATTTAGTGGTGCATATTTAATTCAGTTACATATAAATAAATTTAAAAAAAAATTATACCATCATATGTGATTAAGGGAATATATTGTTTATTAAGACAATATATACCATTTTATTTATACCATCATTTTATCATCATTATTACCAATATATACCATCATTTTGTTAGTCAAATAAAAAACAATAGAGTAGTGATTTTTAATTCATGTTTTTATGCAAAAATTTGTATATGCTAAATGTTTTTTATTACCTTCAGCCTGGATGCATATCACACATGGACCAAAAAGTGATTTACAATAGTGCAATACTGCTATAAGTGTAGTACACTGCTGAAAAAACAGCATACTAAATTAAGCTAAAATCAGTTGTTTTAGTTGTTTCCACATGTAAAAAATCATATGGATTTAAGTAGAAAGCCTTTGTAGACATTATAGTGTAGTTTCTTGGGCCTGGGTATGTTTTTGGGCCATCTCCTACCTTTTTGTTTTAATTTTCTTATAATAGTATAATAAACATTTAGGAACTCCTGTGTTGAGACTAATGCTTTACAACTGCATCTTCCTTTTGCATAATCTTAGGAAAGCCCACACGGTTTGTTCCCTATTCCCAATTCAGTGCCCTCTGCGGCAGCCTCAAAACATGTATCGCTGTCTGTCTTGTTTGGAGAGTTCTGAGTTCGATTCCCATTGACTAATAGAGAGAGATTTCTAAATTCCTCTTCATTCAAGGCCAATGAAGTTTAGACAATCTCAGATGGAGGGCATAGGTTTTTTAGCCTACACAATATATGAATCAGCCCATGAGCACACACTCTTCTATAGACAATACACTTGTGCATGCTGGGGATGTCATTAATACCAATGTATATTCCTGATTAGCATTAGTTGATGCATACTCTAATTCGAAAACAAGAGCCATTCAACAAATTTTAATGTGAGTTTTGTGTTCAGCAGCATAAAATTACTTAAGATTGGGTATTTTTATTTTTGTAACATTTTATGGGTTGACCAGTGTAATTGACATGTTATTTTATGTTGTTATGTGTGGTAAATTAATTATAGTGTAAAAATAAGTGAAATAAATATGTAGTGTATATTTTTCATGGTCTCATTAAACTTCGTTCTGCTCAGAACACATTATTTGACTATATATAACTTGAGTATATGAAGTGCTAGCCATTTTAAAGTTTTCTAATTTCACAATATTCCTTTATTGAGTGCAAGATTGCTAGTAGATATTTCAAAGTCAAGCCTGCAATCCTGACCCTTTTTTTTTCTCTCCCAATTGGTGACTATCAATGAATCATCATGGATACATCACTTTGACCCAGAAACTAAACAGGTTTCACAACAATGGAAACATCCATCATCATTAACTTCAAAAAAGGCCAGAGTGCAACCATCTCCAGAGAAGGTGTTGCTGTCAGTTTTATGGGATGAGATGGACATTATTCTAACAGATTACTGGAGAACGGTACCACCTTCAGTGCACATTACTACAGAAACTTACTGAAGCAAGTACATGAGGCAATTAATGAAAAGTGATGCAGAATGCTCAGAAAAGGTGTGCAATTGCTTTACAACAATGCAGCAGCCCATACTGCCATCACAACCACTGAAATTTCCTGGAAGCTAGGATGTCATATCTTGTCCTAGCTTCCAGGAAACACACCTGCCTTATTCTCCAAACTTGGCACCTTCTGACTTCCTCTTTCTGCAGGTGAAATCATTTCTGCATGGCAAACAAATTTTTTTTTTTTTTGGCAATGTAGAGATAATTTCTGCAACCAAAGAATGATTTCAATAGCAAAATGATACCGTCTACAAAAATGGCAAAAGGAAGTGCTGCAAAAGATGGGAGATATGTGTCGCTTTGGGTGGTGGTTACATAGAGATGGAGTGATATGTTTTCCAAATCTTGACCTCTTGAGATGTGTAGAATATGGTCAGAGGAAAAACTTTTTAATACCCCCCTTGTATATACAAATTATGCATTTCCCATAAATTAATTGTTTAATTTTTTCTATAATTGATTATATCAATAATATCAGAACTGTTGTCAATAAAACGAGTGAATTCGAACTGCTGGTTAGGACAAGTAATTCTGGCATAATGGGGCTTATGGAAACATGGAGATAGGGGATGATGAGTTTAAGTATGGTATGTATAATGTATTTAGGAAGGATAGGGGAGATAGAAGGGGTGGTGGGGTCATGCTTCTTATCAAAAGCAGTCTGAGCATGATGAAAGTTTTCCCAGATTCAGACTTTTGCATGCTAGTATAGGAGACGTATGGTGGGAGATAGTTGGAAGCAAAGGTATAATGAGATTGGGAGTAATCTACAGGCCAAGTGATTGTGAAGATTATGATGAGAGCCTCTACATGTAAATGGAATGGGCAAGTAAGCATCAGTGTCTTATTATGGGTGATTTTAATTTGCCTCTAATTGATTGGATCAAATGGGAAGGAAACTCCACATGGAGGACAAGATTTTTAAATCAACTAGATGATTGTTATTTGTATCAGCATATCAGGGAGAGTACTAGGGAAAAGAATATTCTAGACCTTATCATCACCCATGAACCAGACGACATAACAGTGCTGACAGAAAAGAAACCAGTAGCAGGAAGTGATTAGTGTTCTGTGATGGACAATGAAGAGAGAGGTAGCAGTAGTTAAAGGCAAAAGAATGGGTTATAATTTCAGGAAAGGAAATTACAATGGTTTAAGGTGCTACATGGCCTCTATTAACTGAGTAGGCATAGCACAGAGAGTGAATACAATTGAAATACCTTTAAAACATATATGATAACCATGTACATATACTTTGATATGTTCAAAGCCTAGACGGAAAGTTTTTGTAAGCACCACTGTAAGTCTCCTGCATCGATCTTTTTTGACAATGGCGTAATGCAGAGATTTTATTTCTCTGACGAAGACTGTGGTTGAGGATCTTCCCCTTTTTTGAAGAAAGAATGCAGTGTTCATTGTCAAGATTTCCTCTTTCTTTCTTTGAAAATCTCAGAATAAGGGCCAATGGATACAATTGCACTTATTTTCACTTTTGTACTTCGCTCCCAGTTGTGGTTGATGAAGTCATCAGTGAGGGTCTCCATGGTTGAAACGATGCACTGTGGATGGTTTGTATTCATAGATTTTAGATGAGACTATCTTTTTCTTTCTCCTCCTTATGTTGGCTTAGTTCTTTAGCCATTTAGCAACACTTACTGTCTCCTCAAAATGATTTATTATTTGATAGGTAGCATTGTTTGAAGGTAATGGACGGTCAAAATGCTCAGTCCGTTTTTTCCAAATGATTATTGAACTTGAATGTCTGTAATAAAACTTTGCTATAAGAATTCCATCTTGGGTTGTTATTTGACCTGTAGTACTTTACTTCTTCCTGCAACAAACAAATATTAATAATAAAATAAGTAACTTCTTTAAAGTCTGATTTTTTTTTTTTTTTTTAATTTTTTTTGGATGCTCTGATCGTTTGGCTCATTCTGTATGTATAAAGTTATTTCAGAAGTTTTTCAGCTGTCTCCAACTGCATAAGTTTTGTTTTTCTTCTGATGAGTTATATTTATTTGCACATCCATCTGTATTGTGTTTGTTTCAGTCTAAAATTTCTGTTTTGGTTTTATGTTGAAGAAAATAAGATTTTTATATGAAATGAAAAACAATGTTTACAGATTGGAAATGCATTCAGCTGTAAATTTTCTATTTGGTATGTAATTAACAATAGTATTAACTTATCACATTCTTAAGGTTATATTTTTGTGCTTCAAGTTATTGGATTTAATATTCTGTATACTTTGAATATCATTTGTATTTGGTTTTTATTAGGTATCTGTGGCAGTCTGAGTTGATACATATTCAGATTTCTTTTGACAAGCATAATAAGATGAACTCTTGTGCTGTCAGAAGCAGTTGCTTCAGGATCAGGAATAATTTTATTTATATATAGGTACATAGGGCAGTATTTTTTTTATTCATCTGAAGAATATAAAATATTGTTTAGAAATAGAAATTTAACACTTGAACTATATTTATCATTGTTGGAAAATTTGTGCCACTTGTTCATTGTGTCCTCCACATTTATCAATCACATGTCACAGAGTGTGAAGTTGAAGAACCTTCTCCAATGTTTCCTCTGAAGAAAAAATTATCTTCATTTGTTTTCTTCAGTACCTTTCAATGGTTTGTGGATTTTCTGAAACACTATCTTTGCAATAACCCCAGAGATAAAAGTCACATGGGTTTAAATCAAGTGACATTGGAGGCCATGCCAGCCCATTGCCATACACTTTATGGTAGCAGTTAGAAACAATCCTGTTGGCAAAAATTTCATCTAAGAACTCCAAGACACCTGCAGCATGAGTCCTCACTCCGTCCTGTTGAAGCCATTTGTCATTCATGTCCATGCCATAGCCATACAAAAAGGCACAGAATTGTCCCTAATGATACTAAGTGACAAATAAGGTAGACATCACTTGTGATGTTTCCATCTAACAAACTCTAGCAGACATGCAGTATGCAGAGAGTGCACACCACATGGTGATCCTTTATGCATGTAATGGATTGTCAACAATAACATGCAAATTCTTCAGAGCCCAAAAGCCTGAATTTTGCTTATTCATACCCATCTAAATGAAAGTGTGGTTTGTCAAGAAACCAAAGTTTGTTTATAATGTTAGGCTCTTGTTCTAGAAGAGTGCACTGAATTCATTGGCAAACTCAACACAGTTTTTTTGGTATTAGTAGCTGGCTGAGCTTAAATTTGTTAGAAATTCAACAGACAAGTTACCTCAATAAATCTTCCTTACTGTGTTGTAAGATATCCTCCTCTGTGGTGAAAGTTTATACTGTTTGGTTTGGTCCATCACGCAAAACTGACGTGTTGGTATCTTCTTTGAGCAAAAACAATTGAATTTCCACTTCTATAGTATTCCCTAAGAGTAAACACTTTTTACTTGATGCTGTAGGCCCACCATTTTCTTCATCTCAGCTGGAGATCATTTAGTATTGTCAGCCAAATCTACAAATCTTTTTTAAAGAGTAATGTTGTTGGTACAGGCATATGATGCAAGAAAGCAAGCTTGTATAGCATGAGCCAAAAAAAAACAAAAAAAACCTTCCTGTTTCACAGATTCAACCTTAAATTTATTTAAGCTGTCGACTTCCACAATGACAGATGGAAGTTTGTTCCAGCAATCAACCACCCGCTGGCTAAAGGCAAATTTCCGCACATCTATTCTACACCTGGCTTTCTCAATATGAATTTATGCCCCCTCGGGTGCAGAATCTGAGCAAGAGGAAGAATCCTATCAGTGTTGAGCTTGCTCAAACCATTCAAGGCCTTATACAACTCAGATCACCTCGCAGGTGCCTCGTATCCAGACCTAACGATTTGCAGAACTTAAGCCTTTCTTGATAACAGCAACCCTTTGTTCCATTCACTAATCTTGTTACCCTTCTCTGTACCCGTTCCAGAGGATCTACATCTTTTCTAAAATGAAGCCTCCAGACCTGAATGCAGTACTTAAGGTGTGACTTGCCCATTGCCTTATACAAGGGGATAATCAACACTTCTTATCCCTACTAGCAAAATTCCTGTATATCATTTACAAGACCCCATGAGCTACTCTTGCAGCCTTTTTGCATGCTCAGAAAACTTCATATCTGACTGCACGATTACCCCAGATTTTTTTCATTCTCTACTACCCTGGTACTTCATCCTCCACTACCTTAGTACCACACAGTTGGTAAGTTACTCTGGGGTTACTTCTACCCATATGCAGCACTTTGCATTTGTCAATGTTAAACTTCAGTTGCCACTTCTCAGCCCATCTGCTCAACTTTTCCAGATCCTCTTGCAGTTGCAGTAGCATACTGTCCCCGATGTCATTAACAACCCTACTAACCTTCGTATCATCTGCAAACTTGGACATTAAGCCTGATATACCCTTATCAATATCATTGATAAACACAGAAAACAGCGATGAACCCAGCACGGACTCCTGGAGAACACCACATAACATTAGTCCACGAAGAGCATGTCCATTAATTACCACTATGTCTTTTCCCACTCAACCATCCCTTTATCCATAGCAGCAACTTGCCTTTAATGCCATACTGCTTCAACTTGTACAGTAGTCTTCCATGTGCAACAATATCAAAAGCTTTATGATATCAAAATTATTTTTTGCATCCAGTTCCTTTGTGACCATATCCAATCAAATTGGTGAGACGAGACTTCCCCTTAATAAACCCATGCTGCATCTAAACTATAACTGTAGTCTTGTCTAGATGATCCTACAGTGCTTTTTAACCACTGACTCCATTAATTTCCCGGGAACAGAAGTTAAGCTAACAAACTCATAATTACTCGTGTCACCTTTCGATCCCCCCCCCCTTTGTGAATTGGGATACATTTGCACATCTCCAGTCTTTGGGGACTGCCCCTGAGATCAGTAGCTTCCAAGATTAATTCCTTGAATGTATCCCATTTGGAATTTGCTGTTGGCAACATCATTGGTTGGTTCCACCATATAGAATTTAAAGACTGTCTGAGACTGCTGAGTCACCTTTACCAAGCAAAAACCCTCTTCCCTTTACCACTGATGGTAGTCACATCTTTGAGTAAAACCTACATCAGTACACTTGATCACTGCCACCTAGTGGTTCCTTTAGCTGTAAATTTTCTTTATGCTTGTATAATCACTGCTGATAATCAGATCAAGAGTATTATTCTCTGTGGTTGCCTTTTGAACATGCTGCTGCAGAAAACAGTCATCCAATAAATCCATAAAAGTCTTACTAGTGTGTGAGTAACCAACCCAAAAGTTCCGGTCAATATCTGGGAAGTTAAAATCCCACATTATAAGACAATCTGATTTCCTGGCCCACTCTATTTCTCTGTACAGTTGTTCGTTGTATTCATCAGAGTCATTAGGTCTATAACACGCTCCTACTCTCATTTTTGCTTTCCCAATGTTTGTCACACCAAACTGATTCAACACTGCACTGTCTATCCATGTCAACTGGATTCACTTCCTTATATTTTGTTTCTTTACTAACAGCATGACACCTCCTCTCCTTCTACCTTGTCTATCCTTTCTCTACACATTGTACTCCCCAAATTCCAATTCTGCATTCTTTATATGTGTGACACCACGTCTCTGATATCTCAACAATATCTGCCTTTGATGTCTTGACCATCATCCCAAATTCATCAAATTTATTTACTATACTCCTAGCTGTTGTCATTGTTGTTTGGTTTTTAGGAGCATTAGCAGCTTAGGCCATATTGCTCCGGGATATGCGGTGGTCATTCCCTGACCTTTCTGCATCATCCGTATTTGGTGGTGACGGGCTCGAACCCCAGTCTAATCAAGATATACTCCTAGCATTGGTGTAAATGCTAGGAGTATAAATGCAAGTATACATGCGCCTCCGTAGCCATGTGGGAAGGAGCAGCAGCAGTGCGTAGCACACGCTTCTTGATTAGACCGGGGTTCAAGCCCGTCACTGCCAAATACGGAGGATGCGGAAAGGTCAGGGAATGACCACCGCATATCCCGAAGCAATATGGCCTTAGTTGCTGATGTTCCTAAAAACCAAATAACTAACTAGCAAGTATACATGCACCTCCATAGCCAGGTGGGCAGGAGCAGCAGTGCATAGCACATGCTTCTTGATTAGACGGGGGTTCGAGCCCGTGACCACTAAATACGGAAGATGCGGAAAGGTCAGGGAATGACCACCGCATATCCTCAGAGCAATATGGCCTTAGTTGCTAATGCTCCTAAAAACCAAAACAACAACAACAGTAAGTATACATGCACCTATTCTTACATTTAGTTACCCTAACACGCCCCTATATTTGCTTGTTCCATGATGTCACAGCAGTCCTTGAAATCCCCAGCACTTCGCTTACCAGGCTACTGCTCGTTTCAATAGAAGCAGTGCAAGAATCACTTTCACCTCTGCCTGCAGGTACTGTGAACCCCTCCAAGCTAGCAATTTTTCTGACCCACCTAACATAGTATGAACTAGTATGATGAATTAAAAATTACCCTCTTTATGTAAGTGTGTGATTAGTAAGGTTTGATTAGGTTACATTATTATTTTATTATTTTATTTTTTTATGAAAACCCCAAACACGAGGTATTAGAACCTATAGTACTTTGTGCCGTGCGCTTGGGTTGGAGATTGAGAAGATGAGAGAAGATAATTGTTGACATTAGAGAGGAGAATAAAAAAATAAAACTAGACAACATATAAGAGCTTTGAAATTCATGTTAAGTGACAAAGAATGGCATGTCGTTAGTCAGATTCATGTTATTTTATGCTGCAACAGACTGCTAACTGTGGCACACAGATCTCTCTTTATGTATGTTTATTTATTCTGTAGACGGTTTTTATTATTTTATTCTTTACTGAATAAAGAATTTTGTATTCAGATTTCACTTGTGTCAGATCTAAACTGTTTTTAATTTAACTGCCCAAAAAAGTTAAAATCCATTCACTTTATAGACACAGTTTGTTCCATTGCTTGTTGTCTGAGGAAAGCAGTTATCTCATTGCTGGAATGCAAGGTTTCCAATGATCCTATAATATCAACAGATTGTAAGTTTTTAAAGATTTAAATTCTTTTTAGTTTCATTCATTTACTCACTCACATGATGCCGTATAAAAGTGTATGTAACATGTGTGTGGAGTTAATATAGGCTAAAGGTTTGCTTACTTCCTTTGCAGCCTCCTTTAATATAACTGGATAGATCCCATCCACTCCAAGTGCCTTCCTTATGTTTAACTTCAACAGTTTCTCCTCCACTTTGCTCTCAGTTATTACAAAATCATTTAGCTTCCTGTTAGTTTAAACTTCTGTCACCCACTTCCCAAAATTCCTCATGTGTGAAGTAATTCAAATTACTTATTCAGTTTGTCAGCCATCTGAACAGGATTATCAATAGTCAAACCATCGACATCAAATGAACCAACCTGATTCATCCCCTTCCTTGTAGAGTTTATACCTAGTGGACAGAAATCATGGGATACCTACCTAGTAACGGGTAGGCCTACCTCTTGCCCAGATAAGGGCAATCACATGGCAAGGTATTGAGTCCACTATTTCAGGAACGCGTTCCACAGGTAGTAGTAGTAGTAGTAGTGGCATGTGATGCAAGAAAGCAAATGTATGAGCTTATGCAGCATCAGCCAAAAAAAAAAAAAAAAAAAAATCACACCATTCCCTCCAAATGCCTGTCCAGTTCTTCCTTAAATTTATTCAACCTATCAACTTCCACAACGACAGATGGACGTTTGTTCCAGCAATTAACCACCCGCTGGCTAAAGGCAAATTTCCGCACATCTATTCTACATCTGTCCTTTCTTAATTTGAATTTATGCCCCCTTAGGTTCGTAATCTGAACAAGTGGAAGGATCCCATCAGAATTCAGCGTGCTCAACCCATTCAAGGCCTTATGCACCTCAATCAGATCACCGCGCAGGTGCCTAGTCTCCAGCCACTGCAATTTTCAGAACTTAAGCCTCTCTTGATAAGAGGATCCCTTCATTCCCCTCACCAATCTTGTTGCCCTTCTCTGTACACGCTCAAGTAAATCTACATCCTTCCTAAAATGAGACCTCCAGACCTGTACGCAGTACTCAAGGCGTGGCCTGACCATTGCCTTATACAGAGGGATAATCACCTCCTTTTTCCTGCTAGCAAAATTCCTATATATCATTGACAAAACCCCATGACGTGCCCTGGCAGCCTGTCTGCATTGCTCAGAAAACTTCATATCTGCCTGCACAATTACTCCCAGGTCTTTTTCATTTTCTACCACCTTAAGTGTAGTACCACACAGTTGGTACGTTTCTCTGGGGTTACTTCTACCCATATGCAGTACTTTGCATTTGTCAAGGTTAAACTTCAGTTGCCACTTCTTAGCCCATCTGTCCAAATTATCTAGATCCTGTTGCAGTAGCACACTGCCATTACTGTCATTAACAACCCTACCAACCTTTGTATCATCTGCAAACTTCGACACTAAGCCTGATATACCTTCATCAATATCATTGATAAATATACAAAACAACAGTGGACCCAACACCGAACCCTGTGGGACTCCACTAATAACATTAGTCCAAGAAGAGCAGCACCCATTGATTACCACCCTCTGTCTTCTCTCACTTAACCATCCTTTTATCCATTGTAGCAACTTACCCTTAATACCATTCTGCTCCAATTTGTACAATAGTCTTCCATGCGCAACAGTGTCAAAAGCTTTCCTGAAATCCAAATATATGATATCAAAATTATTTTTTGCATCCAGTTCCATTGTAACCACATCATAATATCCTATCAAATTTGTCAGACAAGACTTTCCCTTAACAAACCCATGCTGTGTCTGAATTATTGCTGCAGTCTTGTCTAGATGATCCTGCAATGTATCTTTAACCAGTGACTCCATTATTTTACCCGTAACAGAAGTTAAACTAACTGTTCTGTAATTACTCGTGTCACCCTTCGATCCCCCTTTGTGAATTGGGGATACATTTGCACATCTCCAGTCCGTGGGAACCTCCCCTGAGTCCAAGGATGTTCTCATAATTATGGCTAAGTGTTTGCTTAGTTGCTTTTCTGCCTCCTTTAATATAACTGGTTAGATCCCATCCGCCCCAGGTGCTTTTCTTACGTTTAACTTCAACAGTTTCTCTTCCACTTTGCTCTCAGTTATTACAAAATCATTTAAGTATCCTGCTACAATTTGCTAACCTTCTGCCATTTTCAAACCTTAATAATTCCTCACGTGTGAATGTAGACGCAAAATACTCATTCAGTTTGTTTGCTATCTGAGCAGGATCATCAACAGTCGAACCATCGATGTCAAGTGGACCAATCAGATTCATCCCCTTCCTTTTAGCGTTTATATAAGTAAAGAAATCCTTGCTGTTTTTCTTTGCATCTTTTGCCAAGGATTTCTCGTAATCTGCCTTCGCCTGCCGAACCTCCTTTGTGACCTGATTACAGATTAAATTATATCTGCCATAGGCTTCTGAGTCACTTGATAATTTATATGCATCCCATGCATTTTTTCAGGTATTTCCATCCATGCTTGCTGCACTGCTGTCCATAATTTCGTCACGTTCCTGGGTGGAGGTTTCAAAGCTCGAATGGACCTTTCCACAGCATCCCAAAGATGGTCCACAGGGTTCATGTCCAGCTAACAGGGAAGCCATTTCATGGTGGTAAAATCTGTGGAATGTTCTTTGAACCATGTTCTAGTCACTACGGCTCTTTGGGGAGTTGCATTCTCCTGCTGAAAAAGTCCATTTCCCTGTGGGTGCACAGTGACCATGAAGGGATGCAGATGGTCTGCAAGGATGGACATGTAACTTAGGTCATTCAGAGATGCATCTAGGCGCACCAGAGGTCCCAGTGTGTGCCAGTTGAACATGCCCCAGACCATTACTGACCGTCCACCTGTCTGACCAGTTCCTTGTTGACATGGTGGGTGCATAGCTTTGTGCAGTTTCCACCAGATATGCATCTCTCCACACAAAATAACTGGTAACGGGGCTTGTCAGACCAGGAGACCCATCTCCAATCATCCAAGGTCCAGTGCCAAAAATTCTGTCACCTAGTTGAGGTGTAGTCCTGTGTCGTGGTGTTAGCAATTGGACTCTGGTGGTTCCGCGGCTCCCATAACCTATTGCGGCTAATGATTGCCTGATGGTCTTGGTGGAAATGTTTCTGGCATCTTCCTCATTGAAGTTGGCAGTGATTTGTACCACTGTTGCTCTCCGGTTGGCTGAAACAGTGCGAGACAGATGTTGATGACCATTTCATCCACCACCTTTCTCTGCCCACAGCGCTATCCACAATGAGATGTTATTCCAGAAATGGCATATTCCCTGTACACTCTTGATACTGTCGAATGGGGATAGTGCAATTTCTGTACCACCTCCGTGATAGAATGACCCATGTGCTGGGCACCCACTATCATCCCTCTTTCAAAATCTGTTAACTCATGACGTTTATCCATACTGACGTTGAATTACCGTCTACGTGAATGCAGTGATGCAGTGTACCTATATACTTGCAAAGTGGTTGGTTCATCCACTAGCGAGAGGGGGGGTTACGGTGTCGCATTGCCAAGGGACCAGGTACCCCATGAATTCTATCCTTTCGGTATATATAAGTAAAGAAGTCTTTGCTGTTTTTCTTTGCATCCTTTGCTAAAGATTTCTCGTAATCTGCCTTTACCTCTTTTGTGACTTGATTATTCATGCAGACTAGCTTATATCTACCATAGGCTTCTGTGTCACCTGATAATTTATATGCATCCCATGCATTTTTCTTTTCTGCCATGAGTCTCATTAGCTCATCTGACATCCATATGGGCCTAAACCTTGAACAGTATTTCTTAGTTGGTATTAAAATCCTAGTAGCTTCCAAGATTAATTCCTTGAATGCTTCCCATTTAGAATTTGCTGTTGGTAATATGATCAGGTGGTCCCACTGTATGGAATTTTAAAAATGTTGGAGATCACTATAGTCACCTTTATGGAACCAAAAACCCTTCCCTTTACACCTGATGGTAGTTACATCTTTAAGAAAATCCCATATCAGTATACTGATTACTGCCATCTAGTTGTTCCTTTTTCCAAAATCAAAATTCTTATTGCATGAATAATCACTGCTGATAATCAGATCACAAGTATTACTCCCTCTGATTGCCTCTCGAACATGTTGTAGAAAACAATCATCTAGTAAATCCACAAAAGTCTTGCTAGTGTGCAAGTGACCAACCCAAAAGTTCCGGTCAATATCCGGGAAGTTAAAATCCCAATTATAAGACATTCTGATTTACTGGCCCACTCTGTTTCTCTGTATAGCTGTTCATTGTACTCATCAGAGTCGTAAGTCCTATAACACCTCCTACCTTCATTTTTTTCTTTCCCATTGCTTATTTCTCATCAAACTGACCGAACATTGCACTGTCCACCAATATTGACTGGATGCACTGTTTTAGATTTTGTTTCTTAACTAACAGTATAACACCTCCTCACTTCCTGTCCTTTCTGTACACATTATACTCAGAAATTCCAATTCTGTATTTCTTATATATGAGTGACACCATGTCTTTGATATCCCAACAATATCCACCTTTGATGTCCTGACCAGCACTTGAAATTCATCAAATTTAATTACTATACTCCTAGCATTTGTGTACATGCAGGTATACATATACCTGTTCTTACTCTTAGTTACCCTAACACAGCCCATGTATTTTTTTGTTCCATGATGACTCCCAGCAGTTCTTGAAATCCCCTGCAGCTTTCTTTCCAGACTGTTGCTCATTCCAATAGATGCAGTGCAAGAATCACCTCCACCTCTGCCTGCAGCTACTGTTAATCTATTAGTCTGTGAATCCCCCCAAGCTAACAGTTTTCCGACCCACCTAACATTGCCTCAATAGCATCAGCAAATATTCTTGCACCCTTTCTATTTATGCGTATCCCATCTCTGTAGGAGCAATCTCTCCAGTTAAGAAGCATAGACCATGCTTCTTAACTAGAATTTTAACTTAACTTAGAATTTTAAGACCATGCTTAAAATTCTACTCAATGAGCCTTTCACAATTTCTCCAGCGCTGAATTGATTGACTAGGCTCTCATCATATACTCCCTCCTATCTTGTCTGGGCAGAATTGCAGACACTTTCATATTTAAACCTAACTTCCGACTTTTTTTCAACATTGCCCTGTACTTGTTAAATAATTCTGCCGATCTACTCTTAATATCATTGGTGCCAATGTGTACAACAATATCACCTTTTGTCCCCTTAAAAAGATGCTATCTGCTCTATAATGTCATTCACTTTTGTACCCTGGTAGACATACCCTGGTCCTATGCCACCTATCCTTTTTGCCCAATATATTTCCTGTTTGCCTGACAATTGAGTCACCCACAATAACTAGCTCCTTTGAGACCACTGCATTCTGCCCTGAAGATTGCTGCTGAGTTGCTGATGCACAAGAGTGAGCTCTGGCAGCTGAGAGATTGATGGGGCCCATTTTAATTCCTTTGAGTGTGTTTACCATACACCTCAAACTCTCATAGACACCCATCAGAACGCTGAGTTTGGACCTAATTTCTTGACACTCTCTGCACCCAGCCCACACATACATCCTCCTTGGCTAGATCATGTTCTGTTCCAGAAAGGTCCCCAAATATTTCACATTTTGCAGATTTTTTTTAGACTGTGATGCGTTTGAGATTCACCCACTTTGGTCCTCCCCTGAGCCACAGCACTCCCTCTACTTTGTGCTCGTTGTTTTGCTGATCTAGTCTGGGGCTTGATTTTTGTTTAATTACAATTTAATTTTCATTTACAATGAAATTTAATAAGATTAATTGATTAATTGACAATACTATACTAAGCTAACATATTCTTAATACATTAAGTCCCCCGCATACATAAGAGATATGTTCCAGGACTTCCTACATAAGTAAGGTTTTACGTTAATTCGGGAACGACTAATAAAATATTGCTACGAAATCCCTGATATACCGAATTTACATAAACCACATAATATCCTAGAAGAATGAAGAAAAATAGTTATATTTTTCAATTAATTAGTTATATAATTTTTATATATTAGTTATATATATAGAAAATAGTTATATATTTTTAATTAGTTCAATTAAAAACTTCATCTGGGGACAGTGGTGAAGTAGCCGGAGTAGCACATAAGAAAATATAAAAGGAAGTAAAAACGCATGTTATTGTACTTTAAATACTGATATATATTTTGTAGCCGTGGTTATTATAGTTAACTTCATTGGTACCAATCCCTTCACTTCTTGTATTCTGTCTTTGTCTTTTATTATTGTGTTCACTGTTGACACTGGCAAATTTAATTCTGTGTGATACTTGTTAATGTTTGACCATTTTCATACATCCATATTATTTTAATTTTCTGATCCAAATTAATTGCTTGGTAGATTTACAAGTACTGCTGTCATTTATTCTCTTAGTTGGGATCATGATAATGATTAAAATGAAATTTTCTGTAAAGAGCTTCACAGGGTTAAGGCAGAAACACTATTATCACCTCATGCAAGCTCATATTTTACTAAAGCACATTTCTGGAGGTCATAACCATAAAACAATAAAAACAATTTGCCTTTTCCAGTTTTATTGGGCTTTTCTATTAGTGCAATTCATTATAAATGGTTAGTAAGCTTGATCTTGTTAAATTTGGGATAATATCAATAGCTGCAATGCTGTGGGTTTTTACATTATTATGGCGAAATGTGTGTCCCCTTCACTGAAATCTTCAGTCATAAAAAAAAAAAAAAAACATAAATGAATTTTCAGAATCTTCTCTTCATTCCTATTTTTAAGATTTATAAACTTGTTACTCACTTGGTATCTCACTTGTGCAATTTGTATGTGCTGTGTTCGTCATTGATTGCTTATTATTTATTTATTTTTTTTTTACTGTTTTAAATTTTACAATCCTAAATAAAAAAAAAATAAATAAAGCTGAGTGAAAAAAATTTACCTAAATCCAAAGTTACGTAACTCTGGCTTACATAAGTCAGGGACTTACTGTACAGCGTTACGTATTATGCTATCTAGTTTTACATTATACCTTATGCTATGAAGTTCAAGATATACATTATGTTATTCTGTATCGATCTCATATACTACAACAATGGTGGTAAGTTTCAAACGGTACAAGGTTCTGTGGATACTAAGTAGTAACCTACAAAATCTCTTTCTAAATTCACAATAAACTAAGGAGCAAAACAAACTAGGACTATAAAGCTACTTCTATAAAATAAATTAATATGCCAGTTAAGTTAATAAAACAGCAAAAATTTATCTAAAACTTATCTGTTTGCTGTAGCCATAAAATCTCGCACATATGGATATCCTCTTTCCCAACTTTATCTTGATCCATAATTTCTACATTATCAAAATAGTCCTCTTTCTCCTGCATGTTTGACTCATATAACTCCCTTATATATTTAACTTATTCCCCTTAACCCTTGTGGTTTTCATAGCACTTTCCCATTCCTTCCCTCTATAAACACTGACCTTTTCTTTTTCCCCATGCTCACATCCCTTACTCTCTCACATGTTGAACCTTACATTAATGCATTAAAAGTAAATTTGAGTTCATTAAAAGATATCAATAAGGCATTAAATTTTGACTAGCAGCAAAGGGTAGTGTCCCACAAATAGCACTATAACTGAAATAATTCTGCATTTATTTCTAAATGTGAGGTAACCTCATCCCCTCCCAGGCTATTTTCCAAAATTTAGGACACTAGTACCTTTTTTGCTCTGACAAAGCTGTTTTGTGAAAGAATAGTCATTCTCTTTTTCTGAAAAGAGATATGACCAACATAAAAGAAATTCCTTATAAAGAATTAGATTTCTTCTGTATTGCAGTAAATGCTTTAAAAAATTTGTCATATAAAAGTTGCACATCCAGTTTTCTTGTGATCATAACAAATATTAATAAAAAAGATTCTAATTGTAATGATTAATTTGCATTTCTTATACCTCCAACTAGAGCTGACAAATCAACCTCAGTGAACTGTGCAAAACTTGATACTGTCCTGCAGAGTGATTAAATTGAAGCATTAGCATCTGTACATGGCACAATTGAATCTGAGGCCACCATATAGCAGAGTCAGTAGTGAAAGTGTTAATAGTTCTGTGGTCCTATGATTCTCTGTTATGTTTGCAGTTAGATTTTGACAGTTTTCAAAACAAAAAATAAATGCTTGGTTAATCATGATTTATGTGGGCTAGATTTGTACCCATAACCCACTGACTCAGTTACCTAGCTCAATATTATTTAATGCTATAACAGTTAACATTTTATGAAAGTAGAATAAATGCTATTTAATATTGTGATTTTTCAGTGTAATACTAAATCTCTATTATTAAATGAGTTTTATGTAAGAAATTATTTATTTTTTTTTTTTTTTTTGCCCCTCTGTTAGTTGAAAAGCAAAGAATGCCTCCACGTAAGCACAAACTTGCTGATTATTCACTTCCTCCAGGAACTGTTTTTACTGATCTTAAGAAGAAAAGCTGGAGATTAGGGAAGGCAGTTGGAACAGGAGGCTTTGGGGAAATTTACTTGGGTAATAATCATTCTGTGATTCTTTGTATATTGGAGTTTATTGCATGGATTATTAAAAAAAAAAAAATTAACTGTTATGAAAACATTATTAGTAGTGTGTTTTCATCATGTCATGTATATATGTTGTTTTTTATTTGTACAGTACAAAGTGGGCCATATGTTTACTGAGAAGAGATGCAATTTATTCAACAGTTCATTTAAATATCATCATGGAATTAACATAATGTCCCAGACAGTTTACTGTTGCCTCACCTTAGTGGTTGCTGGCTTATCATGTGCATCCCAACATTTGTGTTCGATACAGAGATAAAAGAATGTCAAAAATTTACTTAAAAAGAAGTCTTAGAAATAAAGAAAACTTTCAAAGTTCATTTATAACCAACAGCTGTAAATACCTTTGTGAAATTAAAACTGTATATGAATGTAATTAAAATCATAGGTAAACATGAAAATAAGAATAACAAAAAGTTTGAAATGTGCAATCACTATCAAAAGGCCAGTTGTATTAAGTTATTTTAAGATAAATGTGGAGAGAAGTAAGTGGAGATATGTGCTGCATATCCCTCTATGATGTACATTCTCTCACAGTAACTATAGGTAGTGGGTTTCTTTTGGATATGCCAAGGTGCCCGAGTGCAGGCCATTTGGTCAGAACTCTTACATATGTCAATTTTCTGTTGTGGGAAACTTTGAGGTTCAGTGAAATATAAAACTTGTTGATTAATATGCAAAAATTGCAGATATACTGTAGACCAAGCAATGTATTTACATTTTAAAATGTACTTTTTCTGCTATAGGAACAATTCTTATAGACAAAAGTGTTTGTAAATTATCAAGATCATGTCAAAATGCAGATGAGAGGGTTCCCAAATGCGTGCCTGCCAACTCTTTTAATTTGGTTGGAAGTATTGTGATAATCAGGCATGTCTTTCAGTTTTCCAATAAGTTCAATTTTCTTGCAATTTTTAATCAAGTTAGTTATTTTGCAAATATGCAGATATTTTCAATTAAAACCTTTTGAAGATCTGCTTTAGCTTGCCTAACCTCCTTTTGACTTGATTACAGACATTTATATCTACCATAGGCTTCTGTATCACCTGATAATTTATATGTATCCCATGCACTTTTCTTCTTTGCCACATACCCCAGGGGCTCACATCTTGTGAGTATAGGCTTGGCATACCAAGGGTCCTGAGCTGGATAGCTTCCTTACACCGTATGTTAATAATAATAATGTCTCGGTAGTTCATCTGACATACATTTAGGTCTAAGTCTTGAACAGTTTTTCTTTGTTGGTATGAATAGCCTAGTAGCTTCGTTGATTACTTCCCCAAATACTTCTCATTTAGGATTTGCTGTTGCTAACATCAGTGGTCCCACTGCACAGAATTTAAAAATTATCTGGGACGACTGTAGTCACCCGTAAGAAAGTAAAAGCCTTTCCCTTTGCCCTTAATAGTAGTTATGTCTTTAATTAAATTACACATTAGTACACTGATCTCTGCCACCTAATGGATTTTGCAGATTCTTAATGAATGAAGAATCACCGCTGAGAACTAGATCGAGCATTGCTTCCTTGTGTTGCCTCTCTAATAACATTCTGCTGTAGAAAAGTCATCCAAGAAATCCACATAAGTTGTGTGTGTGTGTCCGACCGACCTGCCTACCCACAAATTCCAGTCGTCATCTGGAAAGTTAAAATCCCCCATTATGAGACATTCTGAATTGTATTTCCCTCTGTAGCTGTTTATAACACACTCCTCTCAATTTTGTTTTCCCCTGTGCTTATATCACACCAAACTGACTTCACGTTGCACTTATCACCCACATCATCACCTGGATGCACTGACTTAGATTTAATATGCATTGTACTTTCCACATTCAAATTCAGCATCACTTATGTCTGAGTGACACCATGTTTATGCTATTCCTATATGTCTGCATTTATTGACTTAATCAGTATTCAAATAGTGGTAATCATAATCAGATGCCTTTTAACTGAAAAATTGTAATAAAATTTGTAGTTAATATTATTTTCACTAAAGGAATAAGAGTAAATCATTGGCAGTATAAAAAGATTGAATGATGTAATGGGTAGTTTCTAATATGTTGCTTCAGTGAAATGATTTTTTATTCACGTGAGAAGGAAATTACAGTAACGGACCGGACAAATAATAATACAGTACTGTATATATTAATCTCGACCACATTTTTTTTTTTTTTTAGGTTATACAAAACTTGTGTTATTAGAAATAGGTAGTTATTATTAATTAAAAATTAATAATAATTACCTATTTCTATTATTGTTTTGATAATTAGTGGAGTCCCTCAGGGTTCAGTATTGGGTCCATTATTGTTTTCTGTATTTATAAATGATATTGATGATGGTATATCAAGCTTAATGTCCAAGTTTCAGACGATACGAAGGTTGGCAGGGTTGTCAAGGACACTACTGACACTGTGCTACTGCAACAGGATCTGGAAAGGTTGAGCAGATGGACTTCGAGGTGGCAAATGAAGTTTAACATTGACAAATGTAAAGTACTACATATGGGAAACAGCAACCCCAGAGCAATGTATCAACTCTGTGGTACTACACTGACAGTGGTAGAGAATGAAAGGGACCTGGGGGTGGTTGTGCAGGCAGATATGAAGTTTTCTGAGCAGTGCAGACGGTCTGCAAGAGTAGTTCATGGTGTATTGTCGATGATATATAGGAATTTTTCTAGCAGGGATAAGGAGGTGATTATCCCATTGTATAAGGCAATGGTCAGGCCACACCTAGAGTACTGTATACAGGTCTGGAGGCCTCATTTCAAGAAGGATGTCGAGATGCTGGAACGAGTACAGAGAAGGGCAACAAGATTAGTGAATGGAACAAAGGGGTGCTCTTACGAAGAAAGGCTTAAGTTTTGCAAATTACAGTGTCTGGAGACTAGGCACCGGCGAGGTGATCTGATAGAAGTGTATAAAGCCTTGAATGGTTTGAGCATGCTCAATGCTGATGGGATTCTTCCTCTTGCTCAGAATAATCACCTGAGAGGGCATAAATTCAAATTGAGAAAAGACAGATGTAGGATAGACGTGAGGAAATTTGCCTTTAGCCAGCAGGTGGTTGGTTGGTGGAATAGACTTCCATCCCTTGTCGTGGAAGTTGATAGCCTAAATAAGTTTAAGGCTCAGCTGGACAGGTATTTCGAACGAACAGAGGGGTGAAGTAGAAGTGGTTATTTTTTATTTATTTATTTTTTTATTTATTTATTTATTTATTTATTTTTTATTTTTTATTATTTTTTTATTTATTTATTTATTTATTTATTTATTTTTTATTTTTTATTATTTTTTTTTATTTTTTTATTTATTTATTTATTTATTTATTTATTTATTTTTTATTTATTTATTTTTTTTTGGCTGATGCTGCATAAGCTTGCTTTCTTGCATCAAATGCCTCTACTAATGCTAATGCTAATAATTGTCTACTTTTATTTTTATAATCAAATTCAGGAAATTGTTTTTTATCCTTTCTGAAAACGTGTTCAAATAGTTGTTTTCCCAGATAACAGATAAGAGCAGGCAGTGACATGCGAGCTGAACATGACTCGGGACACTAAACTGCAGGTCTACCGACTCACTTTGTTTCGGTCTCAGTCTGCCTCAAACTATCGTGTGGTCAGATTGTATACAGAATGTTTCTGTGATTTCTGAATTGTGACTATTTATTAAATAATTTTGCAATCCTTACAATTTAAAATGGTACCAAGTGATAGAGGAGTTAAAAGAATGCTTGTGAACTTAAATGTGGCACAGAAATTAGAGCTAATTGAGAAATTAGAACAAGGCATCTCAGTAGCAAGTGGTTGTGAAATTTTCGGCATAAAAAAACAAACTGTTTCTGATATCCGTAAATCAAAGGCCAAATTGCAACATTTTTCTTTAAAATACAGTGTTGATAGCTCTAAATGTGGTTCTACAGAGGGGAGTAGAAAACACATGAAAGTTGCGCAAGATAAAAACTTAGAAGAAGCTGTGTATAAGTGATATGTTCAACAGAGATCTAGTGGTGTTAATGTATGAAGTTTTGAGTTGAAATCTGCGTGTGAAACTCTTTGAAAACACATGGAACTTAATGTCAAGGCAAGTGATGGGTGGCATTTTAGAAAAAGGCATGGCATTATGAACAAGAAAACCTGTGGTGAATCTTTAAGTGCAGACACTTCACAAGTTGAGCCATTTAGAAAATTTATAAATGAACTTATTAAATCTGAGGGCCTTATTTTATCACAGGTTTACAATGCCAATGAAACTGGCCTGTTCTATTGTGCAGTTCCTGAAAATACGCTTGCCTACAAACATGAACACAGCACTCCTGGTTGCAAATTAAGTAAGGATCGATTTTCTGCCTTACTTTGTGCAAATGCTGATGGCTTGCATCGCCTGAAGCCCATGGTGGTAGGGAAATCAAAGAAACCACGCACTCTTAAAGACATTATGAATCAGTTGCCTGTTATTTACACCAGCTCAAAGAATGCATGGTTTACTTCAGAGATTTTTTCTGACTGGTTCTTCTTCAACCTCTTTGTCCCTCATGTGAGGCACTTCCAGACAGATGTTCTGAAAATTTCCACCAATAATGTAAAGACATTGTTGCTTCTTGACAATGCCCCTGCTCATCCTAGTGCTGAGAAGTTAGTAAGAATGGCAGAATTAAATGTCTTTTTTTTTTTTTTTTTGCCTCCTGACAACTTCAGTTATTCAGCCAATGGACCAGGGAATAATTGCAGCCTGCAAGAGGCTGTATAAGAACTTTTTGGAAGAAGTAATGGTTGTGTTGGAGGATGAAGAAGATGCAGAAGAAGACATAAGAGGAGCCAGGGCACTTCAGAATCTACGAACCTACAACATTAAGTCTGCACTCTTTAACTTTGCAGCTGCTTGGAAGGAGATGAAGACTACGGCTTTGGCAAATGGTTGGAAGAAGTTGTTCAATATTGAACCAGATTTGGATTTTGAAGGATTTGAGGCAAATGACTTTCGGCACACCCTTGTAAATGCTGGCAACCAGGAAACAACTGAAGATGATGTTCTGAAATGGCTTGAAAATGATGGTGATCCCGTGGCTACCAAGTCCTCACTGAAGAAGAAATTGTGGATGAGGTTCAATATGGCAAGGCAGGGGAAGAAGAAGAAGACATTGAGGAAGAGCAAATTACACCAGCACGGTCTACACTGTCTGAAATGAGAAATCCCAATGTAGTGGATAGCAACATCTTCTGACCCTGAAATTGTCCCTTGCTATGAACATTTTCGGCAGTTCAGGGCAATCATTATTAAGAAACAACATCAGAGTGGCAAACAACTGAAGCAGGATGCTTTCTTTAAGTGAACTTCACCGACTCCTACTCCTATTTCACCTCCAACTGCTTGTACATCTCAACCATCTACAAGAAAACAGATGACACCAGTGCCCCCATTTGTGAACATTTCAGAAGAATCTGAAGCTGAGGATTCCCCTTCACCTCTACCTTCAGATACTGAACAACGACTACTGTACTACTACCACTATGGTCACGGCAAAATACTCTTCAACTTCCCTGTCAAAAAGGTGAGTAAACATTACATATTCTCTATTGTAATTTAATAATTTTATATTTTACAGTACTGTATATTGTATTAAAGTTTTTTTTTTACATTAAAAACAATAAAAAATGCCCCCCCAGGTTACATTCAATTTAACGGACTTTCGTCATTAACAGACACCCTTTCTCCCCTATTAGTCCATTAAATTGAGAGTTTACTGTATATGATTGTCCATAGTGAATTAATATGAACACTTATTTGAGTCATGTGAGTGTTACTAAGTGAATTTTATTTTGTACAAAGAATTACAGTGAGTTAGACTCCCACACAATAGAACCACACCCTTCAAATGCTGCCTTTTAACTTGTCATAATACTTTGTACACAATGAATTCATTTGATAAAAATTCGTGTGTTTCAATTAATTTATAACTCAATTAAATCATTTTTATTCATTTCTTGTTGTACAGCATCTGATGATGTTTCAAAAGATGTTAAAGAAGGTGCCAAATATGTTTCAAAAGTGGTAAGGATTTTTCATGTATTAAAGATCTTTTCTTTTTTTTTGTATTAAAATCATTTGAATAATTCACTAATTCCTCTGACCTTATTTTTCATCACTTTGCTTATTGTGTGTTCATTTTAGAAAAATATAGCCCCAATAGATTTACCGAGCACATTTATTGCATAAAGTTTAACTTAACTATTTTCCTGTTTCTCTAGAAAACAATTTTTGTTTTGTATCAGTCACACAGTAAAACTGTTCTGAGCACCCCTCTGTTAAGTGGCAGATTTTTATTGATCCTTTGTTAATTCCTCTGTTAAACATCCCTTATTACACCCTGACCTGTCTGTTCTAAGAGTACTGTATAGTGAGTTCACCAATCATTTGGAGAGGTTCAAGTTCAAATATATTAGAGACCGAAGAATTCATAAAGGCCTCTTCTTCCTTGGGGATACAGTTAGCTGATCTCAAGTAGATGGTTTCCCCTGTGAGTTATCCCAAGTTTTTCAGCTCTCCCTGGGGAGGCAAAACTTTGCAGGAGAATTATCTAAGAAATCTGATGGCATTTATTTTTGTCTTATTGACATTTTTGGTAGGAGTAAATATGTTATTAATGTGAGTTACATTTTTTTGCATACCAAAATATTACAGAATTATTTTGTCATTCAAATCTGTTGTTCTTAATAGGGATAGGTACCATATGATAGTACCATAGCTATCAGCTCTCCATATTTATGACCCCTGTACGTGGTGAGGGGACCTCCCAGTGATGCTGCTGGGTTTCCAGATTAGCATCACTGGGATCTAACGCCCATACCTTGGTTCCAGGGTTACATCATTGGAATCCGGCGTGTGCAGCCGTGCGCTGCGACCCGTGGACTTCGGAAAGGGGGATCCTGGTGGTTGAGGGGCCCAGCCTTAATACACCACTTTGGCCCCTGCTTCGACAAGACGGGTGGTCCCGGACCGGCTCGACTGGGATCAATCGGCGGGTGGTTTTATACTGCTAGGGTCAACTGCGTTCCAATAAGTCTCCCTCCCTTTGGTCCTGGGACGGGATAAAGACTTATTGGTAACGTGGGTATGGTGTTCTAAGCGAACTCTGCGTCCCATTCGTGTACGCAGTACCTGCTAGTTCACGAGTGGGCGTCCCCTCGTAGGGCTCCGTGGTGGGTGAGGTACTTAGGCATCAGACATTTTCTCTTTACTCATATGAGTAATTTAAATTCTTCTTCTGGGGCCCCAACAAGGCCCCTACCTAATCGATCGTCAGATGAGAGTGAAAGCAATTCAGCTAAAAGAGCCAGAACTGAGGAGAAAACAACATCTGTGACACCTCTTTTCCTCATTCTCCATTCCACCGGAGAGCAGTCACTTGGGAAAATGTCACCTTTCTTTATCCAGAAAGGATTAGAAGGGATGGCAGGTTCACCCAAATCCGTAAAACGGCTGCGTTCTGGAGATATTCTAATAGAAGCATCAAATATAAATCAAGCTGAAAAATTTTTGAAAGCCACATCTATAGGGGGAATACCCATCATCACAACCCCCTCACAAAACTTTGAACTCTTCAAGAGGTGTGATATCAGAGTGGGATCTTCTTCACGTTTCTGAAGAAGAGATCTGCTCTGAATTAAAAGATCAAGGAGTGACAGCTGTCAAGAGAATATCAATGCAGAAGGAAGGGAATCTCGTCCCTACCCGAGTTCTCATCCTAACATTTAACACCCCACGGCCTCCTAGTTCCATCAATGCAGGGTATTTAAACTGCCCAGTGAGGATCTACATTCCAAACCCACTGAGGTGTTTTAAATGCCAAAAATACGGACACTCACAAACGGCTTGTCGTGGTAACCCTGCCTGTGCTCGATGTGGTGCGAAAGACCACGAGAGCAAGGAATGTTCAGCTTCTAAACCGATCTGTGTAAATTGCCAACAAGATCATCCTGCCTACTCCAGAGCATGCCAGTGGTGGAAGGATGAAAAAGAGATCCAGAAATTGAAAACGGAGCTGAATATCTCCTACCCAGAGGCTAGAAAACGCATTCAACCAATAAATAGCGGGAAACCTTCATATGCCCAGAAGGTTTCTGCGAAGTGTACTATCGGTAAGCAGACTGAGAAGACTGTACCACCAAGAGAGTCATTCACACCGATTGCCCGCTATTTATTGAGTTTACAAAAGCCCACCAAAAAAACGCAATCAGCTGCCACTCCTATATCCGTACCTCCTAATGCTCCACCACTACCAAAACCAAGTGGTAAAGAGCCAACAGTAATAACAGAAACAATGGATGTCGAGCACAAGGAGGTACCGGATGAATCAGTCTTGGAACTCTTTGCGGAGGAAGAAATGGACACGGGACAGCGTCCATTCTTCCCCAAAAAAGATAAAGCCAAGACTGATAAAAGTAAGCCCTCAGCACTTCGGAAGCCGCCTGATGGACCCACCAAGCCAAAATAATGGCTAAATTCCTACAATGGAATTGTCGTGGATTCCGGCGAAATACTGATGACATCAAGGCCCTCCTGCAAAAGCACGAGCCAGTTTGCTTTTGCTTGCAGGAGATGTATCTAAAAGCAAATGATGATCCCACCATGTATAACATCACAATCTTTCGTAAGGATAGAATTGCGGATGGTCCTGCTCATGGAGGAGTGGCTATCCTTGTGAGTAATCAGACCCCAGTTCAGCCCTTGCTAATTACAACCAGCATAGAGGCTGTTGCAATTCGCCTTACAGTGGGATTTTTATTAACGGTCTGCTCTATTTATTTGCCACCTGGGACTGACATCTCCCAGGAAGACCTTGATGATCTTCTAACGCAGTTGCCACCCCCTTTCTTACTTCTTGGGGATTTTAATGGACATAACACCCTGTGGGGTAGTGCTAACATCAATGGAAGAGGACGGGTCATAGAGTGTATGCTCAATGACAATGCCCTTTCCCTTGTAAATACTGGAACAAACACCTTCTTCCACATGCCTACCCGTACGTTTTCTGCCATTGATCTCTCTATCTGCTCCCCTTCTCTACTCCCTTCAATCACTTGGGAAGTGGAGGAGAATCCATACGGAAGTGATCACTTCCCTGTGATAACCTTGTTACACAGTGGGAGACCATGTCTTCCTTTTAGGTTACCACGGTGGAAGTTTGATCAGGCTGACTGGAATGCCTTCCAACATCAGGCAAATTTTGACCTCAGTACAGTCAGTCAGGAGCCTATCAATGATGCAGTAACGTACATCACAGAAATCATTGTCGAAGCAGCTGCGAATGCTGTGCCAAAAACATCTGCCCGGTTTCCACCGTTTCCCAAACCTTGGTGGAATTCACAATGCACAGCAGCAAAAAAGGCTCAAAACAAAGCGTGGGGGATATTCCGTCGATATCCTACCACTGTTAATCTAATAGCCTTCAAGCGTGCACGAGCCAAAGCACGCTACATTCGCCGTCAGAGTCAAAAGGAATCATGGATCCGTTTTACATCATCTATTAACCAGGCTACCAATTCTAAGGTAGTCTGGGATAAAATCCGGAAAATGAAGGGAAAATATACATCCCACCCTTCTTCAATCCTAGATTATAATGGATGCGCTATTGCAGATCCAACTGCAATAGCCAATGCTCTTGGGGAAACATTCTCTAACATCTCAGCAACATCTTCGTATTCCCCAGAGTTCCTGGTCCTGAAACATAAACTGGAAAAACAGGCACTTAATTTTAAGTCTAAGAACATCTATCCCTATAATGGGTCGTTCACTATTCAGGAACTGAAAAGAGCCCTCGCCCTTTCCAAAGCAAGTGCTGTTGGACCAGATGGCATCCATTATGAAATGGTTAAACATCTTTCATCAAAATCTATGGATTATCTGCTCTCTCTGTATAACAGAATCTTTATTGAAGGGCAGTTTCCGGATTCCTGGCGCAAGGCAATCGTTCTTGCCTTTGCTAAGCCAGGAAAGGATCGAAAAGTCACTACCAATTATCGTCCTATTGCTCTGACTAGCTGTCTGTGCAAAATCCTGGAGAGAATGGTTAATTCTCGTTTAATATGGTACTTAGAATCAAATGACCTTCTCTCCAATATCCAGTGCGGCTTCCGAAGGAACCGGTCCACTTTGGACCATCTTATTAGACTGGAAACATCCATCCGGGATGCTTTCCTAAAACGCAAACACTTGGTGTCGGTGTTCTTTGACATGGAGAAAGCGTATGACACAACTTGGAGATTTGGCATCTTAAAAGATCTGCATAGCCTGGGTCTTAGGGAGCAACTCCCCATTTTTATTAAAAACTTTTTAGCCAATCGATCTTTCCAAGTTCGTGTGGGATCCTCACTCTCTCGTTCCTTTAGCCAAGAGGAGGGAGTACCACAAGGATCAGTATTAAGTGTCACGCTTTTTGCCATCAAAGTTAATTCCATCACAGAACAACTTCCTCCAACTGTAAACAGTGCCCTCTATGTTGATGACTTTAGCATATTTTGTCAGTCATGCAACATGAGGGTTATTGAAAGACAACTGCAGAAAGCCATTGATCGTCTCAACTCCTGGGCACTTGCAAATGGCTTCAGGTTCTCGCCGGAGAAGTTTGCGTACACTTTTGTCGTAAGCGTAATCTTCATCCTGAACCTGAATTAAGGCTCGGACAAAATGCTATTCCAGTAGTAGCGGATACAAAATTCTTGGGACTCGTATTTGACAAAAAGTTGACCTTTCTGGATCACATCCGTCAACTCCGTACAAAGTGCACAAGAGGGCTGAATATTCTGCGCTCTCTTTCCTCTACATCTTGGGGTGCGGATCAATACACCCTACTACCCATCTACCGTGCACTTGTACGATCCAGACTAGATTACGGGTCCCTGGTATACAATTCGGCCAGAGACAGTGTACTTCGTTGGCTGGATCCTGTCCATCATCTGGCTCTCCGTACCGCTATTGGAGCATATCGAACATCTCCAGTCCAGAGCTTATACGTCGAAGCAAACGAACCGCCGTTATTGCTTCGACGTAAGCAGTTGTCTCTAAACTACGCTCTAAAACTGAAATCCCTGCCAGACCACCCTACGTGGCTATCCGTTTTTGAGCCACGATGGGAAAATTTGTACAACACCCGTAAGACTGCCAATCGTCCTTTTGGTATTCGTGTCCAAGAGCTACTCAAAGAATTTAATATAAAGGTAGACAAGGTTGCCCAAACACCAAAGCAACCCCTTCCACCCTGGCATGCTCATGTCCCGGCATGTGACTTGTCCCTTAGAAATTGGGGAAAGTCGGACACTCCATCGTCTGTCTACCTGCAGCTTTTTTCAGCACACCGAGCTGAACATTCTGACTTCGTGCCAGTCTACACAGACGGCTCAAAGGCGGAATCATATGTGGGATCTGCTGCTGTCTTTAGAGACAGCACTACATCGGAGCAGATTCCCTCTGAATGCAGCATATTTACTGCAGAGCTGCACGCTGTAAAGTTAGCCTTGGATCACATTAGTAAATACCAATACCAACGGTTCATTTTATATTCCGACTCTCTCAGCGTGTTACAGGCTTTAATAACCGTGAGATATAATTCTCATCCAGTTCTGTCTAGCATTCAGCAGAAGATTCACTTCCTCCGTGAACGTGAATATGATATCCGCTTCTGCTGGATTCCCAGCCACATTGGGATTAGGGGAAATGATTTGGCTGACGCCGCAGCCAAATCAGCAATTCCCAATAATAACCACTGCCTGTTAGTCCCCTATACAGACTACAGGCAAATAATACATCAAAAGATACATTCCCAATGGCAGGATTCGTGGAATAGACAGACTGCGAATAAATTATATCATATAAAACCTGTAATTGAACCGCGGCAGTCTAGTCTGCGCAGGAATCGTAAGGAGGAAGTTGTTCTTGCCCGGACCTGCATAGGACACAGTCATTTAACTCATTCGTTTTTGCTGAGGGCTGATGACCCTCCTATGTGTGAGTCCTGTGGCACAATTTTAACAATCAGACACATTTTAGTTGACTGTACCAGTTTTAGAAATGCTCGTTTTACCGCTTTTAACCATCTGACTGAGCCGTATACACTCAGTCATATTTTATCCGACAATGACCATGTGTCTGCTATTTTTAATTTCCTAAAATCAGTAAACCTTTTTAATCATATTTAAAAAATCTTATTATTTTAAGATTTTCTATTGTTACTTGTTTACTGATATTTGTCTGTTACAGTTTATACTTGTTTTTATAACCTGACGTAGTGATCTAATTCAGTAGGTCACTGAAATTTTTTTACTTTTTATGACAAGGTTTTGGGGCATTATAGCCATAGTTGCTGATCCAATAAAACTCAACCAAACAAACAAACTCCATATTTATGACAGAGACTGTTTTTGACCTCTTCTCCTGCCTCCTGCTTACCATCCTAACATAGTTTTTCTTTCTTTTTTTCACAAAAAACTAATACTATGGCTTTGTCTATAAATTCATATAAATTCAATTTTTTTTTAAATTGTGAAAACTTAGTGTGCTACTCTGCATTGCATAAAATGTGGGGAATGCACAAAACAATGTTACATATCATAGAGTATGATATAACATGTTTGCTTTGTAATATAATTTTTTACTTTTAACCAGCAAGAAACAAAGGTATAATCAGACATTTGCAACAAATAAGCATAAGAATAATGTGTAGTGTGCAAAAGGAAAGAAATGCATAAATAGATACCATTTTCTTCACTTAGTATTTCTTAGTGAATATGATGGTATCATGCATTATTTTTCATAGAACTTATTTGCTGTGTTTGCTCATGCAGGTGCCTTGTTCAGAAATATTTCCCTCATAGTGAAATCGTGAAAAATTATGGCTATGGAAGAATAAAAACAGTAGAGTTAGTGAATTTGCACAGAGATAGAAAGATGTAGTTGATGGCTTTGAAAAATGGCCTCTTTTTAACTGCTACAGATGGCAGCAATCAAGTGATTCCAAGCTGTATCCCATTTTGTTGACCTTAACAAATCCATGCTATGATTGCAGTATAATTGCATGACCATCAATTATTATTTTGTTAATTCATTAAAAAAAAAGAGCTTGCTTTCAGTTAATGCACTGGAAGGAAAGTTGACTATAATAATATATAATATTATTATAGTCAGAAGATACCCAATATTATATAAAAGATATAGTGGGTATCTTCTGACCAGCTGAGCATGTAGGATTCCTTTAGAAAAGTGCTTGGTATAGTGTCAATAATATCCTGTTATGGTAGAGCCTAAACACCAACTTAGGTGTTTAGGCTCCTAAGTAAAACCAAATTATGGTTTTACTTAGGAAGTTTTTAAAAGAGGAGATTGAGCAATTGGTGGTTATAACTGTCCTTGTCATTTGATCAATTTTTATGCCAAAAAAAAGACTAACAACTAGTGGTGTAACTAGGGTGAGGCAGGTGGGGCACATGCCTTGGGCACCAAATTTGGGGACACCTTTTTATGGTTAAAAAATGCAAAAATTCCAAAAGAACAGTTTTCAAGGGGTGCCAATTTTTTTTATTTGCCCTTGGTGCTATCAACCCAAGTTATGCCACTACTGACAGCACTTCCTCTGAAAGTGTACATTTGGTGAACATTCTATACTGTCTAGAGAGAAGAGCATATGATCAGAAATTTTTGTCCATCACCCCACAAATACTGTGCCAGAGGTCTCCTATGCATGTATATTGGCTCAGATATACCAATATAAATCTTGTTTATCTGCCTATGCAGTAATATTATATTAAAGTAAATTTCAGTGGACAACGGTTGTCCATTGAAACTTGGACTTTTAACATTGGATGAGATGCTGCATTAGTAACCTCTCTGTGCATGCACACAACTAAAACTTGTCTGAACCTCTCAAAATTTGCCGAGCAATTTGTTGAGCATCAGTAATTATTCAATAAAAAAAAAAAAAAAAAAGGGATCTGGAGAGTCTCAAACACTTGGAACTGTTCTGTGAACTAGTAGAGAGGTAGTTTGTGGAAAACATCATAGAGCTGGTCTAAGAGATATAGGACCATCTGAAGTATATTAGTCATCTATAGGGAGCTGCATGTAAATCCAATATCACAGTCACCAGTCTGAAATAACAGTTGGAATGGTGGTGTTCCCAATGTTCATGGAATCTGGAACCCTGGCAGGAGGTGTTATTGGAGTCATGGATATTGCCATGATTTTGTAATAACTGAGAGGAAAGTGGAGGAGAAATTGTTGAAGATAAACATAAAAAAGGCATCCATGGTGGATGGGATCTATCCAGTTATATTAAAGGAGGCAGCAAAGGAAGTAAGCAAATCCTTGGCCATAATTATGAGAGCTTCCTTGGACTCAGGGGAGGTACCCATGTACTGGAGATGTGCAAATGTGACCCCAATTCACAAAGGAGGATCAAAGGGCAACACAAGTAATTATAGACCTGTTAGTTTAACTTCTGTTCCAAGAAAATTAATGGAGGCGCTGGTTAAAGAAGCACTGTAGGATCATCTAGACAAGACTTCAGTTATAGCTCGGACACAGCATGATTTTGTTAAGGGAAAGTCTTGCCTGACCAATTTGATTGGATACTATGATGTGGTCACAAAGGAACTGGATGCAGGGAATAACTTTGATATCATATACAGGCATACCTCGAATAACGAATAGGATGCGTTCCACGAAATTACTTCGTTAAGCGAAACTTCGTTTTCAGAGGTAAAAATACTATGGCCAGAATTAGGGATACGTTCCTACGTAAAGAAAATGAAAAGCTTTTTTTTCGAACAAAGAAAAGTTTTATTAAATAAACAGTCAACTTACATACAAAGTGAAATCACATTTTAAAATTGATTGCTTATGCTTTTTTTCTCTTTCATTTAACAATTGCCTATACGGAGTTATTGCATTTAACACTGATCGCTTAACAATAACACTTCTTCCTAAATCAGGATCATTTTCACTAAAAAAATTTAAAACGTTTTCAATGTCATTTAAGCAGCTTTTTAAATCTTTGTTTGTTAACACTTTTTCGGCAGGAACTTCTTTAACTTCGTCTTCATTATCTTTGTCTTCGTTGCTAACAAGGTTTTCTAAATCTTCCACTGAAAAACCATCATCTTCTGCATTCAATAAATTTCTAACATCCTCTTCATCGACATTTTCGAAACCTATTGATTGAGCCATCTGGATAACTTCATTTCTAATTTCTTGGATATTATTTTCTTCTTCTAGTACTACTTCTGGCCATATTTTGCGCCAAACTCCATTTAAGCATTTCTTAGTGACTTCTTTCCAAGAACTATCAATGCTTTCAATTGCGTTTTTAATGGTTTAGTTTTTCCAAAAAGTTTTAACTGTCATTTCCTCTTTATCCTCTAGTTCAGTTAAACTGCTTAATGTTCGACGCAGATTATAAGCTTTAAATGATGCTATTACTCCCTGATCCAATGGTTGAATCAGGGAAGTTGTGTTTGCTGGAAGAAACACAACTTTGACAGGAATGCATGTGTCCAACGTGTTATGATCAGTAGGATGTCCCGGAGCATTATCTAACAACAAAAAGAGCTTTTTCTTCAAAGTTGTTTTTTTTTTTTGACAATACCGTTTTACTTCAGGACAAAAGTGGTTAACAAACCAATCAGTAAATAACTCCTTGGTAACCCACGCTTTTCTGTTTGCTTTCCATATTACAGGTAAATTCAATTTTATGTTACCTTTTAACGCCCTCGGATTTTCTGAATGGTAAACTAATAACAATTTTAATTTATAATCGCCAGAGGCATTTGATCCAAAGAGTAACGTTAAACGGTCTTTGGCTGCTTTGAACCCAGCAGCTGATTTTTCTTCAATAGAAATGAAGCTTTTTGTTGGTAGCCGTTTCCAGAACAAACCGCTTTCGTCAATATTGAACACCAAATTTGGAAAATTTTCACGTTCAATTATTTCCTTTAGTTTTTCTGGAAATTTATTTGCAGCTTCTCCTGTTAATTTTACACTGGCCCGTTTTTTTAAATTTCTCGAACCAACCACGAGAAGCCCCAAAGGTTTCCGTAATTTCTTCAGTTTGTTTAGATTTCAGGTGATTAAACTGGAATATTTTTTTTTTATGTTAAATGGGGCTTGAAATTGCCGACTTCGTTATATCGAAGCTTCGTTATCAGAGGTAACGTTAACCGAGGTATGCCTGTATTTGGATCTTAGAAAGGCTTTTGATACTGTTGCACATGGAAGACTGCTAAACAAATTGGAGCAGTGTGGCATTGGAGGCAAATTGTTGCTATGGATAAAGCGATGGTTGAGTGGGAGAAGACAGAGTGGTAATCAGTGGACACTGCTCATTGTGGACTAATGTTATTAGTGGAATCCCTCAGGGTTCAGTGTTGGGTCCATTGTTGTTTTCTATATTTATAAATCCATTGTTGTTTTCTATATTTATAAATGATATTGATGATGGTATATCAAGCTTAATGTCCAAGTTTGCAGATGATATGAAGGTTGGCAGGGTTGTTAAGGACACTAATGACAGTACGCTACTGCAACAGGATCTAGAAAAGTTGAGCAGATGGGCTGAGAGATGGCAAATGAAGTTTCATTGACAAATGTAAAGTACTACATATGGGAAGCAGTAACCCCAGAGTGATGTATCAACTCCGTGGTACTACATTGACAGTGGTAGAGAACGAAAAAGACCTGGGGGTAATTGTGCAGGCAGATATGAAGTTTTCTGAGCAGTGCAGACGGTCTGCAAGAGTAGCTTATTAGTGTCTTGTCAATGATATACAGAAATTTTTCTAGCAGGGATAAGGAGGTGATTATCCCCTTGTATAAGGCAATGGTCAGGCCACACCTTGAGTACTGTATACAGGTCTGGAGGCCTCATTTTAAGAAGTTTGTAGAGCTGTTGGAACGAGTACAGAGAAGGGCAACAAGATTACTGAATGGAACAAAGGGTTGCTCTTACTTAAGAAAGGCTTAAGTTTTGCAAATTACAATGTCTGGAGACTAGGCACCTGCGAGGTGATCTGATTGAGGTGTATAAAGCTTTAAATGGTTTGAGCATGCTCGATGCTGATGGGATTCTTCCTCTTTCTCAGAATAATCACCTGAGAGGACATAAATTCAAATTGAGGAAAGACAGATATAGGATAGATGTGCGGAATTTTGCCTTTAGCCAGCAGGTAGTTGGTAGGTGGAACAGACTTCCATCATTTATTGTGGAAGTTGATAGCTTAAATAAATTTAAGGCTGAGCTGGAAAGGTATTTGGAACGAACGGAGGGGTGAAATGGGAGCTTTTTTTTTTTGGCTTATGCTGCATAAGCTTGCTTTCTTGCATCATATGCCTCTACTAATGCTAATTTCATTTTAGTGAACATGTTTGGGTGTAGATATTGCAGGACTGTATCAGCTAGTTCTGGCTGGGTTCATTAGTGGTAGTGCCTGAATCAGTTATACACTGCTGCACTTTTTTCATTACTGTGGAAATGGTGCTGCCAATATCTGCACAACACTCCATGCCATCAGCTCTTGCATGCCACTGAATTTGTTTATGGATGGTGATATCAAAATGTTTGGTTGAACAGCCCAGTGCTAGTTTTCAATGAACATCTGTGGGATGAATTGGATTACAGCCTCTGGCAGCTTTGCAGGTGGAATGGAGGCTAATTCCAATAATTACTGGAAGTTTTTATAAAATATAACCAGGAGGGTTTGATGCTCATACATGTCAAAGGTGGGCCCACTGTGTATTAGGTTTTTGAATTGAAAACCCATTTTTTGTTGGTCATACAGTATGATAATGATCTAATTTTATATTTCCCACATTATATTTCTTCAGTAACTTATGTCCTTTTACTAAACAGTCCATGGAAATTATAAAAAGTGACAATAACGGTTAACCCTTAAATCTATTTCAGATTAACCGAAGTTTAACCTTAAATTTTAAACCATTTTCTAATACTTTCTTCCATCCTCACTATAGATTTGCTATTTATATGCAGACTTTATTCCCCTTAAAAAGATTGTTTTAATGACATATTTTTTTTCAAAAATTTCAAAGAACAGCTTTTCTGGGTAATTTGTCATATGTTTTTCAAAAAGATCAAGTCTTAACTACTGTTTGGTGTTATGTTCTCATTACTTTTCTGTAATTTGTGTTATAAGTGCAAATACAGAGGTCCCGGCAGTTACGAGGATTTGAAAACTAAAGAACTAAAACTTTTTCCCTTGAGAAAATTGACGAACACTTGAATATTTTTTGTGAGAACGATCTGCTTCATGATCGTGCAACAAAAGTTAAGCGTGAAGTTAAAGACATAAGTGAATGCCATGATACAATTTTATCTGAAAAAATACGGCAAAAAAAAAAAAAACGCGAACTCTGGAGTCATTCTTTATTCGTACAATTGAAAAATAGTGCAACTTCAATAAACTTTACTTAACCTTACATTGAGCTACATATTATAATTAAAAATGTCTAATAAAATAATTTTCTCATTTTTCAGTTCCTTCATTCATATTTTACTATGTATAAGTACATAATAAATATTACTACATATATAATATCGGTGTAGATACACCATAGACAACGCTTAAAGAAAAACTATGGTAGTAGAGTGAAATGCTGTATTTCATCTATCTCATATTGTGCTCATCCTTCACAACAAGTTGCCCATGTATTGCACTACTTAGAATATGTAAAGCTTCGCTAATAGAGACGAGTATTGTTACTTAGACAACTATTGTTACTTATTCGCGATGGGCACCACCACCCAAATGTCACTGCTTGCAAAATGGTATGGGATAAGAAACTGCGTTATTCACATACTATCCCTGTTAGACTTAGGAAAGCAAAAAGGTGTAGAACCGTGATAGTAGGAGAAGAGAAAGAAATGGCGTCGAAAGAAGAAAGAAACAGTTACTCCCACTCACTCATTTAACTAAACCACTCATGAACCCCCCATCCCTCCCAAACTAGGCAACACTTCCCCATCCTTCACAGCGAGTTACCATGTATTGCACTACCTCGAATAAGTAATGCTTCACCAATAGAGAAGACTATGGTTACTTATTTTCGGTGGGCACCACCACCCAGATGGCACTGTTTCAAAGCTAGTTGGCTTTTCTTCAGATTTTCACCCACCGATGAAAAGCCAACTAGCTTTGAAACGGTGCCAGTGGCTTTTCATTGGCTTTTCACCTACCGATGAAAATCCATCTAACTCTGAAACGGTGTTGTCTGGGTGGTGGTGGTGCCCACTGAGAATAAGTAACAATAGTATTCTCTATTATACAAGCATTAATTATTCGAAGTAGTGCAATACATGGGCAACTCATTGTGAAGGATGAGCACAATAAGAGATACAGTACACATGAAATGATGCCTTTCACAATACTACCATAGTTTTTCTTTAAGAGTTGTCTATGGTGTATCTACACCGATATTATATAGATATAGAATCTTAAAATATTATGCCTAGTTGCATTTAGTTTTATTTAAATAATAAATATGACGAAAATTTGGTCCCTGTTTTAAGTGGAATTTTCTGGAACCAATTATCCTCGGATAACTAGGATTCCCTGTATTTGAAGTGGAATCCCCTGTTTGGCCTAAAAGCTGGCTGTTCTTCCCCCCAGGTCATATAAAACAATACTTTTTTCTTCTGTGATATATACTCATGTAGGTTTTGCCTGTTATGCTAAGGAGTGAAATTTCTCTGTTTTCACATTGGAGCAAAGCATTGATTGTACCATGTACAATTGTAACTTATCCTTTGGAAAACATCTAGCTCTAGATAATGTTATGTAATCACCATGATAGTATTTTACCCTCCAGCTTTCAGCATTTCAGGTCTGATTTCATCTACACTTGTAACCTTTTTATGCGTGATATTTCCTGTGACCTCTTGACTTGGCACATTATGGCCTTGTTGCCAATGTGCCATTAAACACTAAACCAACCAATCCTGTGACCTCACTCAGTATTCAAAATAGTATCTGATATTCCTTCCATTTCAATATTTCCTCTTCTTTATTGATGTCTTTATCTCCTATGTTTAGCAATATATGGAAGTATTTACTCTGTACTTCTAAAATGTTACTCTCTCTCTTGTCTTTGATGATATTTTAATTGTTTCCTGGCGCAGTATAACCTTAGTTTTTGCGCCAATAAAACCAAAATCAAACCAAACCAATCTCTCTCTTGTCTGTTTTAATTTTTCTCTTAACATTTTTGATTACCTTAATTATGGTTTTGCAGTTTGCTCTGATATTAACAGAAGTTAAAGTCTGCTGATGAATTTGAAGGTTGGAAAAGTAGTTAAAAAAGAAAAAATAAACTTTTTATAATCTGGTGGTTAGAAGATTTTTTTGTTATATGAAAACCCCAAATGCAATAGTATTAGAATGTATAGTACTTAGCCATACATGTATTGAAAGATGAAAAGAAAGAGGATACTTGTTAACATAGATTTGAATTTCTGTAGATGTAATTTTCAGGAAATTCATGTAAAGGAAGGCTGTTTCAGAAAACTGAAGGGATAGATGAGGAAAGGAAAAATTGATTCTTTGAGTTTAGAGTTGTAAATGGATGCTGATTGTTTGCAGCACTTGTTTGGACTGCTTTCAGGGAATTGTCAATTCAGAAGAATGGTGATCATAGAGGTATCTAATGGAAAAAACATGCAGCAAAAACTGCGCATCTATGAGACAAAAAGTAGCAAGAATTTGTAAGAAATAGATCATTAATTATTCTGACTGGCCTCATTTGAATGGAGTCAAGAAGATTGAGTAATGTTTAGGGGGCACTACCCCAGATCTGAGAACATGGGCAGATTTGTGCACAGTGAGTAGTTTAGAAGAAAAGTAACACTGGGAGTGTAAAAGAAAATCCAGTTTTGTTTTTTTTCCAATACTGAGAAAGCAATATTTGTGATGTGCTTATGCACAAATGAGATTAGAAAAGGGATAATCCCAGTAGAGATGTGTTGTCCAGAAATAAGCATAGGAGCAGTAGACTCCTTTTTATGAGAAATAAGACAGGTCTGAGTTTAGAAGGATTAAAGTTAACTAAGTTTCCTTTGCCCCATTGAAAAATTATTAGCATTAGCATTAGTAGAGGCATTTGATGCAAGAAAGCAAGCTTATGCAGCATCAGCCAAAAAAAAAAAAAAAAAAAACCACTTCCACTTCACCCCTCTGTTCGTTCAAAATACCTGTCCAGCTGAACCTTAAACTTATTTAGGCTATCAACCTCCACTACAAGGGATGGAAGTCTGTTCCACTAACCAACCACCCGCTGGCTAAAGGCAAATTTCCGCACGTCTATCCTACATCCGTCTTTCCTCAATTTGAATTTATGCCCTCTCAGGTGATTATTCTGAGCTAGAGGAAGAATCCCATCAGCATTGAGCATGCTCAAACCATTCAAGGCTTTATACACCTCTATCAGATCACCTCGCTGGTGCCTAGTCTCCAGACACTGTAATTTGCAAAACTTAAGCCTTTCTTCGTAAGAGCATCCCTTTGTTCCATTCACTAATCTTGTTGCCCTTCTCTGTACTCGTTCCAGCAGCTCTACATCCTTCTTGAAATGAGGCCTCCAGACCTGTATACAGTACTCTAGGTGTGGCCTGACCATTGCCTTATACAAGGGAATAATCACCTCCTTATCCCTGCTGGAAAAATTCCTGTATATCATTGACAATACTCCATGAGCTACTCTTGCAGCCCGTCTGCACTGCTCAGAGAACTTCATATCTGCCTGCACAACCACCCCCAGGTCCCTTTCATTCTCTACCACTGTCAGTGTAGTACCACAGAGTTGATACGTTGCTCTGGGGTTGTTGTTTCCCATATGTAGTACTTTACATTTGTCAATGTTAAACTTCATTTGCCACCTCTCAGCCCATCTGCTCAACCTTTCCAGATCCTGTTGCAGCAGCATAGTGTCAGTAGTGTCCTTGACAACCCTGCCAACCTTTGTATCGTCTGCAAACTTGGACATTAAGCTTGATATAACATCATCAATATCATTTATAAATACAGAAAACAATAATGGACCCAACACTGAGCCCTGAGGGACTCCACTAATAACATTAGTCCACGATGAGCAGTGTCCATTGATTACCACTCTCTGTCTTCTCCCCCTCAACCACCCCTTTATCCATAGCAGCAATTTGCCTCCAATGTCACACTGCTCCAATTTGTGTAGCAGTCTTCCATGTGCAACAGTATCAAAAGCCTTTCTAAGATCCAAGTATATAATATCAAAGCTATTCCCTGCATCCAGTTCTTTTGTGACTGCATCATAGTATCCAATCAAATTGGTCAGGCAAGACTTCCCCTTAACAAAACCATGCTGTGTCCGAGCTATAACTGAAGTCTTGTTTAAATGATCCTGCAGTGCTTCTTTAACCAGTGCCTCCATTAATTTTCCTGGAACAGAAGTTAAGCTGACAGGTCTATAATTACTTGTGTCAGCCTTTGATCCTCCTTCGTGAATTGGGGTCACATTTGCACATTTCCAGTCTATGGGTACCTCTCCTGAGTCCAAGGAAGCTCTCATAATTATGGCTAAGGGTTTGCTTACTTCCTTTGCTGCCTCCTTTAATATAACTGGATAGATCCCATCCACCCCGGGTGCCTTTCTTGTGTTTATCTTCAACAGTTTCTCCTCCACTTTGCTCTCAGTTATTTCAAGATTCTGTAGCTTACTGCTAGAGTTGAATACACCTCTGGCATTCCCCTCGCTGAATAACTCCTCATGTGTGAATGTCGATGCAAAATATTCATTTAGTTTGTTAGCTACCTGAGCAGGATCATCAACAGTTGACCCATCAATATCAAGTGGACCAATCTGATTCATCCCCTTCCTTCTAGAGTTTACATAAGTAAAGAACTCTTTGCTGTTTTTCTTTGCATCCCTTGCCAAGGATTTCTCGTAATCTGCCTTCGCCTGCCTAACCTCCTTTGTAACTTGGTTGCATATCAACTTGTATCTATCATAGGCTTCTGTGTCGTGTTAATTTGTAAGTATCCCATGCATTTTTCTTCTCTGCCATATGCCTCATTAGTTCATCTGACATCCATTTTGGCCTAAACCTTGAACAATATTTCTTAGTTGGTATGTAAAGCCTAGTAGCTTCCAAGATAAGTTCTTTGAATGCTTCCCATTTTGAATTTGCTGTTGGTAACATCATCAGTTGGTCCCACTGTATAGAATTTAAATACTGTCTCAGTCCATCGTAGTCGCCTTTACGGTAGCAATAACCCTTCCCTTTACCCCTAATGGTAGTTACCTCTTTGAGTAAATCCCACTTCAGCACACTGTGATCACTGCCACCTAGTGGTTCATTTATCTGCAGATTCTTAATGCATGAAGAATCACTGCTGATAATCAAATCAAGAGTATTACTCCCTCTAGTTGCCTCCCGAACATGCTGATGTAGAAAACAATCATCCAATAAATCCACAAAAGCCCTGCTAGTGTGTGAGTGACCAGCCCCCAAATTCCAGTCAATATCTGGGAAATTAAAATCTCCCGTTATAAGACTCTCTGATTTACTGGCCCACTCTATTTCCCTGTACAGTTTCTTATTATACTCATCAGAGTCATTAGGCCTATAGCACACTCCTACTCTCAACTTTGATCTCCCAATGCTTATGTCACACCAAACTGACTCAACACTGCACTATCCAGCGATGTCGACTGGCTTCACTTCCTTGGTTTTTATGTGTTTCTTAACTAATAGCATAACCCCCTCCCCCCTTCCTATCCTGTCTATCCTTTCTGTAGACGTTGTACTCCCCAAATTCCAGTTCTGCATCCCTTATATCTGTGTGACACCACGTCTCTGATATCCCAACAATATCTGCCTTTGATGTTTTGAGCAATACCTCAAATTCATCAAATTTATTTACTAAACTCCTAGCATTGGTGTACACGCAAGTATACCTGCACCTGTTTCTATTCTTAGCTACCCTAACACAACCCATGTGTTTACTTGTACCGCAATGGCTCCCAGCAGTCTCTGAAATATCATGCATCTTGTTTTTCAGGCTTCTGCTCATTCTAATAGAAGCAGTGCAAGAATCTCTTTCACCTCTGCCAGTGGCTACTGTCAATCTATTGGTCTTTGTCTCCCCCCAAGCTAGCAGTTTTCCGACCTACCTAACACTGCCTCGATAGCATCAGCAAATATTCTTGCACCCTTTCTATTTAAGTGTATCCCATCCCTGTAGAAGCAATCTGTCCTGTTAACAAGTACAGTCCAGGCTGAAAAAAATTCTACCCCTTGAGCCTTGCACAATCTTTCCAGGGCTGAATTGATCGACAAGGCTCTCATCATATACTCCCTCCTATCGTGTCTGGGCAGAATTGCAGACACTTTCAAATTCAACCCTAAGATTATCTGGAGTTTGGCACTTAAGGAGTTGGTGGTGGATATTTGAGAAGTTGAGGCTGTTTGTGCAGGGCAAAGTACCTCAAATTGGAAGGTGGAATGTAGTGTGCTATCATCAGCAAAATCATGGATATGATTTTTAGTCAGTAAAAGAAGGTCATTAATATTTGTAGAAAAATAAGAGAAATTGACCTCAGTGTGATACGTAAAACACTTCCGTATGATACTCTTCAGCAATTAATTGATTGTATTATTGTAATCATTATCATTTTATGTTAATTTTATATTTGTTTTAATTGCTGGAGAGTGTTATACAGAAGTGTTCTACATATCATAATGAAATAAATTTCTCTTTTTTTTTCTGCAAATATTGAAATACAATGTAGAATGGATTGAGCATAGTAGCTCTGTTTTATACTACTGATATTCATATTTTGAAGATCATTAACATACAAGAGGGAAACAGTGGGAGAAAGAACTGAACCTTGAGAAACAGCAGCATTAGTGGATAAGATAGAAGACAGTGCCTACCATTACCCATAATCAGTGTTCAGGGAAGGAACTGGATATCCAGTTACAAAAATCAGTTTGCAAGCAAACTAGTTTTTAGCTTTATTTTAACTGTTTTTGATGGCCACAGGGCTACTTACACAGTTGTCAGTGGGATAAACACATTTTTATTGAAATGTATGGACATAATATAGGAACATGCAAATATGCACATTCTGAAATTGTGCCAATACAGAACGAGATTGCTTAAATGATTTGAGCCAGTTACAAATATGGTCTGAAAAATGGTAAATAAAGCTTTATGTTATTGATTGTAAGATTTTGCACTTTGGAAAAGAAATCCAGGACTAAATTATAGACAGGGGGTGGTGGGAGATTAAAGGTGATTCAGTGAAAAAGACTTGGGTTACAATACAGACAGATGGCATGTTAACCGGGGGGGGGGGATCATTATTCCTCTGTATTAGATGATTTTGAGATTGCATTCATGTCTTGGAGGCTGTACAAAAAAAAAAAATGAAAGAAAGAAGGAAAGAAAAGAAATGATTTAAAGGACAGCAAGATTGGTGAGGAGTACTAATTGTCTGTGTTAAGAACAGCTTAAATGAAGCAGACTGCAAAACTTGGCATTGAGATACATTGGGAGGGAAGGGTTCAAAATTTGTATGTGGAAACAAAAGTATGTGCCTCTGTAATTGAGTGCTCAAGCATAATAATGCAAAAGTACACAAATTTGAGCCTATGAACCACAGTCACTCAAATGCACGTGTTTTTCTCTCTCTCTCTGTATTTATAAATGATATTAATGATGGTATATCAGGCTTAATGTCCAAGTTTGCAGACGATATGAAGGTTGGCAGGGTTGTTAAGGACACAACAGATAGTACGCTGCTGCAACAGGATCTAGAAAAGTTGGGCAGATGGGCTGAGAGGTGGCAAATGAAGTTGTTTGTGTGTTTGTTATTTGGTTTTTAGGAGCATTAGCAACTAGGGCCATATTGCTCCGGGGATATGCGGTGGTAATTCCCTGACCTTTTCGCATCCTCCGTATTTGGTGGTCACAGGCTTGAACCCCGGTCTAATCAAGAAGCGTGTGCTACGCATTGCTGCTCCTGCCCACCTGGCTATGGAGGCGCGTGGCAAATGAAGTTTAACATTGACAAATGTAAAGTACTACATATGGGAAGTAGTAATCCCAGAGTAACGTATCAGCTCTGTGGTACTACACCGACAGTGGTAAAGAATGAAAAGGACCTGGGGGTAATTGTGCAGGCAGATATGAAGTTTTCTGAGCAGTGCAGATGGTTTGCAAGAGTAGTTCATGGTGTCTTGTCAATGAAATACAGGAATTTTTCTACAGGGATATAAGGAGGTGATTATCTCCTTGTATAAGACTAATACATTAAGGGCTTAAGCCTCAAGCTGCGAAAGAGATTAGACTGTGTATTTTAGTGCAATTGCATCATTTATATACAGCTAATTATAGATTGGCAAATTTGCAATAGCAGCATCGTTTAAGTTACATCTCATATTGTGAATACCTTCATGACGAGTTGCCATGACATTGCACTACTTCGAATAAGTAACGCTTCACCTGAAGGAGAAGACTGTTGTTACTTATTCTCAGTGGATACCACCACCCAGATGGCACCGTTTCAGGGCTATTTTGTATATGTGTGGGATAACTCGACTATCCACTTGTCCCTATTAGACTTAGAAAAGCCAAAAGGTAGAGGGAAAGTAATAGTGGCAGTGGAAGAGGAAAAGAAACGGTGTAGGAGAATGAAAGGGACAGTAACTCCTTCAACTCACACCACTCAAAAACTCATAAATTCCTCGAATAGGCAATGCTTTCCCAGTGGAGAAGGCTGTTGTTACCTATTCTTGGAAACTCCGGACATCATCAGGCTCCCCTTGGTACCATTTCAGGGCTATTTTATATTTGTGTGGGATAATAACTCGACTATCCAGTTGTCCCTATTAGACTTAGAAAAGCAAAAAGGTAGAGGGAAAGTAATAGTGGCAGTGGAAGAGGAAAAGAAACGGTGTAGGAGAATGAAAGGGACAGTAACTCCTTCAACTCACACCACTCAAAAACTCATAAATTCCTCGAATAGGCAGTGCTTTCCCAGTGGAGAAGGCTGTTGTTACCTATTCTTGGAAACTCTGGACATCATTAGGCTCCCCCTGGTGCCGTTTCAGGGCTATTTGGCCCTTCTTTGGTGAGTGGGTAGGTACCCAAGTGATGTAATGATGACAAAACAGTTGTGAAGTATATTTCCACAATATGAAAAATACCTACCCACCCACCGAAGAAGGGCCAAATAGCCCTGAAACGACACCAGGGGGAGCCTGATGATGTCCAGAGTTTCCAAAAATAGGTAACAACAGTCTTCCCCAGTGGGAAAGCGTTGCCTATTCGAGGAGTTTTTGAGTGGTGTGAGTTGAAGGAGTTACTGTCCCTTTCATTCTTCTATACTGTTTCTTTTCCTCCTCCACTCCTACTATTACTTTCCCTCTACCTTTTTGCTTTTCTAAGTCTAATAGGGACAACTGGATAGTTGAGTTATTATCCCACACATATACAAAATAGCCCTGAAACGGTGCTATCTGGGTGGTTGGTATCCACTGAGAATAAGTAACAACAGTCTTCTCCTTCGGGTGAAGCGTTACTTATTCGAAGTAGTGCAATGTAGTGTTAACTCATCGTGAAGGTATTCACAATATGAGATGTAACTTAAATGATGCCGCTATTGCAAATTTGCTAATCTATAATTAGCTGTGTACAAATGATGCAATTGCACTAAAATACACAGTCTCCTTGTATAAGGTAATGGTCAGGCCACACCTTGAGTACTGTATACAGGTCTAGAGGCCTCATTTTAAGAAGGATGTAGTGTTGGAATGAGTACAGAGAAAGGCAACAAGATTAGTGAATGAAATGAAGGGTTGCTCTTATGAAGAAAGGCTTAAGTTTTGCAGATTACAGTGTCTGGAGACTAGGCACCTGTGAGGTGGCCTGATTGAGGTGTATAAAGCATTGAATGATTTGAGCATGCTCAATGCTGATGGGATTCTTCTTTTTGCTCAGAATAATCACCTGAGAGGGCATAAATTCAAATTGAGGAAAGACAGTTGTAGGATAGATGTGCGGAAGTTTGCCTTTAGCCAGAAGGCAGTTGATTGGTGGAACAGATTTCCTTCTTTTTTTGTGGAAGTTGATAGCCTAAATAAATTTAAGGCTGAACTAGACAGGTATTTGGAGGGGTGAAATGGGAACGTTTTTTTTTTTCCTGATGCTGCATAAGCTTGCTTTCTTGCATAATATGCCTCTACTAATGCAACTTTCGACTCTCTCTCTCTCTCTCTCTCTCTCTCTCTCTCTCTCTCTCTCTCTCTCTCTCTCTCTCTCTCTCTCTCTCTCTCTCTCTCTCTCTCTCTCTCTCTCTCTGTGTGTATGTGTGTGTGTTATAAAAACCCTAAACGCTACAGGTATTAGAACCTGTAGTACTTAGTACCATGCATGGGTTGGAGGTTGAGAAGATGAAAGAAGGCATTTGTTGACATTAGACTTTAACTTCTGTAGACTGTAATTTATTTTCAGGAAATATGTATGAAGGAACATTGTTCCAGTAAACTGCAGTTGAATATATAAATGAGGAAGATGAAAAGTTGGTTCTGTGAGTTTGAAGATGGACAGTAAATGGATGTTGGTGGCACGTGTTTGGATTGTTTTGAAAGAGAGAGTGGGAATTATAGAAGCCAATTCAGAAGAACAGTGCCCATGGAAGTCTCTGTAGAAGAGGCATGCAGCAGAAACAGTACGTCTATGAGATAGAGTGGAGAGATTCTGTTAGAGATGAGTCATTAATTAACGTAACTGCCCTCTTCTGAATGGAATCTACAAGCCTGAGAGAGGTTTTTGGGGCACCACCCCAGATGTGGGAGCAATATTCCATGGTAGGGCGGATTTGTGATTTGTACAGAGTGAACAGCTGTATGGAAGAAAAGTGACGCCGAGAGCAAAAGAGAAATCCAAGTTTTTTAGATGCAGAGGAAACAATATTTGTAATGTGCTTGTGCCAAGAGCAGTTAGAAGTCAGGGTAATCCCCAAAAGAGATATATCATCTTGACTAGAAATCAATGTCACCAAAGATAAGCATAGGAGCAGAAGAATCTTTTTTGCGAGATATAAGACAGGACTGAGTTTTAGAAGGATTGAAATCAACTAAGTTGTCTTTGCCCCACTGGAGAATTATCTGGAGATCGCCATTTAAGGAATTGGTAGCGGATACTCAAGAAGTGGAAGCTGATTGAGCAGAGCAAGGTTTTTCAAACTGGAAATTGGAATGCAATGTGCTATCATCAGCAAAACTATGGATAGGATTTCCAGTCAATCGAAGAACGTTATTAATATACAAGAGGAAAAGAGTGGGGGAAAGAACTGAACCTTATGGGACACTGGCATTGGTGGAGAAGTTAGAAGACAGAGCCATCTACCCTCACCCTCAGTGAGCGGTCAGAGAGAAAACTGGATAACTAATTCCAAAAAACAATTAGAAAACCATAAGATGGAAGCTTGTTTAGAAGACCTTTATGCCAAACACGATCGAAAGCCTTTGAGATGGCAAAGAACAGGAGTAAGTTCGGGAGCACAAGTTTTGAAATCAAGTGGAGGAATACCATCAGGACCCCAGGAGCTTCCTTAGCATCAAGATTCGTCAAAATCCTTCTGACTTCCTTTTTAAGGAGTCAGAAGGAGTATGTTGGGAATGGTGAGCAGTGTTTTACCAAGATCATTAATACGAGTTGGAAGAAAAATGGGATGCTTGCAGGTCAGCTTTATCCTTGGCTGAAGTGACAATAGAACCATCTGGTTTTAACAGAGGTGGAGCAGAGATGGGTAAAAGTTATGGCCAATTGCTTTGGTAAGAGACCAGAATGCTCGGCCACCATTAAGGCAAGAAGCAAGCAGGGGCACGCCGTCTATGTGTGCGATGGGTAGGTTATTTTTTTAAATAACCTACCCATCGCACTAAGGTAGGTTATTTTTTTAAATAACCTACCTTAGTTAATTTTTTTTAAATAGACAGCATCTCAAATAAAAGAGATGCTGGCTATTTAACTCTTTGTGTGTGGTTTATTTTTATTTTTCCTAATGTGGTGTTTATATGCTTTATAAAATTAATAGTGATAAATTTGGTTTGATTTAGAGAGAAATTACGTTAAATTTTAGAATATTATTTTCTGATGTTTTTAATTAATGGGGGCTGTATAAATTTTTGTACACAGGCACTGCACACTTCTGGCACGCCCCTGGAAGCAAGTTTTCTATGCTTAGCCTATTCAAAATCTTGTTTGGACTGATTAATAACTGCTTTACAATTGTTGCAAGCTTTGGTGTAGGCAGAAAATGAAACTGAAGAATTGGAAACAAAATAATTATGATATGTAACATTCTTCTCTTGTGAATAGCCTTAGCACATTTATTGGAAAGCCAAGGTTTAGATAAAGGATGAGATTTTAAAGTAGAGTGTGGATGCGGAATAAAGGATTCCATTCCTATAAGAATAATAGTGTGCAAGAATTCCAAAGCTTGTAACAAGTGTGCGTGCGTGCGTGCGTGAACTTCTGACTTTATGACCATTGTGGAGTATAAATAGAAAATTTATTTCCAGATAGGAAAACTTGAGCTCCACTCTTAACCAATAAATGGGTGAGACAAAGATGTGGATCATCTGCATTTGTATCAGCAACATAATTAGAGAATGGAAGAGGAAACAAGCAGAGGAAATATACATTTAAAACCAGCTGAAGCATTTAGCACTGTTCTTTACCCAGATGATTAAGTGCTATTAGCAGACTTGGAAGATAATTTAAAAATTGCAGCATACAGCTTAAATTTAATAGCAAGGAAATGCAAGATGGAGTCTCATCGGCAAAGCTAAATCTATGGAAATACACAAAAAACTTTGAAAAGACTAAATAGAATGGAAAACCATTTTGAAACAAGTTACTATCTCTACATATGTAGGCAATATTGTCTCTGACCACGAAAATGATATAGATATAAAACCGCAACCTTATAATGGAATTAACAGTATTATTAGAAGAAACTTTGATAAGTGGATGGCTTATCCTTTGAAAAGCCATCCACTTATCAAATAATATTGGTTAAGTTTAGTTTAAACTTAACCAATATTTTTTTTCAAAGGCAGCACTCTGGTTAAAAGCAGCTTAGCTGTGATTCCTCAAACACTTGTCAAATATTTTGAGATTGGACCAGCAATGAAATGAAAATATCAGAAAAAAAAACTTAGGATGACTAGCATCATAAATGAGATTTCAAAACAAGGAGAGAGAAAGAAATGACAAGAGTATTTATTGTCAAGTTGAACATAAACCAAGGGTCAGAAGAGAGAGGCTGGCTAGCTAAGAAGCACACAGACTAGCTTGAACAGATGTCTTGTGTACAACTTATAGACAAATACTGTTATCCACATTTCAACCAAAGTTGCTAATATCTTTTTAAACTGCATGGTTTTATCACCCAGTAGTTGAATCCACTATGCATTTAAAATCTGAGACACTTCTAGGATTTTGAAGTTTACTGGTTTCTCATCAGCAGGTTAGTGGCACCTCCGTAGCCAGGTGGGCAGGAGCAGCAGTGCATAGCACACGCTTCTTGATTCAGCCGACCGGGCTAGCCGAGTGGGTAAAGTACCTGCCCGGCAACCCAAAGGTCGCGGGTTCGATTCCCGCCTCGGGCTTGGATCAAAGTACTGCAAAAACCTTGGGAGGTGCAATATGGCCACAGGAGCCGATGCGCCAACAACTACCAAATCAAATCAAATCAAGCTTCTTGATTAGACCGGGGTTCGAGCCTGTGACCACCAAATACGGAGGATGTGGAAAGGTCAGGGAATGACCACCGCATGTACCCGGAGCAATATGGCCTTAGTTGCTAATGCTCCTAAAAACCAAATAACAACAGCAGCAGGTTAGTAATCCTTATTAGTGAGAACAAGTGAACAGCAAAGTGGTGTATGGAAGGATACTTTCATTAAAACACACAGAAATTAAAAATTTAATTTCTGTTTTAAGATCCCTCACTAATCCTGTATAATAGTTTCACCTCAATAGATCAAAAACATGCACTAGAGCCCAATCCTTAGGGGTTTGTGGTAATGATGATAATTTTTTTTTGTTTATTTTTTTCTTATTACTAGCCTTGTAAACAGTATTATTTATATTACTTATGTATTGCTTATATTGCCTTCTTGTTTTAGGAATTTCATTCCAATGGAACGCTGTTTGTTGAAATGCATTGTTATCAACATATTTCAAAACCAGAAAAATGTGAGTATAAACAAATTTTGAAAAAATATTTGACATTATTTGTAATGCTTATTTAGATCAGAAAATTCTATAACAGGTTAGAATGATATAAGAATTAAAAGATGCATTCTTATCAGTTCAAGCAGTTAAACTAATTTAATGGATTATGAAAACAATTTTAAGATAGCTCAATGTTTGATGTCTTTCACTCACATTCTGATGGGCATCAAATCCATCTCAGATATTTCTCTCCAATTAGTTTTGACTTCCTGACTGATTACAAAATGACTTGAAGATATCCAAATTGTTGGGAGGAACATACAGCATTACTCAAGAGAATGCCCAAATGTAAAAAAACAAGAAGATACAGAGATACAAAATTGAATATAATGTTACTTACCCATCAGAAGTTAGTATCGCGCATGCTTTTGCACCAAGGAGTAGAAACAAAAATCTACAAATACTCAACAAACTTTACTATTCCATTCAACAAATCAGTCTCACACTGGGTTCATTCATTATTAACCACATCAGTACCAATTCATATGAAACATAAACAGGAGGAATCAGCAAATACCCAGTTTCTGTAATAATACTAACTACCACTACACCTACAACATACAGCAGCATTGTGACCATAACACATGAAGAAAATAAACCAAACTTTGACAATATGGAGACAGAGTCAGTCTTTGACAATACTTCTGAAAATTATGTAGAAAGTAGATTCTGTTCTATTCATAATGATGATCTGGTATTGGAAAGTCTTCAAAGAAGAGGAAATGGATACAAGAAAGCCATATATTTTTAAGAATAAACAAAAGACTGAACAGCTAACCACAACTTGAATTTCTTGAAAACAAGTCGAGGCTCCTGCTAAAGTGAATTAGTGATTAATTCTTCATTGGAAGTGCAGAGATTATTTCAGTAATTTTGATGGCTCCTATTTATTATGATCATTTGGCCTACAGGAAACTAAATCTAATATCCCAAGTCTATACCTGTTGGGCAATAGACTTGATACAGGCAAGGCCATAACACAAATAGTATCACATTGAGGAGTAGCTCTAATCACTAGCTACTGCATATTTAAAACATTGCCATTATAGACTCAATTATAGCCTGTATTTTGCAGTACTCTCTCTCTCTCTCTCTCTCTCTCTCTCTCTCTCTCTCTCTCTCTCTCTCTCTCTCTCTCTCTACCTTTTCATCAGACTATTGTATACAAATGAATTAAAAAATTAATATATGGCTTCAGCCTGTTTGCATCTAATGAAACTTTAATGATCATCACTTTTTAGTGGGAAGAATTTGATCTAGATAAAAGAGGATAACTTAAAGATATTGTTAGACCAATTTAATAACACTGGCTACTATAGAATTACATACCTACCTATAGGGTCCCTCTCAGCCATTGACCTAGTGTTATGCTTTTCAGCTTTGTATTCTGATCTTAAACTCTCTGAATTGGAAAAAATCTGTATAGAGCATAATTTCTTAGCAGAAAGGCATACCTTGAAAACAACTAATTCTAATAACAAATTAAACAGCATTGCACTCCATGTAAACTTTTTTATAGGCAAAAAAGATCAAGTTTATTGAAAGAGGGTGGAAAGAAAGCTTTAACAGAAAACATTCCTATAATCAAATCATTTAAAGCCCAATTTTGACTACATTTCAAATTCCTTGTAGATATCACTGACAAGTGTAGAGGAAGGAAAGAGTAAGGTGATTGTAAGAACTGTTTGTGTCAAACATTGCACTGTTTTTAAATTAAAGAAATTGTGTGAATTTAGTGAACACTAGTTGTGAAGAAACACTGTGCTATTTTTAGTTAACTGTGATAATTATGAAATTGTCATTGTCAAGTCTAGAAGAATAAATTGATATTAAGAGCAAGTTAAAACAAATGATGTGCTGTTTTTTATTTTGAATTTAAAAAATGAAATGAATTAGGTAAGAACACTAATTGCCAGAAAAATCCATGATTTATTTATTTTTAATTAATTTAAAAAAGTGTGTGGAGTGGAGGGAAAAGGTGTATGCTGTTATAATTAATAATATGAATTAGGTGAAAAAATTGTCAAGATTATGAAGATAACTGTTAGTGGCTTCTCACATATTTTAAAGGTCTAGTTACAAAAAATGGTGTGCTGTTTAGTTGAATTGTCAGAGAAAACAGAAACTAGAATCTGTAACAGGCTACTCACTATTGTTTACAAGTAAGATATAAACAGATAAGTTGTGGAAAAACAAATATTAAAGGGTTAGTTACATTAACGTTATGCTATTTTTATTTTAATTAAAGTAATTATTGAAATTTTAGATGAGGAAAAAAATCTCATCCAAACTATACAGCTAACCATTATCACTGACCGTGTGGTATCATTGAAACTGGTGAGGGATAAACACAAACCCAAATGAAAGTGTCAGATGGTTGAGTTATGAAATTGAGTTTCAAGAAAGATTCACAGATAAGAAGCTGAAAAGAGACTTGGTTTTCAAGCATAAAATACTAAATTTATTTTTCACCTAATGTTATTAATTACAATAGCATAAACCTTCCCCACCCAGTCCATATGATTTGTTTTAATTAATTATGAAATAAATAATGTATAGTTTTCTTGCAATTAATGCTCTTAAATAATTTAATTTCTTGAATTCAAACTAAAAAAATAGTGCTTCATTTGTTGAAACTAGCTTTTAATATTAATTTATTCTTCTATACCTGGCAGTGACATTTTCATAATTATCATCTAATTAAAATTAGTGCAGTATTTTTTCACAACTAGTCTTTTCGCTAAATTTGCACAAATTTCTTTAATTTAAAAAAGTGCAGTTTTTGATATGAACAGTTCTTACAATTGCCTTATTTTTTCCTTCCTCTAGACTCAATATTGGCATTTTAAATGGTTGGGTTATTGGAATGTAATGCTTTCTTTCCAGCCTGTTTTAATAAACTGTCCTTTTTTACCTATAAAAAATTTATGTTGAGTGCAATATAATCTAATCTGTTATTAGAATTATATAAAGCATACCTTCTGAAAATACAGAACTGATCATTTATCAGTTGCTTTTCAACCTTTTTTGATAACCAATTGCACATCATAAATACCAGAGGGGGGGGGGAACTAAAAGCATTAATAATAATAAAACTAATTTCTGTACTGATGCTCCTATTATTGACTAGTCTTCTCCCCTCCACACAGTTTCTGTACAAAACATTAGATAGTATGAATCAGAGCTGTAATACTCAATATGTTCTACGTTGATAATGATATTAGTAAATTAATAAGAGGAGTTTACCTCAATATAGTACGTGGAACACTTCCGTATGATACCCTCCAGAAATTAAAACGGAAAAAACGAAAAAATCGACAACTTACCGGTACATTAAAGTAAAATATAAATAATTAAAGTAAATTATAAATAATTAAATAATCAATTTAACACAATTCAAAATCAATTCAAAACAATTAAAATTCAAATTAACGCAATTAAAAGAATCTAACGAAAATATTCAAAACGATTTTCCTTCCTGAAGCTGACAATGCTTTTCGACCGACTGTCGTGATCACAGGAATGAAAATTATCGAATCAGGCTAAACCTGCAACTTAAATAGTGATTATGTGTCTTCGCGCATGCGCGTAAAGGTCCACGCATCGGAGATCAAATATGGCCGCCGAACGTTAACAGAATTCTCGTGTAATTTAATTTCAACGGTTTCTGCAATTAATAGTCGCGTATAATTACGTTGAACGTTAAGTATTTTGGCCTCGTTAAATAAAAAAGTATGTTTTTCGTTAATGGCATGAAAGGCTAATTCTGACGCTGCTGAACGAGAAGCACGAACAGAGGCTTCGTGTTGATTTACACGGATATTAAGAGAAAACCGCGTGGAACCCTGATAAGACGAGTCGCAATCACCGCAAGAAATGTTGTATACTAGATCATTAATTTGTGTTGCGAACGCCGAAAGAACCGAGCGATTGTTCAGTATAGTGTGTAACTTCCGTATAGGCCTAGCTATAATTTTAAATTCGGTATCTTTAAAGAATCTGTTAAGCTGTTTGTGCCACTGTTCAACATATGGGACAGAAATAAAGTATTTTTTGATATTACTATTGTTGATTGGTGCAGTATTTTGTATCCTATCCTTAGCTTGTACCCTAATTCGATTTATAGTGTTAATGGGATAACCCCTGTTCAAGAATCTGCTAGTTAATATTTGTATTTCTGAGTCTAAAGCAGAATCCGTCGTTGAATATTTATAGGCATTTAGAAATTGATTAAAGATAATCGATCTTTTGTAGGTGAACGGGTGGTAGCTATTATAATGTAGAAGCATACCGGTGTTTGTGGGTTTTCGATAGATGCTAAATTGTATTTTGTTCGAGTCCCGGGTAAGCGTGAAATTTAGAAAGTTTAATGACTTAGTATCCGTATCTTCCCTTTCCAATGTAAATTTGAGTCTAGAATGAATATTGTTAAACGAATGTAAAATATCTTGGATAGTACTACTATCGGTAATAACTAGAACATCGTCTAAATACCTCCCATAGTATGTGATACGGGGACGAAAAGGTGTCAAATGTATCTGCTCAATCGTTGAGAGATAGATCTCTGACATTAAGCCACTCAGGCTCAAACCCATTGGTAATCCAAAAATTTGTTTGTACACCTTGTCTCGAAAGGTGATGTAGTTAGCCTCAACTAATAGTTTAGTTAAGTGAAAAATCTCCTTTATAGGCAGCTTCGTATAATTAATCGGTGTCGAGTTTTTATTTAACATATCCCAAATAATATCTAATGTGTATTCAACGTTTACATTCGTATATAATGATGTAACATCTAATGAGAATAAATTGTCATTGTCGCCGAGTCTACAGTCTTTAAGATTATTAAATAATGTATCGTAATTCTTAATCCCAAATTGTATAACCTGTCTAAAAGGTTTTATAATGTTATATACATGTGTGGCTAAGGCTGAAAATGCCGAGTTCCTGTAGGAAACAATAGGTCGAATCGGAAATCCAGGCTTGTGTAATTTTACCTGACCAAAAAGTGCAGGAATATTGTATGTTCTGGACTTCAATTCCTTCAACTGAACCATAGTAATGTAGTCGTTTTTACGATATGTGGTTAACGTTTTATTGTATTGATTTACCAAATTGGTAAACAGTGTCGGGTCCACTTCACAATAAGTGGAGCTATCAGATACAACTGAATCTAACTTATTAATATAATCATGTTTATCTAGTATTACCACTGTATCTCCTTTATCTGCCCTCTGTATAATAATGTCCTTATTTTCTCGAAGTTCTCGTAAAGCTGAACTGTCATGTGTATTCAATTTAGGAAGTCGTGTTTCTTTTATGTTATTCACTACTTGGTTAACTTGTTGAATAAATACATCTTTTTGTGGAACACTACGAAGTCCAAATTCAAAATCAATTACGCATTGTTTTTTTTGGCAGCTTTCGAGGTGGTAAATTATAATTTAATCCTTTGGATAAAAGTGAAATCTGGTCCTGCGATAGTGTACACGAGGAAAGATTTGTAACCTGTTGATGTGTCGGTTCGTTGGATACTGGGTGAGGGGGTGTTCGTGAACTAGCCGACATATTCTGTGGTAGTGCGTTATGTGTCTGTGGGGGGGATGTCACCCAACTCGTGTGAACTTGGTCGCAAGCTCGCGACAATGTGTTAGAATTCGTATGAACGTGTCTTGAACTATTCGATAATGTTTGCAACTTATTAACGTGTCTGTTTTTTATTTCTGAGGCTTGTGCTTCCCGTCCCAAATCTATGGAGGTCTTCAATACAGACCAATCGTTCGGATGTAGATAATTTTTTAATTTATCGCGAAGCTTCCTAACCTGGGAAAGGTATTTTTGTTTATCCGAATATCGAGATTTTAAGGCAAGCTTAACAATATTACGTGATGTCGCCAGTGATAGTTGTTTTATGCCTGAAATTTTTTGATTTAAATTCACCCTGGCAAACTTCGGAACGATGTTGTTTTGAAGGCAATATTTTAGGAAAGAAATATGGTAACTTTGGGCCGAGTACCTTAGTGTAGATTTAATGTAATTTTGTACCAAGCCATTCAAAAAATCTCCCATAATTGTGTGTATCGATTGTATACTACTGGAGAGACAGGAAGTGAATGAAATAGTCAATAAGAGTATGAAAAGTAATTAGATAGTATGAATCAGAGCTGTAATACTCAATATGTTCTACGTTGATAATGATATTAGTAAATTAATAAGAGGAGTTTACCTCAATATAGTACGTGGAACACTTCCGTATGATACCCTCCAGAAATTAAAACGGAAAAAACGAAAAAATCGACAACTTACCGGTACATTAAAGTAAAATATAAATAATTAAAGTAAATTATAAATAATTAAATAATCAATTTAACACAATTCAAAATCAATTCAAAACAATTAAAATTCAAATTAACGCAATTAAAAGAATCTAACGAAAATATTCAAAACGATTTTCCTTCCTGAAGCTGACAATGCTTTTCGACCGACTGTCGTGATCACAGGAATGAAAATTATCGAATCAGGCTAAACCTGCAACTTAAATAGTGATTATGTGTCTTCGCGCATGCGCGTAAAGGTCCACGCATCGGAGATCAAATATGGCCGCCGAACATTAACAGAATTCTCGTGTAATTTAATTTCAACGGTTTCTGCAATTAATAGTCGCGTATAATTACGTTGAACGTTAAGTATTTTGGCCTCGTTAAATAAAAAAGTATGTTTTTCGTTAATGGCATGAAAGGCTAATTCTGACGCTGCTGAACGAGAAGCACGAACAGAGGCTTCGTGTTGATTTACACGGATATTAAGAGAAAACCGCGTGGAACCCTGATAAGACGAGTCGCAATCACCGCAAGAAATGTTGTATACTAGATCATTAATTTGTGTTGCGAACGCCGAAAGAACCGAGCGATTGTTCAGTATAGTGTGTAACTTCCGTATAGGCCTAGCTATAATTTTAAATTCGGTATCTTTAAAGAATCTGTTAAGCTGTTTGTGCCACTGTTCAACATATGGGACAGAAATAAAGTATTTTTTGATATTACTATTGTTGATTGGTGCAGTATTTTGTATCCTATCCTTAGCTTGTACCCTAATTCGATTTATAGTGTTAATGGGATAACCCCTGTTCAAGAATCTGCTAGTTAATATTTGTATTTCTGAGTCTAAAGCAGAATCCGTCGTTGAATATTTATAGGCATTTAGAAATTGATTAAAGATAATCGATCTTTTGTAGGTGAACGGGTGGTAGCTATTATAATGTAGAAGCATACCGGTGTTTGTGGGTTTTCGATAGATGCTAAATTGTATTTTGTTCGAGTCCCGGGTAAGCGTGAAATTTAGAAAGTTTAATGACTTAGTATCCGTATCTTCCCTTTCCAATGTAAATTTGAGTCTAGAATGAATATTGTTAAACGAATGTAAAATATCTTGGATAGTACTACTATCGGTAATAACTAGAACATCGTCTAAATACCTCCCATAGTATGTGATACGGGGACGAAAAGGTGTCAAATGTATCTGCTCAATCGTTGAGAGATAGATCTCTGACATTAAGCCACTCAGGCTCAAACCCATTGGTAATCCAAAAATTTGTTTGTACACCTTGTCTCGAAAGGTGATGTAGTTAGCCTCAACTAATAGTTTAGTTAAGTGAAAAATCTCCTTTATAGGCA